>NC_051178.1:140047572-140285443 GCF_013339695.2 Rhipicephalus sanguineus
AAGAGCGCATTTTCCTCTCTTTTTTCCAAACGTGACTTGGTGGCGTCTTCTGGTGGTTCAGAATGAAACTACACTGCAGTGGTACCCCCGCCTTAACGAAACCTTACGTGGTCAAAATTAATCTGGACTTCCCCACTATGGTGAGGCTCATGATCATATTGTTGTTTTGGCACATAAAATAACATTTACATTATATACATTTCTTATTGTAATATGTCCTACATAGTAATCTACTTAATAAGCATTGACTACACTTCAACAGAAGCGTCTACTGTAACATGCCTGATAAAGTCATTCGCTTAAGTACGGACTAAAAGTTTATGGCACCACATTAAACAGCTGTACCAGAACGAACAAGAGACCTTTAATGTTCACTTTGGCAAAAACAGTATTTGAAAAGTGAACAAGAATAGCACCAAGAAATGGCACAAATGTAAAGACAATGGCAGAGTACATACCTAAGTGACAGTGCAAATTACCGTATTTACTCGAATGTAATGTAACGAGCGTTTCTTCCCACATTTTCGCTCCCTGAAGTCGACCCTCGCATTACAATCAAATACCAAAATTCAAGTTGTCTAAAAAGTGCAATGATGCACACAATTCTTTTATTTTAGTTTTATTTTTTTCTCCCTGGAAAGTCACCCCTCGCGTTACAATAGTGGTTGCGTTACAACTGAGTAAATACTATGCTAGCCAAGCAGAGTAAATCCTGTGACACTCCCAGCACAATCTGTGGACTTCCTGTAGTACATGTATAACCCCCGATGTCACTCCAACAGTCACTCTAAAGGAATGAATTTCTGGTGTAGGACACCAATATAGACATGTAGGACACCAATGTAGACATGTAGGACACTAATATAGACGCTGACGTGCTTAGTGAGTGCCAAAGTGAGCTGTTTTCTACATTGAGTTCTTTCTGTAGAGAGCACAATAATTCAATTATAAACCATAGCAGATGTTCACTGCATGCAAAGTTAATGCAAAAAGGGGGTGAGCACTCGCTAAATGAGAATCCGGCGAGAAAGGAACAGCTTAAATAAAAGCTACACCTGCAAACTTAAAAATTAAATTGAGGTTTTGACATGAAGTTTTTGAGCGCCCCGACTACAGTGAACCGATGTTCCACAAAGATCCCAACATGTCAGAATCATGGTTTTAAGTTTACTTTGGTGAGCAGACCATTTACTTCGACGAAGCTAGCAATGACCATCTTTCAGATAGCTTACCAAAGTATCGTCCATCGTTGTGCACTTCAAGCTTCCAACGCCCATTGGGGCTTTCGCCCCATGTGTGGACACTCATGAAAGGCCAGGCTTGGAAGCCCGACCGAGAATTGTCAAGAGGCCTCTGGGCTAAGAGGGTCGACCTGCAATGGCAGAAGCCACAATATAGGAATGCATATTAGAGCGCGCAGGGAAGGATGAAGAACTTTCAAGACTCTTGCATGGTTCTGTGTGCTGAATCATGCAGATACGAGTTATGTGCAGGAAATGGAGGAAAAAAAAAACCCAGTGGGAGGTGACAAAGCATGTCAGTGTGAGGGGGGAAAAAATGCCCCCTGCTGCAAGGTGCCGTATTGCATTACGAGTGAACAAGAAAAAAAGTGTGTGCAAGTGTGTGCATGCACATACCTGCATGCATTATATAGTGTGTGTACAAACTGGAAAAGAGTATTCTAAATGTTCATTGTCATCACTACATTAACAGACAAACTGCAGAACTGGGAGCTTGAAAGAGGTTTTTTTAGTGGATTTAGAGTGCAGGAAAGACTATGAAGAGAGTTGCACACAACATGAGCACTCGTGTTGGGTGTAGTCTCTCATCTTTCCTGAACTCTAAATTCACCACGAAAATGTGATACCAAAGAGCCTACCTATCCATCCTTCTAGGATGAATAGGTGGGCTGGGAAGGTTTGCGAAATGCAGGGTAGGCAGCATCATGGTAGACAGCACCTTCCCTGTATTTTACAAACCTCCTGTGGCAAACAGAAAGTGACGAAGACGAGTCACTGCGTGAAAGCCTGATTAAGAGAAAGCTACACTCGTCGGAAAGGGCTACGACAGGTGGCTGGCCTCCCTCTGCAGCTTGTGCAGGTGTGAACCGTTGTCTCAAAAGAAAGTGGTTTTACAAACTAATAGAGATGAACTAACCAGACTGATAAATGGAAGCCACAAGAATTGAAAATTCAGGCATTGAGCATGTCAGCACTCTGTCCCTCTCTTTGTCAAAGGAAGAACTCATTTTTCAGCGCATTATAGTATGCGGTTTAATGAGTAGCTGTGTACTACTGTATATAGTGTCAAAGGCAAAAACCGCATCTTTGCGCACGGCATTTTGTTACAGCGTTAGAGGCATAATCAATGTATTAATGTGTGCCTCAGTTTAAGTAACCCATTTGCTGAAAGTTGGTGCACATGTTGTGTCCTCGTTCATCCTTGCCTCGTTTCAGCGCTTAAAATTTGTTACCATATTTCACGAACAAGGCCGAACGTCGACCTCTGTCAGGCAGGCATGATTACGATTCTTGCGAAAGCACAAAGTGACAATGCTTATCAAGAAAAGCTTCTTGAAGTGGGCACGCTGTGAGCGAGACATGGAGGTTCACTACCTTGTTCCCGCAGGCGAGGTGAGGTAAATGTGCAGGTCACCCCTCCGTGTTGCAGACAACGTGACCTTCGCTTGAACATGCTCCAGAAAGCGGACGTTTTCGCAGTTCACATTCAGTTTTAGCTCTACGTGACTCTTGGGCGATATATACCTGCATGAATGTAGCAAAAATAGAGTTTTAAGCACGGCTGAAGCATAGACGTGTTAATTTACACTGTCAGTAATCAATGGCATGAACTGGTGTCACTCACTTGTCCATGGGCTGGGCTCTGACCATGCAAGTCTTCTGCTGTGGCACAGTTGTCCACCTCTTGGCTAAAGCCACCATGGCATCCGCATCCATCAGGCCATATCCAAACGAGTGGCTCACTGTTGAATGTCATGAAGGAAGAATGATAACATTTTTACTCTTTCATACTATCAAGGAGTTTTAATGTCTCAATCAATCAATCAATCAATCAATCAATCAATCAATCAATCAATCAATCAATCAATCAATCAATCAAATCGATTTGCTTGTGACAGGACTGCAATGTGCAAGGAGTGCTCCTCCACATCCTCCACAATAATGGGAGTGATGCGGAGGACAGACATATTGAAAGAAGAAGACAAGCACAGAGGTGTTTGCATTTGCTTCTCTTGTGCAAGAAAAGCCCACTGTACCCATTGTGTGCTCTTACATACTACCAACATGCTTAAGCTGACTCATGCCTGAACGGTTAAATTTATACAGTAAAGCTTCAAGAATCTTAAGTACTGCTGTAACAAGTGTTTCTCTGCTTTACTACAGCTAGCCCATCAGCAGCAAGACTGAGGACTAATTAGTGTGAATGCATATGAAAAACGAACAGAGTAGTAGTAAGAAGGAAAGCAAAATAGTGATATGACTAACGAAATGACCATCAGTAAAAAGAAATTAAATGGCACAAAAGCACAATACTATGCATAACCTCCATTTACACTGTAACAAAAAAAGAAAAAAGAAGGAAGAAAAAATATTCTGTAGTGTGCTCTTACCGTTGCGTCCAACGCCGTTTTTCTGCCAATCACTTGTGTGCAGGTTGGTGGGCTTAGCAGTCCGAACAACTATGTGTTGCATGTCTCTCCATGTGAGTCGGCGACTAAGAAAAAAACAGTGCCAGAATGCCAAAGATCAGATTCAACAACATGCTTTCGGAAGATGAAGTCATATGCAATGATGTGGCTCTGTGTAAGTGCATTAAAATATTAGGAAGTGGAGCCACGATCTAATACTACGAGTATTACGTATATCAGGAGTCTCTTACAACTCAAACAGGGCCAAACTGAAGTGACTGTCTGTGAAAAAAGAAAACTGGTGCACACTTTTATTTATTGTTTCTCAGGGCCGCAGTAATGTCATAGCCAGCTCAGTATGATTGCCAGTAAACATTTTAGATGTCAGTGATCGTACTAATACTCATAATTATACGAGACACGCACAAGTGGGTTGTGCGTGGGTAAGGAACAAAATATGCCGCGTCCTGTGCAGACTTGTACATGTTACAGAAAGTAAGTAACTGATTACAATTACAATTACTTCCTTTAAAATGTAATTGATTACTTTTGCAATACTTTCCTTCAAAATTTTATTGCTGTAACACAATAACAGTTTACACAAACTACAACTAACTACTGTGGCTTGCATGGTAGAGAGAAGGCTGGAGGCTTAGAACCACTGTCCTTCGTAAACTTTCGTGGGGAAGCGAGGGCCGTTTTTCGGGAGATTTATGACCATGCCCTTACAATCAGGAGAGCAGGCAGGCATGATAGTGGTTACTTACTTGGCTTCAAGTGCGAGTGCACAAATGCCAGCCGCTAAAGGAGCTGATGCAGACGTTCCCGTGTGAGTGGAGGTGCAACCGTGATGCAAGTCAGTCGTGATCTAGATAGAGGGTTTAAAAGAAGAGCAGGAGCATTAAGGCTGGAATTCAACATTACCAAACATTACCATAAATGCTGCCTTCGTTTTTTTGTTATGATGTCCTTGCAGTATGCCACAGCGTCATATAGAACACAACTTTCATTTAACCTCAACCTCTCTAACTCCACGGCAACTTATATCTATAACAGAGCAGTAGTATTACAAAGGTTCTTAGGTGGGCTAGTTATTTCCTGCACCATTCTACCATAAAGTATTATTACATTCCACTAAAATGAGAGACCAATGTCTATCGTGTATGCCTACTTATGCTACTAATAACATGAACACCCTTTGTACAAGTCAAATGTGAAGTATTGAGTAGACAAGTGACGTACGTTTACGGAGCTAGGGGAACAGCTAGTTATTCAAACAGAATGTACAAACTGCCAACTTACGATTCATGTTACAAATTAAATTCTGGGGGTTCATGTTCCAAGACCACGGTATGATCATGAGGTATCCTCTAGTGGGGGCCTCTGGATTAATTTTTACCATTCTAAGTTTCTTAACATGCACCTAAACCTAAGTAAACAGTTATCTTTGCACTTTACGTTCAGTGAAATGCGGTTACCGTGGCAAAGAAAAGATGAAGCCACACACTTATGCTAGAGCACCATGACACCATATCTACTAAGCCATCAGTGTGAGTGATTCAAGGTGCACTAAGTCTTCTGAACGGTGCTGGTAAACGTATGTGCAAAAAAAGAAAGCTTGAATAAAACACCACAAGAGAGAACTACTTCAATGAGCTGGATCCAGTTAGATTCAAAACTGTGTTACTGAATGTTTATGTCATGCAAATAAATAGATAAATAAATAAACAAATAAATACACAAACAAATAAATAAACGAACAAGCAGCTTCTTCATAGTGGATGTGGCAAACAGTTGCTCTTAATGGCACAAAAAAAATTTTGCAGAGACTGCCTTTACATGAGGGCTTAGTGTTGTGCAGTGCCTCCTAACCCTGTGTACCAATTAGTACATACTAGGGTGCAACAAGCTGGTGTGATCCAGCATTTAATGCACTGCTGCTGGGCCAAAGAAAACTCCTTGCCATGCTACCAGGTGTCTCACAATGGTGCCACAAGGAGGAGCATCAAAACTGGAAGCGGTGCACCTAATGGTGCATGATGTGGTAGTGATGTGGTTGGCGATTATATGGTGAAATATTTGCCATATTAGAAATATTATGTATTATACCAGCGTATACACAGAGCATCAGCTCACTGGGAACACTAGTGTGATTACAGTATACACATGCACGATGCTGATGCTAGCAGTGGAAGGCAGAATGCTGTCCTGTCTTTGCTAGCGAGCTGACTTAAAGGGGTCATGAACCACTTTTCCAAGTAATGATCTAATGACCTCAGTATTGGAGTTTACTGCCTCCCGAATCGATTCCCGCAAAAATTTCTCGAATCCGTCAAGAATGAGCGGAGTTACGGGGGTTTGGCGCACGCTCTCAGCGCTTTCTCTCTTTTCTCGTGCCGACGAGCGCACTGGAAGCTAGACAGGGAGGGATGGCACGGGGGTAAGAAGTTACGCCAGCGCGTGTCATGAAACGCGATCGCTCTCCCGCTGTGATTCGATATGCGCGAGTGCGGCTACCGTGTAAAGTTAGCAGACTGAGGAGTACGGCGCGGGCAAGTGGCGGCACCCCGTGGCAAGAAGCGCATCTCATCCGGCTATCGGCCAATAAGCAAGCTATGTCTCTTGCGACGTAAACTGGCAGATCCGAGACATCAGTGTGCAGACGCCCCGCCCACCGACGAGTATGAGAACCGGCCTCTGTTTGAAAAGAGGGCGCCTGAGGAAACTGCAACTTCGCGCTCTGCTTGTGGCCTTTACACGGCACGCACGACTGTAATATTTGGCAGAGCAGTTCATAGCCGTGTCAGCTTTCCGCAGGATGTGTTTTTTCAACAAGCCCACGGGGTGCTTAATGACCCCTTTAATACCTGGGGCACTGATTGTGCATACACTGTGTTTCCATTCCTTTGCAAACCAACAGCTTCTGCACTTCCTGAGCTCCTATAAACCACCACGCAGGTTCGGCGCTCGCGCCACCTAACTGCGGGACAGCACGGCGACGGCGCGAACGCGCTAGAAAATGAGCTTCTGCAATATCTCTCCACTACAGTCTTCAAAGGTCACAACACAGTGCAGAAAAAGGAACACTGTCAAGCCCCAAAACGTTAAAAAAAGCTTCAGTTATTCTTCCGATCGTTGTACCTTATTCGCGATTCTTCAACCATCAAGCCATTGGCGTACTCACGATTTGCCTCTCGCCCGTCGATCCCGAGCTGTAGGTGGTGGCAAGGGTGGAAGAGCAGGCCTCGCTGTACCAGGGCACCAGGCCATTTTCGGTGGCGCTGCTGATGGACAGCGTCCAGATGGCGTTGGTGTAGCCGTCGCAGTTGCAGTTGTCGCGCTCGCGGCCCCCATTGCCAGAGGCCCACACGAAGATGGAGCCGAGGCCGCCGCGGCCGCGCTCGATGCCCTCGCGAAACGCCCGCGTGGCCAGCTCGCCCGGCCCGTCCACCGTCTTGCCGTCGTCGTCGGGACCCCACGAGGCGCTGTACACGTCGATGTGCTGGTTGTTCAGCGCCAACGATCGCGCCTCCACTACGTCAGTCACGTCTCCGTCCAGCATGCGCACGCCTTCGCAGGGAGAAAGCGCAGAAAAAAAAAAAAATTAAGGCGTGATTGCGTGATGCAAGTGGTGTCGCAAAAGTAAAAAATAAAATAAAAGTTATGTCCGATCAGTGCTTCAAAAGAAAAAAAAGAAAGAAAAACAGAGGCATTCCGAATTTGTCATCCGTTCAGGGGTGACGCTGACGGATAACACTAGTAGTAGTAATACAAGTAAGCGGTTACTTTTCGAATATATATTGGTTTACTTGTACCGGCAGCAGCAATGGTCACTTATTGATTGATTGATTGAAATAACTTTAATGAGGTCCTGCGGGATGCGCCCTAGCGCGCAGTGGGCGACTCCCACGTCGGGACCGTCAGGCCCAGGGTTGCCACTGACTTTCGAGTAAATGTCGCCAAACGACGAGCAGAAAGTCGCCAAAAGTCGCCATTTTTTTACGAATTTCGCCAAAAAAGTCGCCATTCTAGATATGTGCGGCAGATGCTAGTAATAAGAATTTGCACTGATGTATAGCCCCGTAGAATACAGTGCCATTCAAAGCCCTTAAAGTATATTGACATTTCTCAATGCCAGGCGCATCGCCCCTTCACCATGGGAGTGCTTGGTGCACCTGGTTCTCCGACTAGCCGCAAGATGTGCGCGGAGGCGCAAGTATGAAAGGATAAAACGCTCATGATATCCTTCCATCACTGTCCGCTCGTTTCCAAGGTAAAAGTGTGGTAAACCTTAGGCGAAAGCCGTGAAGGCGTTGTTTGTAGACAGCTTTACATCCCCTCATATGAAAAAAAAAAAAAGGATTAACAAGTTAATTGAAAGTAGTAAGACAGAATTCTTACAGGTATCGTTCATTAGTGAGTCTTATGCCTTTCAGTGTGAACTAATATGATACCGGACGCCACTGTCCCTTCCATATATAATCACTTATATCTACCCGCATCAATCCAGTGCGTTGTAATTGAACAGGTAGACATTGTAAAATGTTATATAGCAATTGTTTTCATTGCACACGTCCGAGAACAGTAGAAAATGCCTGAATAAATAATTTTTTATTGCACGAACACCGCGTATCCGCCCATCTTCGTTATACGAGCTCGATTAGGGGATACTGCAGCGGTGAATAGGTCGCCAAGCTATTCAGAATAGTTGGAGCTTTGGCGGTACAAATGGCCGGAACACACGACCTACCCGTCATCTAGCCCCTTCAGAAGCGAAACTTTAGCGAAGCTCTGAAGCATCTAGATGAATCTAGATGAATTGAGTTAGAAGCATCTAGATGAATTGAGGAGATACACAGTAGTTACAGGACGGACATACGGAACGGTGCGTAATGTGCACCTCAAAAATCCAGAAAAATACAGAGAATAGTGCCGCTCATTCGTTGGGAAGGCACTGAGCTTAGGATGCATAACTCAGTGGAGACCTAAGCTGAAAATCGCCAAAAATTCGCCATGTCGCCATTCATAATTTTAGGTCGCCACGGGCCTCTCAAATTCGCCAATTTGGCGAAAAGTAGCCACCATTGGCAACCCTGGTCAGGCCAAGCCTATCGGCCGCTTCGCGGGCCTGCTGGACAGCCCAAAGCTGGTCGGCCAGGAGCGGGCTGCGGATGGCCGCCTCCCACCTGGCCATGGAGGAATCGGGGCTTGATAGAAAACGATGTCATATTGTCATATAAGGCATTCATAACGCCTCCCCCCCCCTCCCCTTTTTTTTCAGAACCATTGCACATGCCATTTGTGTGTGAAAGAATTTTAGAAAAGAAATTCAATTGAGGTTGCAGCTTCCTCAGCAAGAACATCACCTTCTGAGCCAAAGAAACACTGGCGTACAGCTCACCAGTTTAGCCTAATTTCCCTGAAAGAAGGGGCAAGTCACAAGCCCTGCTTATTATTAGCTCACTGCACCTTCTTGCTGTGGTTTTTATGGCCTGGACATGCAAAAGCAAAGCGTACTTGCCCGATATCATACACGCTCTATACACTTAAGCGGAAATGTGTAGAATGCATCTGAGTGACATGGAACAGGTAAGGTATACGTACCTCCGATGCCCGCACCGAAAGCCACGCCAACCGCACATATTGAATTGTTCTTCACGGCCGCCACTTCACCCGCGCAGCGCGTACCGTGCCTGCATCGAAGAAAAAGGAAACACGGCAAAGAATGAATTCGCTTCTACCATAAAAGTTGTTTACAGAAAATATTGGTTCTCTCTCTCCCTCCCCCTCTGACATCGGGGAAACGAATAACTAAAGCTTATACCTTTCCCAAGACAATAGCAAATACAACAACATCAACATACGCACGCACAGTGTACTTATTGGCTCTCGACATATACAAATGTACTCACTGAGGTAGGCTTCTCCTTATGAAGACCCTCATTGCGGAGAAGCCATATTGACGAATGTTATCGTAGCAGTGCACGCACTTCGAAGATTTTGAGGCACGTAGCATGTAACGTGATCGGACTTGTCACAATTAATGGGCCCATAAGGTTCGGCGATTGCGAACAAGAAGGGGCGCCGACCATGCTGGCGACCGTGTCGCACATTGATCATGAAATTGTGAGAAAGGGGTCGAAATTTAAAACGTAGAGCCGCACTCCTTTTTGAGTCGATGAGCCGCGTTTCTCGTGAGTCTGCCTAAATTCCATACGCACAAATATATCGCTCGCTCAAGATGCACACCTTTTGTAATGTCACCAACCATGGCAAGTGACTTCGGGTAACCATCCAACGTGGAACGAGCGATACTGTCGCTGGAAATGCGCCATGCACGCAATAAGAAATAAAAGGAAGCGGGGGAAAAGAAAGTCACAGTTTCGCCGCAACGGCGAAGCAATGAATGCGATAGCAACAAATTGGAATGCAACGCGAAGAACGGAAAGCAGCTCGAAATTTCCCGCGCGTCGCTCAAGCGCAAAGGACGCACGAAAAGAACACACACAGGACGAGCGCGAACTATCATGCGTCACAGCTCGACACTTGAAGCGCGCTGCTAAAACATAAAGCAGGACGCACGAAACGAACGAATAGGTACACACAGGACGAGCGCGAAATAACTGTCACAATTGTTGCTTATTTCTGTTTGAACAGCGAGCTCCTTTCGCAAACGCGGCCGCTGCAGCGAGCGAAGTGACCTTCGTACGCTCAGTGACTTCAGAGCGGACATCGCGGGGAAAGCACAAGACATACAACCCCCCGCTCCACCTTCCCCGCCCGCCCCGTTCTTTCCTCGAGATAAGCGCACGATAGCGACCACGCCCTGTAGGGCGAAGAGCAACGGTGTTACCCGGCAACTACTACCGCGCAAGCAGACAGCGGAAGCGCAAGGTTCTCCCTGCGCAAATCTTTAAGTGTGCCCGTCTAGGGTGCCTTGATCGAGGCACTCTATGCCGGTCGCGCTCCTCGCGCCATCTCGCTGGTAATGAAGAAACGCTTATAAGCGCCTGCCATCTCCGAGTACTGCAGTAAAGGGTGTGTATATAACGCTCGCCGTTAACTACCTGAAGGATCTGCCTTTGGTGGCGTAGTGCTTAGCGCCACGCGCTGCGGACTGAGAGGTCGCTGGTTCGATTCCACGCTTCGGAAGCTTTTTTCGGAATTATTTTTCTTTGGGACATATATATATATATATACTTGTACATATACGCAGCACGACGGCGGCGACGGCAAAAACCAGCCGAGACTGTCCATATAATTGCTATCGCAATAAAAGGGAGAGGGAGTAGAGGCGAGACTCTTCACGCGAACGTAGCACGTTTCCTGCGGCGCCGGTATGCGAAAATACCGGAAAGAAACGCCGGCACTATGTAGAGCTGATAGGGCGCCTGCTTGCTGTCCCTTATCACCGCTAGCGATGGCGAGAAGCAGAACATTCAGGCACCCCATCTGTTGATAGTGAGCCTCGTTTCCTAGCGGCACTGTGAAAGGACAGTTCAATTTCTTCGCACTCCTCCAACAGCGAGTGGACCCAGAAAAAAAAAGAAAAATGTCGTGGTCGAACGCGGTTAAACGAAGCTCGTCGAGCGATTGAACAACTACCGCGGAAAGCACGCCGTGGCGGTATCCCGCGCGTCGGCGTCCCCGCGCGGCAGGCAGCGGCACGCTGTCCCCATTTCTCGTCGTACTGCCGGCGCGGAAGTCACTTGAATGGAGTTGAGGTCTCGAGGCGCGCGCGCACTCCGGCTCGCGGGCTCTCGCCCACCGACGGAGAGGGGTGCGCGTGAGAGGAGAACGTACCGACACTGCGCATGTCCACTGCGATGACGACACACGTGCGCGTGGGAAGAAACTGACGTTGCCTGAGCTGCAGCGTCACACGCGCGCACAAAGTCGTTTTCTGGTTCTGTACAGGGAGGAGGAGAGCGCTATCGCTCTAAAATAGTATACGTACAAGCTAAAAGTCCCTATTATAACCACTCTTTAAAGCAGTACAGCAGGCGCGTCAATGTGCAACTCGCAGAACTCCAAAAATCGGGAGCCCAACACTGAATTTTCTGCGTCGTTAATACTTCGCGTAACGAGATCAGAGAAACGGTTTCACGAAACTGCGAATTGACACGAAAAACAAGCTCACGACTAGAGCTTCTACAGCGCACATTTTTTAGAAGCAACAGCAATACCTAATCAAACATTACTAAACGACCGCCATAGTTGGATACCGCTTTGCCACCTGTGTTGGGATCAGCCTCTAGTCCTCGCACCGCATCCTCCATTCCGACGATCCTGGAGGCAGATTGGACAGGACCACTAAGACGTGCACCGATTGGCCACTGCGATATTTTACTCCCTCCTCTCCGGTCTCGAGGTCGTGCCTCTTGTCAACAACCATGTATGTACTACTACTGCTACTCGCATTGAACCAATACGACCAAGATCTATATCACAACATCGGCGACGTACGTATCCGGCAGCAATTTCATTATATATTCGCGTTAGGCACTTCGGCGTTCCGCTATCAAACGCTTTCAAGACATTCTACATTCCGAGATTTCATCGCCCAACGTAGTAAAAAGCTAAGCTGCAGTCTCAGCTAAGAATTTAAAGCAGCAAAAACGTGACAGAGACATATGCGCGACAAAAAAAAAAAAATAAAAGAAGAAAAAACAGAACAAGAAATGTTATTGGCTGCCCCACGAACGTCATGACGTGACCACCGACGAAGGCGAAAGCGCAAACAATTTACGTGGCCTCTCCAGGCACGCGGTAGACAGGGGGCGCGAGGGGGAGGGGGAGAGAGAGTAGGGGTACGCGTAAGCAGAATACACGAACGAGCCGCGCGGGACGGCGGTTCGCCAGATCAGGCGCAAGCGAAACCCCCAAACGAGAGGCGAGGTCGGAAGGCCGCGCAGGAAATACATCCGCGATGTTAACTAGAAAAAAAAAAAAAGAAAACGAGAGGGAGGAGGGTCAGGAGATGATGGACGTCGACCACAGAGCGGCGAGCTCCCGCAGTGGGCACGTGAAAGAATGCACTCACCGGTTCGAGTCGACCAGGTCGTATCTCGGCTGAGGATCAGGATCGTGGTTGTTCATGTCCCAGCTGGCTTGGGGATCCTGGAAACGAGCCGCCACGTGTGTTTTCAAGTTGGAGAAACACACACGAATATATCGACAGCTAACGTCGGATGGGGGAAAGGCATTCCCCGTGTGAAGTCACCCAAAGATTGATTGATAGTACTAACAGTAAAAGGAACGACTCAGGGCTATTGTAAATAGATGCGACTACGAGCTTGATGATGTCACAACTTCCGTGTTCTTCGCGAGAAGCACAGCGCAGAACGCCCAACCAGCGCGCGAGCTGACTACATGTGCAGTCCGAAAGATCACTGCGAAAGTAGATTCTCGGAAGTTTTCTCTACCTTAAAGTAAACCACATGTTGCTAAATCGTTTATATGAAAACGTTTTTAAAAATTGTAAACATCTGTTAATCCTTACCCCCATCGAAGCCGCGTAACGCGAAGACAAAAAAAGAAAAAAACAGCAGGGCAAATTCAATCATTTAATTCGATTGAGTGAATACAATGTTGGTGTTATAAAAGCGCATAGCCTATATTAGACAACAATAGTCAACACTTACCATCATCTAGCATACACAAGGCAGAGCTAACTAGTAGGGGTGTGCGAATAGTGAAATTTCATCTCGAATCGAATAGTGCCGAATAGTGGCCAAAAATGTCGAATATCGAATACAAAGGATTTTATTTAAAATTGAAAGAAAGAACAACCGTAATGTTATGTTGTGCTTCATCGTCGTGAGTGCTCCATGCAGCGCAAAAATCTTCGGCCGCCCGTTCACAGCAGCGTTTTAACTGCGCGCCGGAACGATGGGGGTTTCTGAACGAGTGGTGCGTTGCGGCAGTGGCGACTGCACAGCGTGATCAAATTTTCACATGCCAAGCCAATCGCAGAGGGTTTCGCGGCCCAAAGTCGGGACGTTTTCCGGCGCTTGCGGCATACGCGACCGCACTACGCAAGAAGTCCGTGCCTTCGTTTCGGAAGCGAAGTTGTGAAGGGCTTGAGAAAGTTTTCTCGTGGGGTTTTTTTTTTTTTTTGACGTGCGTAAATGGCATAATCTCCTATAAAATAAACATGCGCTCGCTTTGAACCAGCATATCGGTGAAAGTTTTAACGAAAGGCCTACTGTAATGAGGTTAGTTTTAGCCACTCCAACCTAACCAAGTTGCACCTTTGGCCTTTGTCGCATTTTAGATAATCGTCATGTTCAATTATTCGAAGCTTCGAATACTAGCTATTCGAAAGTCGAATCGAATTATTCGATTAGGTATTATTCGATTGGAGTTCGAAACTCGAGTATTCGCACAACTCTACTAACTATATAGCGCTAAAAGTATGCATGAAGTTAGGGTAGGACAAAGAGCCGTGGGGTACGCCTAAATAAGCTCTCGTACATGAACATAAATGATAGGGCATCTCTGAATGGCCCGGAAAAGCAGCGCCACCAATTGTACTCACGTAGTTCTCGACTAAGTCCGGGTGGTCCTTCTCGAGGCCATCGTCCAAAATCGTAACCACCACGCCGCGCCCCGTGATGTTTTTCTTCCACACGTTCTGCACGTTCATGTCCAACGACTTGCCACGGTTCTGCGCAGGCAAAGAAAAAAAATTAAAGAAGGAAGAAGAAGCAGGGACTGAGATAAAGCGGGACAGCTCACTGCAGGCGCAGCACATACTTGAGTGAGGTAGTACACTCGCGTGCGAAGCAAATGCCCGATAGGGTACTCCATCACATATCGTGCGTTTGCTTCGCACGCGAACGCTGGTAATACATCATGCGTTGAAAAGGCCGCGTAACAATTGCTAATTCCCAAGGGAAAAAAACGGGCGACATTTGTGCGGTCCTTTCCTTAGGTATTCGTAATCTTTGCGCAGCCTTTTCACCACAATTAAACCATACCAATTCGCACAAATGCCTACTTTGCGACAGTATGTATACCACGATATTGCACATTTGGTTCGCAGGCGAATGCTTAGCCTGTAGGCTCAGAATTCGCGGCAGGCCCATCGGACATGGCCATTGCCGCGACATCGGGCAAGCTTAGCCAAGACTAAGCATGTCCGCATAGAGAGAGTTGTCGCACTCGACATATCAGACCAACTGACACGGGGAGTTTCTCGCTCAGCATCTTAACTTGACATTACTCGTCCGAAAAAGGGAATACGAAGTTCAGCAAATTGCACTTCATTAAATAAGGTGCAAAATATGTACTATACCCAATATAAGATGTCTAAAATCTCAAGGCCATATACACCTCACCGCCGTATAGTGTGATCCGGATAAATGAAACTGCATTTTTATGTGTACCGAAATGTCAGTGCCCTGACGCTTTGGCTATTGTGAAAAAAACAGCCGGGAATTGCGGGCTACACATTCGGTGTTATAGCAGCAGAACGTTGTGGTCGCGCTGAGCCACATCAGCATTTTTAATGTAAATACAGTGTAAACAGGCGACAGCACGCAGCAACAATTAGGAGGCGAAATGCTCAGGCGGAGGTGAAATGTACCAAGCGTATTCTTTTGAGTTGGACGAAACACTCGTGCTTAAGCGAAGGTGACGGAAATAAGAGATCGTTAGTACTGAAGCCCCCAAACCGTTGGGGCCCCAAGCTCTTTCGTGCCCCAGGCAGAGCACAAGATAACGCGATAGCCTGGGGTCCCTATTGCTTTAATAATATTATCCGGGGTTTAACGTCCCAAAACCACGATATGATAATGAGAGACGTCGTAGTGGAGGGCTCCGGAAATTTCGACCACCTGAGGTTCTTTAACGTGCATCTAAATGTAAGTACAAGGGACCCAAGCATTTTCGCCCCCATCGAAATTGCAGCCGCCGCGGCCGGGATTCGATCCCGTGACCTTCGGGTCAGCAGTCGAGCGGCATAACCACTATACCACCGTGGCGGGGCGCCCCTATTGCTTGGAGTCGCCAGCACTAATGCCCTTTAATGAAGCGAGTGAAAGGAGGCAAACTACGTTTCAAGCAGGGAACACTATTTCCTTGGAATCTGGGCAGCCTCGGTTGCTTTACCAGGGACGATTTAATGAACACGTGCAAGTTGGTCGAGGAGTGGGACAATGGACTACATGTTTATCTGAAACAGTATGTGTAAAATTACGTCTCGTATGACTTGAGGTGAATGATAGGCGTAAGCGATGACAGCGGTCGCTTACGGGAAACACTCAAACCAGTCCTCAAAAAAAAAAAAAAAAAGTATACGCCGCCTTTCCTATATAACAAGACATTCTTTATAATAAACCTGGCGTCATAGACTACGGATTCCTTTTCGCCCAATAGAAGCAGATTCAGCTGCGAATGAATGAAACAAAGAGAAAGAAGTCGGGCAGCTAATTTTCATTAATCGGCGCACAGCCCAGCGCCGCTGTTACGGCCAAGCAATCGACATAACCCGAAAACGCATGCAGGGCTCCATACATTTGTGCGGGATCAATTATTAATTACGCCCCCAAACTTCATTTCTCGGCGAGAAGGCTAACTCAATAATCGGCTTTTGCTTTCTTTCGTACCGTGCCACCAGTCGGTTCCGCGAAAACTGCGGAGGAACGTGCACAGCTTCGGAGTGCCGTGGCGAAGCCCAACCTACAATCGAATAGGGCTCGGTTATAGTCGGCGATGTAGCAACAGCGTGTAAAACGGTACAGAACGAAACAGCTATAGGACGCCCCGATTATATGATCTGCTTTTCTCGTTTGTTTAATTCTAAGTCGTAAAGAGAAAAAAGAAACGCGGGTTTTTCCCGTGTAGTAACGCCTCTGAACACAACGGGAAGATCAATACCACGCGAGAGCAAAGGCATAGAGAGCCAGCGGACAAATAAGCCGAACGTCTTGGTTCATCAGACGAGACATCCACCAGTTCTCGGAAGGGCGAACCAGGAGACAGATAGGAAGAAAACAGAGATGCCAGCTGCAGATCGTATACCAAGCTAGGGAAAGCGCAGTGAATGGAGGAAGGGGGCGACGCCAAGGAAGATCGAGGGAAAAGGGCGGTAAAACATCTTGCGAATCGCGCCAATCTCGTTTATTCCTCTGTGCTTCTTTATCCTTCGCAGATGCTCGCATCTATACGTACAAAAGGAAGAGCAAGCGCGGGGCATCGGCGATGCCCGCGCACATGTGCATGAAAAAACACGCGCCTTCCATCCAGCTCGTCCGGTAGCGGCTGTAGGGTATCGCGAAATCGACTTCGACATTGGTGCACGCCGCGAAAGAGAGATGCTTCCTTTATTCTTATTTTTCTTTTTTTGGCACCAGGTAAACATATCACGCGTTCCGCGCAGCGGCCACCTCCGAGAATCCGGTACACGTGTCCGCCGGACGGTGCAGTAAGAAGAGAGAGAGAGAAAAAAACAACAAAGTTAAAAGGAAAGCCACAAACGCGAAGTGAGTGCGTGACCCAGGAAAAGAAGCAGAGCGCAGAGGTAAAGCGTATGCGTGATATAACGCAGAAGGACGGGAAGTCGCGACAGAGAAAGAAAATTGTAGGCGAGTGGACGCGGGAGCTAGGAGACCTCCGCTAGCTTCCCGCGCGCTCGCTGGATGCCAAGAGAAACAAGAAAAAGTGAAATTCCGATTGGCATCGACCGAGAAGATACATTGGCATGCAGCGAGCCCCCCCGAAACCATCCAACGCCGCCAACTGCCCACCCCCAAGCTCGTTCCCTTCGGCCAATTCCTGTTTGGCTTGCTTATTCCGCGCTTCCGATAACGACGCGCACACACAAGACAAGCGCAGTACCTCGCCCTCCTCTCCTAAACCCTACTGCTGGCCAGTGCACACGCAAAACCGTGCAATGCACGTCGAATTCGTTTCGCTTGCGTCGTTTCCCCCCCTCTCTCTCTCTATCCCATTTCACTTCCAAACGGCATTGCGGTTCTTGTTTACATCGTGATCGTCCGCAGATATATCTTTCTCACTCTCAGGCTAGTTCCTTTCGGAACGCTAGAGATTCTCTTTGCGGTTCTTACAGTTAGGGTGTTTTTTTGTTTCTTTTTTCACCTTTCGCTTTCTTTAGTTGCATAAAAAGGCCGATGGGAGGAAAGTTAGGGCAGAGGAAAACGCGGCCGCTTCGCGTAATAGAAGTATTCCGCGGCGGCAAACGCGGAATTTCCAAGTTCAAGCGCGAACGCTTGTGTGTATACACTGCGTGGACCAGAAAGAACACGCCGCACGGACGGTTCGTGCAGTAAAGGAAACGAAAGGAGACTCGAGAGAGAGAGAGAGAGAGAGAACGGCATAAATTCAAGGACTTCGGAGAATAAGAATTGATTGAATTTTATACGCGCCGCGCTCCGCAGCGACTTCAAAGAAGCGACTTACGCAGCTGCGTTTCGTACGCGTCATGCAAGTTACATAACTTGTTAGATATTATTCTTATCGGCGCTTGAAAAGAGCGTTGCAAGTTGGATTAAAAAGAAAGGAGAAGGCAGAGCGGATACGGATTTTAACGAGAGAGAGAGAGAGATAATTGTTGGGGTTTTTAGTCGCGATACCATGATATGATATGAGGGGCGCCGCAGTGGAGGGCACCGGAAATGTCGACCATCTGGGGCTCTTTAACGTACATCTAGATCTAAGTACTCCGGCCTCTAGCATTTCGATTCCATATAAATGCGGCCGCCGCGGTCGGGATTGGTTTCCACGACCTTCGGGTCAGCAGACGAGCACCATGATCTCTACACCACCGTAGCGGGTGAGAGAGAACGAGAGGGAATATAAAAATGAAGAGTTTTGAGCAGCGTGTGTATATACAAAAAGCATAGGCAGTGCACAGGATTCCTCATCAGGAGGGGGGGGGTGCAAACGAATGCTCATCGTAGCGCTGCCCCTCCCTACTAAGTCAGCACACAAGTGGAACGGCAATGGTGCTGACAAACTGTCAATCGTTGGCATGACTCGCAATTCGGGTACTCGTGAAGGTCGCGGATGCCTCAGGGAGTGAACGCCAACCCACTGAGGAGCTACGGAAAGCGTCTCACCTGTCTAGAACTGTTACAGCGAAGCGGCTGTAGGAGGTGGGAAAATGTGGCGGTCCGTGAGACAGTGAGTGCCCAGAAACTAGAATGAAGAAGCAATGCTAGCATATATACGCTGCCTCGAAGGGTCTCCGCGCTTGCTAATTTCTCTTCAGGCTTTGTCAGCATATATAGGCGCAACGTGATGACCGCGCGATGACCGTGCGGTTCCTTCCATATATAGCTAGGAATGAGACCCGTCGCAGCATGAATCAAGTGTCCATAAAATCCTTTCAGTGTTCCTAATATCCTTTAAGCTAATGTCACCAAACGCAAAGTTTGAAGCACGCATCTCTCAGATATGGTGATAGCGAAATCAAAAGCTACAACAGAACACACTTCGATAGATCCCAGCTCGCGATAAATACCGGGGCCTCGCGCTTCAGATGCGCTGGTTAGCCATCCGTACGGAGTGCTCGGTGATTTTTTTTTCCTTCTCTTTTTATAACGACAAAAGTGTGGAACTGCGCTCATCCCGAATGGCAAAAATGTGACAGAGGTCAGCATTGCAATTAAGGAAGGTCAACACACGTCACACACTTGGCGAGCGCGCGAGTGACCATTGTCCGGTTTCCAGGAAGAACGTCTATCATTCCACAATACGTGTGAACATAATGCCGGCGTAAAACGAATCATTCTGCCGTGGCGTTGGCTTTAGTGTCGTGCGTTCGTGACAATGTTCGAAATGTTTCGTGCCCTTGGCAATGAGTGATCATGCAAATAGTTGAAACAAAGATTTAGCTCGGCCATCACAAACTATACGGCTCAGGAACGCGGATCGCTTGAGAAATGTAGCAGTGAAGTAGGCGAAAGCGCCGACGAAACGAAAACCACAGTGCAAAAATTGGTCACACGCATTTGGAACTTCGTTCATACGACGTGAGGCGAGCCACGCCCACCGCGCTACGCCGATGTATCACACAGTGCGCGCGCGATACAGCAAAAGAAAAACTCTACATTGGCGGAAATGAACAGTCCACCATGACCGAGTATACACAGGGGTACAGCAACGGTCTAATTACTCTCATGGCATGACCCTGACCAGTAGTGCCAGTGGGTCAGATTGATCATGATGGTAAAAATGAACTTGGTTACATAGCTTGCTATTCTATCAAACATGCTGTCCCGTTCTTTTTTTCTTTTTTTTCTGTTATAGCGCGAGAGAAACGAGCACGCTAGGAAGCGATTTTCAGTGCTCCACAATCGTGATGGCCTACCCACGCATTGAGTGAAATACACAAAATAAATCTGTCATTTCCACGCGATAAAAATTTGTAAGTTTGTGCAAGGTTCATTGCAGTATTATACTACCTATATACTACGTGTCTAGAACAAAATGCTGCCGCAATTAGGGTTGTTAAGCTATGCGACTATGTAACGGGCACCTTTGCTTCCAAGCAAACAACGAAGGCACACAACGTCTCCTGACGCTTGAAATCGCCCTCTCGTTTTTTTTTTTTTATTCTGTGCTTACAGTACACTCACTATACAAGACTACACAACCATTATTATACTGCGCTACAATACGCCATGTTATACATACTATACTGCTCTCGCGGTTTATTAAACGCATCGACAATGGCCAGGAACTCGACCCTGCCGCGGTACCGAGACGAGCGCATATGGTTCACCACCGAAGCAGATATGTCTCGTGGCCTCTTATCGACTGCTGCATGTCACGCTATTACATGGGTCGCGCGCAAGGAACGACGGTATCTCGTAACGGAAATGATAGGCCTAGTAATGTGAGAACTGCAGCACGACCTCAACGGGAATAGGTGCTAGGACGGAAAGCATAGACTGCATTCATCCATGTAATTCGTTCAGCTCATTATCCATAACGCTACGAACAGCGTGAAGGACAGCGTGAAGGAACGCCATGAACAACACGCGGAGGAGAAAACGTGAAAGCGTTGCATACAATTTGGAAATAATGAAACTTGCGCCGTTGAGCTTTAGCTTCTGCTGTTACATTGTGTACGCAGCTTACACAGGGCAAGTGACAACGCAAATTTTGTTGCTGCGGCGGTCGCTTTGCATTTATCTGAAACGAAGTGTTGCTATGTTAACCAGTGCGTTCGTTTTACAACAAGTTCTTTTCACTTCGTACTACTGCTTCCCTCACCTCCCTATATGTAATGCCCCGTGTAAAGGACCCCTAAGGGGTAAGATAAACACTGATGACGATGACTACGTTGCAAGAACACTTTTCGGTATATGCAGCCATCCAGCACACTGCAGTCACATTTCCAACTCAATGAGCTATACATATCACGAACGCAACGAAACCAACGGGCTTTTCATACGCGTCTGACACAAACACACACGCGTTGCACGCACGCTGCTCGTTCCTCACGTTATACGTAACTTAACAAGGAAAACAGCTTGGGGCACACACCTCTCCCCTCACCACCGAGAATAGACCAGGATCTTTCACCGTCGTTCTGCAAAGGAGGAAGCCCTGTCATCACGGGGCACAATTAAATAGCTCCCTCTCGCATTCGCCTCGGTGAGACCTCAGTATCTCACCCACGACGCACAGCTGTGCGCCGGCAGCTGATGCTGCCAGAGGCAGCATGGAGCGGCAGAGAAGAACGGCTCCTCTGCACGTGGTGGTCTTCGCGGAGGAGCAAAAGGCGAAGTTCGGTGGAGTGCTAGCCGAGCGTATAGTAACATCCTCTCGCCCGGGCCAAACGGGGCGTGGACAGCCGGTGGCGCCAGCTGGCACCGACCACAGCTCGGCACCGATATCGGGGGCGAGAGAGAAGAACACCACACTGCCCACAGAGCCCAAAAAGCTTTTCTCTCTTTCGATCTGTCTCACTGCCTCTCTCGAGAGAGGTCCGCCGTTAGTTTCGAGCCTGCGGATCCCGATGAGCCCGGTGAGTGCGTGCGCGAGCAAGCAAGGCGCGTATGAGGCGGACGGATCGCGGGATAAAGGGCAACCAGAAGACTGGGATGGAGTGCAGGGATAAAGTGGAGCTATACATATACGTGCGCAAGCGGAACGGCAGGCCGACGCATTTCACATACCCGCACTAACCGGTGCTGCGAGATGCGCGAGAGGAAAGAAGCACGGAAGTGGATGAAGAAAACACGTCTTCGCAATCGCATGCCTTCTAGGCGAGCTAGATCGAAGATTACAATTGCCTGTCGACTGTTCTTACGAACGCATTAAGCGTATAAATTTTTATTGTGAACGTACGCCAGCACGCAGACTAACGATGTTTTACGACATGGGCTAACGCACCATAGCCTGGGGAAAAGACTTAAGGCGTCGGCGCTTCCGTAAAGCTTTATTACGTAAATGTGCACCCACTTAGTAGGAAACGAAAACGGATCACTTTGCTTTATTGAATTCTCTTTTAGACGCCGACTCGTCCAGCTCGCGATAATAAAAGCAAGACAAAAAAAAGCACTCCGTTATAAAACAAAATATTTTTTTCAATTTCCCTGTTACATATGAACAATAGAAAAAGATCAGACGTCATACTTTGTAAAATATATTTCCGTACATTTCTTTTCATTAGTATTTTCGTTTGTGCCGCCGACTGGCTAATTCCAACGATCGCGGGCGCTCGGGCTACGTTCAATTCAGGACAAGTAATGAAAAGCTCAAACAAGAAATTAAACATAAATTCACGGTACGTGGTCCGGAATAAGCTTGCGTTGTTATTCCCCGTAACATGCACTGCTACCCGGACCAACAAATCAAAGTTGAGTGCAAACAATGATCCACGTTGATACGCCGATGCAGACGAATAAAAAGAAAGAACGACGGACATGAGCTTCCGTGTCCATGTTGTACAGAGCACACAAGGTCTATTCGCGTGACGTCACATACGCCGTATTTTCCTGTTCACAGCTTCGAAGCACCGTGCTTCCGAATATTAGTCTGTCTTAAATCCGCAGTCGTGCTGACTGCACTGCACAACTCAAAGATGCGCCACTATACCACCTATAAGATACAAACGCTTGTTCCGTACACAGATTTTCACTGTGGTGATTGCGCTGCGATGTACAGCTACCCCTTGATGATGCGGATAATAATACCTGGCGTTTTACGTGCCAAAACCATGACATAATTATGAGGGACGCCGCAGTCGAGGGCTCCGCGGATATTTCGACCATCTGGTGTTCTTTAACGCGCGCCTAAATCTAAGTACACGGGCCTCAAGCATTCCGCCTCTATCGAAATGCGACCGCCGCGGCCGGGATCGAACCCGCGACTTTCGGGTCACATTCCTGATGCGAGTGCGCACACTTATAACGATCACGTTGCGCCCATACGATATCGAGGAATGGATTTTTGTGATAGACAAAAAGCAAGGGCACCCGAAGGGAACAGCCACTCCGCTGTCGACGTCGTAGCCCTTCGACTACCCTCTCGCTTCTTCGCTCACCTGCCCGCAAGAGGCAAGGAGGCGGAGGGAGGAAGAGAAGCGCGCTAGTGGGCCAGGCGGCCCGCGGGTTAGGTCCGACGTGGAGCGCGCGTGCCGAGGGTCCGCGGGGCGCCTCGTGGCAGCTGAGTGATGGCAGGCAGGCACGCCATCCGCTCCTTCGCCGTGCGCTAACGCGCGCCCGTCACCGAATATCCCTCCTCCGGCCGCCGCCAAACAAAGACAGCCTTCATCGAGCTCTTCATTCGGGACACACACACGCTTCCTAGGAATACACGGCGCCCGAAAGGGGTTTTCCCCCGTCCAGTCCCTATCATGCATGCGTGAAAGCGTGTACGCCCTCCTCAGCGAGGCGGCGAAGGCACCCGAACTTTCGGAACGATAAGGAAATACGTAGATGCAGTGCCGCATGGTATATATTAAGATAAAAAGTGAGATTACGGCATGTACATCGCTACAGAAGCCGAGAACCCGCCACGGCGGTCTAGTCACGGAGCAGGAACTCTTTTTCCGTGGGTCTAGTGGTTACGGTGCTCGACTGCTGACCCAAAGGTCGCGGGATCGAATCCCGGCCGCTGCGGCCGCATTTTCAATGGAGGCGAAAATGCTTGAGGCCCGTGTACCTAGATTTAAGTGCACGTTAAATAACACCAGAAGGTCAAACTTTCCGGAGCCCTCCACTATACGGCACCCCTCATGATTAAAACGTGGTTTTGGGACGCAAAACCCCAAAAATTATCATTATTATAACAGCAGCCGAGAAACGTAAGCAGCGATATCGTATTAGAAGAACAGCGTTTAAATTTGAAGCACTAACAAATCAACAGGCTCGTCTAGCGAAGCACTAAGTAGGGCTAGTTGGTGTGAAGGTGTAGAAGTTTAATATTAGTGTTTCACGTGTCAAAACCGGTATATAATAATGATGTACGGCGTAACTGCAGGAGCACAGATAAGCTTTGGCCACCACGGGTTCCTTAACGTCCACCTAAATCTATTGACACACTGGTGCCCTGCCCTCTAATGCATCGCTGCTGTGGCCGGGAATCGAACATGCGGCCTCGTTTTAGCAGTGCAATGCGACAGTCGCTAAACTGCAACAGCGAGTGCAATGTCGAAGCTAGTGGCGCAAATATTACGAAACGAAGAAGAAAGACACAAAAAGCGGTCTTCCTGCACCTTTTTCTTTTCATCGTTTTCTAAGTACTGCGCCACCAACACCGACCGCATAACCGTCACAAACACTCAGCTGGAAATAGAGAGAGAGAGAGAGAGAGAGATTAATCAAGGGAAATGGGGATCTTGGAGCCTCTATGGCTGGGGCCCTACGTCCAGGGCTCCACTGGCATTGGCCGCCCACCGGACTTGCAACCCAGGAGCGCGAGCTGCACTCCCAGGTCCGAGCTGGCGAGTTGTTTGCCTTCCACTGCTCCGTACTATACGAGCGCACCCGCACGAGACGTAGTAGAGAGCCGGCCTACCGCCCCACCACAGACACACGGCCGGGTAAAGCGTCGGATGTTTTGCGCGTAATTCAGTAAACGCGAGAAAACGTCCGTCTGAATTTTTCGACGGTCGGCGGCCTCTTTACCGTTGAGGGATTTGTGAATGTCTTGTTGACAACTTCTCGCATCACGCAGTCGTGCACATTCACCCCATTTACAGTTAATTCATATGCTGCGCACACAAGTTTAGAACATAAACAATCACAACCACACGTTCCCGATACCAATGATCACCGTTGATTCGGGAACCGGGTCAATACGGTTCTGGCTAACGCTCAACTGGAAGCCAGGGGGTTTCAGGGGCCGCGATAAGTGGAACGGAGAATAACCTAATTTTAAGAAGGCCCACTGACTACGAGAGGGAAAATGCCCTTTAATTCGCAACCTGCTACAAGATGTGCTCCCCACAAATATGTCGATCTATATCCCTGGTGCGTTTGCCACAAGACTACAGCGCTACAATGGAGGCAGCAGTCGCCATCGGTGCTTCAGCGAGCGTGTGCTGGATCGGCAGTCTCACGAGCTCCTCTACGCTGACGCACGAACTCCTTCCTATAACTATACACGTAGATTTGTTCAATATCCCTTTCGGCTGACAACTTCGCCAAAAACATTCAGTTCAAATGACGCAATGGTACGGTAAACGCGGAAGCACACAGACGCCAGCAAGCGGGCTTCTCCACAAAGGTACCGTCACTGCAGAGAAGCCAGCTACGACGAACAATAGCCGTGAGCCGATATCGCTAAACGAGCAATCGTATCGCTAAAATCGATTGTCTTAATCGAACAACCACTATGAGCTAACATGCACGCACACTGCAGGGATAGCTTTTAAGATCTCTTGAAATAAGGCATAAAGGAACGGTATTATTCCCACTCGGCCTCTAGTGAGAATATCGAAAAATGATACGTGGCTCCATGGGCCCCAACTTCCATGGGCCCCAACCGGCTTCCATTTATATATTTAATTGTGTATGCCATTGGGCAAACTTTGGAATAAAAAATTCATAAGACGCTGACTGGCTCGGCAGGACACCCGTCGCCCCAGTGAAGCGTCGTGCGCGGGTACAAACATCACGCGAAACGTGAGAAGCGTCCCCGAAAAGGGTGATCGACTGTGAATACGGCTCCAGGCTGTCGCCTTAAAAATAATAAAAGAAGAAACCGGAGACGCTCTCGTTCTTTCATCTAAGCTATTAGTCTGAAGCTGCATATATTCAAGTAGTGTAGAAAAGCGAGACCAACCAAACAGAGGAAACAGAATGGGCGGCAATATAAACGCGCCCGCTTGACAAATGCGTTCAAGTGAGAACTGCCATCGCTGTTCGCACGACGCATGCCTCCGAAGTGATGCGCGTGCGTCGCCCGAAGAAGAGGAACGACCCGGCGCCAGGAGAGCATGCTTGCGCTCCAGGGACGAGATAATGAAGCGGCGCTATTGAATAAGCAGGCGACGACGCAGCTGACTCAATACTACGACAATACGAAGAGAAAGTTTATAGAGAGAGATAGAAAAAAAAAAAAACTAAAGGACAAACGCTACCATTGGGAGGACATTCGCAAAACGAACCGTATGTATATAGAAAGGGAGTGCCTGAAGACAATATGGCGCTATTTCGGAGAACGGTGCCGTCTGCTGCGTTGATAGGGCGGGAGGCGTTAAATTTTCAAAACTCCTCTTTTTCTTTAAGATGCGGGCGCTCCGGTGCTAAAAGCAGCGGTTGCCCCACAATCAATGGAAGAAGCAGTCCTTACGCATAAGTAGAGACTGCCGGCGCTATAAATGAAAGAACGCGAAGTAAAATGGCAGCAAAAGCAACCCTATTATAAGGCATATGAAAGGCGCAACCGCCTTATAGAGAATATGTAAAGACACGAAATAAAACATCAAGAGGCTAAAGAGGAGGGCGGACGCTCTGGGCGGAGAGCAGGAGGGTCGCTCTGTCACCCCGCGTGATCTGATAAGGACACAACCACACGCCGCCATTTAGATGAACGCCCTGCGCGCGTTGTTACACCAGCGGCGTGTAGCCACACACGCAGAAAAAGAAAGTCATGTAGAGAACACGAGGGGAACACGGCTCTGTAGATGGAGAAGTGACTCATGCGCGAGACGGAACACGCAATGAGCCTATTAACAAGGATAATAAGGGAGTGTACGCCCTTCGAACGCGAAAGGCGCCGCAGTGGATATAATGCATCGAGCAGAGGGCAATGAAGCGCGCGCTTGATAAGAGACTGCTGCACAAAGATACATGGCCTTTTTTTGTTTTTTTTTTCTCGGTAAATTCGTGTCTCTAGAACAAGGTGTAGCCTACGACCCCGCTGTAAGCAAAAACGTCAGCGTTATTTTCTTTTCTTTTAGCCTGGTTTGCTAAAAGGCGCTGATTCGTTCGCTCTAGGCGCGACGAAGCTAAGAGCATGAGTCTCGATGGAAGGATGGACGTTGATGTACTTTGATGCTCAGGCGCTGCCTACGTTTTCAACGCACACAGGAAGCAAGAACTCCTCATGATAAAGCCTGGGGGCACAGGAGAAGTGGGCTGAAGCAACCTATCGCCACGAAGCTAACCAAACCGCAAGGCAAACACGAACGAACCCTTCGTTAGGGGTCAATCAAACTATCTAGAACGGGGAGTCACATCCATTGAGCACCGACCGTTCCTTGCTTACTCACATCAAGACATGTAATGATGCGTGAGGCCGATGAGCCTCCTTTTTAAAGCATACCTTTTCGTATTTCACTCTCTATGAACAAGCTTCCAAGCGAATATATTAAAGCGAGCAGTGGTTCTTGGAGTTCGCGCGCCAAGGGCACGAATGAGTCAACGCTGCGCAGATACCTTCGCGGTCACGCAGCAAACAACAATGCGTCAGGCTGACAAGAAGACGTCATCCCCTCGCGCAATGCGCCGATGTTCGCTGACGCGTGTCTTCTGGCGTCGACTTCGAGGAGCAGAAAAAAATATCTTGACAAACTAACGAGCGTACCTACGCCCCCTTTCGCGCAAAACCACCGGACGAGCGTTTGCCGTGCGCAACGCAGAGCCGATCGACTCACGCGATCCGGAAATCGTGCAACGCGTGCTTGCCCTGCGAGGAGGTTAAGTAAGGCAACCTATACCGCAGGCGTAGTTATATAGCCAAGTGCGTCAGCCGACGAGCTTCCGTGGCGATGACGGATGCTCTTTCTTGCTTCACAAGCAACCTCCTACGTGGCCGCAGGTGCGCCTGGTTTTTTTTTTTTCTCTCATAAAAGCACAGAGCGGCTATACGCTTTGAATGACAGCTCTTCGTGACGCACGCCGAGCGAACAGATCAATGAGCTCTCGCCATTTTTTTTTTTTTTTGCGCTTCCGGCTTCGTTTTTACTAATAGACGATATATGTCAAAGGACACTGCGACATTACATGTCCACTCTATCTTCGGCTTGAGACGGCCATACAGCGCGGCAGCTGTACCTTTTACGTAATACACATATCGATTATACAGAAACAGACGGTTAGGGATAGCGCCATGATTGCAGTCAGTATACGTTAAATGTTGCATTTTGCGAACATAGACAAAAAATTATCGTACGCACTCCGCTATGAAAAATGTCAAATCCACGCTTTTCCTTTATATCTTTATTTTTTCTTCTTTTTTCCAGGAGCACCTGCTTCCCACGTCGAACGTCACGAGCGCCGAAGTTACTGCACTCCCAAGACCATTTCTCTTAATTACGTCACTCGCAAGTGCGCCACCCGTAAAGAACAGGAGACTCATTAGCTTCAAGCCGGCGCTGATATATACGCATACGGGCCGCGAACGTCGGGAGTGAGACGCGAATCGCCTAATGAGGTCGTCGGGGAAATGAAGTCGAGCACGAGTTCCAATCAAATTCCTTCCACTTTCTGCGCAAATGACCACTTCGAGCGGGGGGGGGGGGGGGGGGGGGAGGTACTATTAATCCCTATACATACAGTCCCACATACACGAGAAGCGAAACAAAAACACATCGGATCGATCTAGTAAGACGCACGACGTGCCATTATAGCACAGCGCGCATCGACAGCTCGTTCGACAAAACGATGTGTCGGTCGCGCGTACGAGAGAGAACAGCGCCGATATGTCGGGCACGAACTCGCGCGCGCGCTAATCTCGCGTTCTCTTCGACCGCGACACCAAACCACGCGCACACCGCCTGCGTTTATGCATTCACGCATGCATGGGCTTCCGCTACAAACACGATGTGCGTATCGCGGGAGCTTCGGTGCCGCAAGGAAGCGAGAGAATGCCATCGCACAAGAAGACGATGCCTGAGAAAAAAAAAGAAAGTACCAAGGCGGTGGGCGTTGAACGTATAGGAAGGAGGGCTGAGGGAACAAGGATGCGACCGCGCCCGCTCGGGCAGCTGTCCGTAATAGGGTTAGTATCGATTCCGCATTTCACCGCGGCGTGCACTCACACAAGCGCGCTGTTTGACCTCATTTATGGACCGCGCCGACCGTACTACAAATAGAGGCGGGGAGCTTCTGTCCAGCGACTACGCGATGCGGCGTCCGGCCCCCTCCGCATGTACGGCACGCGCGCGAGTGACGCGGTAGGAAAAAAAAACAATAATCGGGAAAACTGCGTGGACTAATAATCGCGGGTCGACGGACAAGCGGACGGCATGGGCGGTGGCGAATAAGAAAAGGAAGCACGCGAGAATGAGCGTATATTTTAGCACCTGAACGCCTACGCAAGGCATGCGCTTGCGTTGAAACGCGCGCGCACACGCGCACGCGAACACAAAGTATGCCTCCGCCCACTTTATGGTGCTGTGGACTCGCATTTATTCGCGCAGACAGAGGCGATCCTCGTAGGATTCGCGTCACGCGTCACGCGTGCTCGTCGTGGCAGGCAAGTGGATGGAACGCTATACAGTCGCGTGGACAAAGCTCCCGCGCTACGACTAAGGATTTTGTGCCGAATGCTCGCATGTATGCATGCCTGCCTGTCATCCAGCGAAAGCAAAAGTCGCGATCGTGATGGCAGCGGTTGTTCCGGGAATAAGGAAATAAAGAATGAACGGAGGCCACGCAAGAGAAGTGTACCGAGAAATGGAAAGAGGTCACTCTAACACACCCGCAATTTTGTTGACAGAAGAGGATGCGAGCGGGCAGTGTGGTCTGTCGTCCAGCTTCCCTTGTTGCGCCGCTGTGCTTTTTTTTTTTTTTACTTCTTGCGGGAAAAAACACATCGCATATACAGGAATAAAGGTCTTAGAGACTAGATTGACCACGGGTACATCTTTGCAACGTCTTTGCACCGCTAGATGGTTACCACTTCCGACAAATCTTGCAAGGTTTCATCTGATTTGAATCATCCTCGCGTTAACAAATGCACGTTTACGAAAGCAGACTTGGGCTGTACTTCTGTATTTAGCTCTTACACGTTGGCTGCCCCAGTATACTAATAATATGATCACTCCGAATACAACGTATTATTATGCGTAAGAGGAGATTTGCAAGAACGCAAGAGTGGATTTGCTGGACAATACGTCGATTCCACAGGTTATCGACACCGCCATGAAAAGCAGCTCATCAAGCAAGGTGTTTTGCCATTTGACTATCTAGCCAGTTAGCTTCACGCAGCTACGATAGCACGAAGCGGAATTCCACATCAACGACCCGCACGACGAGGTAAGAACTCAACACAAGACAGAGACAGATAGAAAGAGCGACGTCGCGTAGAGTTCGTTGACTGCGCCGCACGATGAAACGCCTTCTCAAAAAAAAAAAAAGAAAGAGAGAATAAAATACAAGGAAAAGGGAGCGAAGGATTGGTTCCACCCAGACAAGTAAATAAACACAAGCTCGTGGCACAGACCGCGCCCGAGACAACCCCTGCAGCCGCGCCTTATATACTCGCAAACTCGCGGCTACAACGCCAAGTACGAGCCTGTTAGCTTCTTCGTCAACCCTACATCTCGGCCCCGTGTTTGCTTCCTTCCAGGGCCCGCCGCCGACCGACCGAGTGACGGGTCACGGATGCCCGTTCGCTTTCGCAACGACAACACGAGGCTCGGGAACTCGCAAGCAGTATTCCCAGCTCGCTGCGGCGGAAGCTACTATAGGCACAAAATGAAAACTCCGGTGTCACCCTTTTTCCTCCTCCTCTATCCAAGATAAGGGCTTGCTCTCTAACAACTCGCGTAGCTCTCCCCGCGCCCATTCTTTCCCTGCTTCCAGCTTTTTCTAAGCGAACAGCGCGCCAGCGGCGGTTTCTCCCGTTCAGGGCGCTATATTTACTCACTATATATAGGATAGAAGGCTTTCCGAAATTTGCTTTGTCAGTTTCACGAGCCCCCAAACGAGGAACCTCTCGTCAGTGGATTGACCTTGAAAAATGCGTTCAGTCAGGCTTCTGTAGGTGACGGCCGCTAAGCGAGCTAATTAATGGCCCCTCCTCGAAAACCACGTGGCGTCGACGTATAGACTGTGGCGTACGCGTAAGATATCCACTCGCCGAGAGACAAGGAGCAGCCATTTAAGCGAAGAGGAATTTCGCACTCGTCGAGCCGCGCGTTTCCTGTTGTCACATTCGACGCCCGGCGTCACCGCAGGCAGCTCGTTGACGCACGGTGAGAAGGCGTTCACACAGGTGTTGCGACATCACCACGAAAGTTGGTTACCGCGGTGACCAATGCACCGGGGGACGTGGCGGCCTAAAAGCGAAGCCAGCAAGGTGGCTGGCAAGTAGCCATAGCAAGGCGACCCTTATTTGGCGGCCTTTTCAGGTAGGTTGCTAAATGATTTGAGATATAGCTCCTATACTTTACAGCAACGTCCTCTTGACGAACAGGGGGCGCGACGCATGATGAGCTTCCAAATTTTCCTGGAACGCAGGCTGAAGCCTTGTAAGTGACCCGTAGCGCTGACCATGTACAGCACTTACGCGTCAGAAAACAGTCGGTTTCGCTTCTACACGAGCAGTGCAGTCGAATCGATTTCTTGAGTACGGCTAGCCAGGTTAGTACCACCGAATAAAAGTCAGTTCCGGACCCCAAAAACATCCGGTGAAGAGTATACAGCTATATATCGCAAAATTACGACTACTCATACGAGCACTGCCTGCTTACGGTAAAGTAAGCTTATAATACTGAACATGTATCTCCACGCAGCATCGCGAAGTTGCCACGCTGCGCAGAGCGATGGTTTCTAACTTTGGTACCGCTGCTCAGGCGTCTGCTTGCGCCGCGGCCGCAAGAGAGAAAGGGGGGCTGCAGGCGGCGACAAACGCACGCGGGGCCCCGGGCGCTACAGGGTCTTCCCGTCGTGGCATCAAAACGTCCGGAGCGTGCTTGAGCAGCAGCAGCGTTGGCTGCCTGGCCGCTATGCACCATCCGAAACGATGCGCGGGCCCCTTCAGCCCCCCCCCCCCCCTCCCCCGATCCTTCTCTCCAGTACACCCTCTCACTTGGCGTCCCTGTTATGTACACCAGACTCCCCCATCCTTCTCGCATCCCTCCCTCTCTCCTGGTTCGTTGTTTTAACGGCGTAAGAAGAGGCCCTGCGCTCCTTCCGCACTGGGAGCAAAAGAGGGTCCCGTTCATTTTCCCTGCACACCGAGACACTCGGCACCCCCGCAGTCTTCGAAAATATCCTTCAAAGCTCATTTCCAAAGTTCAAATAATGCTGTTCCGTCGTCACGCTGCTCGGACAGAGTTCCCCCGTACAAACGGTTTCAGCGTCATTACCAGGAGTGTTCACGGTACGGAGTTCGCATTTATCACACACACACACACACACACACACACAAACGCGCGCGCGCACACACACAATGTATCACTAAAATAAAATACGATTCCATGAGTGTTTTCAGTGAAAGAAGAGCCAAAATATTGGTCATGTTGATTGTTTAACCCTTGAACACTGCTATAACGGCAAGCCGCCGTATATCCTGGCTGAGCGGATAATGAAACTATGGCACAACAAGTTCGTACAATGCTGGCCGATATGATGCATGTACACCGGTTGGACATCCGATTATTTCGTTGTTTCTATACGATCAATTTGTAGGACTTGCTATACGAGATGAACGAATGGTCAACGCGTTTGACCTTAAGAGTATCAAATGCGTTACGAACAACGCGCCCACAAAGCTTCAAACAATGGTGCGGGCACCGCAGAAGTTATATATACCTCTCTGGCGCCGGCGGTGACGGATAATATGCAACGCAGTGAATGGAAATGACTAAAAAAAAATAAAAAAGATCTCGCAACCCATAATCCCTCGGGACCTCACTATTCTCAATTTTCTCCTTCCACGTCTTTTCGAACAGCCGAAGACTTCCGTTCCCTCGTCGCCTTACGTTTCAATCTCGACCTTCTTAAAAATTTTACTCGTAGGCGCCTTTGTGAGGGCCGTCTACGCCGCAGGCGCTGGCTGAGAAAAAAGCTTTAACACTGCATTTGCCGGATTCTCAAGCTACACCGGAAAGACAACCTTTTTTTCTTTCTTACTTCTCATTGAACTCCCTCCATTTGATGTCCCATTGTGCCTCAGGCACCATTTCGCCGTCACCGGGCGCGTTTCAAGGGGAAAATTTTTTTTGAAATATTTCCCGGCTTCGAGGGTATTTGTACGTGCACGCTCCTCAGACTAACGGATTATGTTTTAGGGTACTTCTAGCTTTCTCGCTCGCTTTTTTCTTACCTTGAAGAATGTTAGATTGTCTATACTTCAGCAATCTGGATCAAGTGCGCTGAATATATAGTAATCCACTTTCCATTGTGAAACTTGTGACGCACGAAAAAAAGACACAGACAAGGGAAGTGACGACAGGACGATGCACAAGGAATCCACATTGTTCGGATTCGCCCAAAATTTCAATGTGACATAGCTATGCATTTCGTGAGTATAGTAAGCTTCGAAACCGCTCTTATTGCGATCTGTTCGCGAACTATAGTAAATCATAGCTAGCGCAATACGAAGACGTTACCTAAAAGAGGCTCGGCCATCAGGGTGCACAGAACGCGCGCTCGAGACATAGCGATGCAAAAGATAATGAACACAATCTGATAGCGCTACGCTGCTAACGCAGTGGTTTACACAACGAAGTTTCACACTATGCCCAGGCTTCTGGACCTCTGATAAGTTCATGTAACAGTGCTGAGAGAGAAGGCACCTCAACACGCGCTATCGCCCACGGAGAAACGCGTGTGACCTAATTTCCTTCGCTTTGCACACAGACGGATTAAGTGACCACAGCTGATCCGACTTGAGCTGAACACGTAACGCCGAATCGTATACTGATTGGACGAAGTGGAGAATGACCGCGGTCGCTCCATGAAACAGGCCTGCACATAATGATTACTTCGTTGTGTAAGCTCAGCCACGCAGTGCACGCCTATATCTACAGCGAGAAAGCGATTCGATAACCAAACGTACCCAGAGTGCTGTAACCCCCTCCGCGGGATAATATATCCTAATGCTTAGAATAGAAGCTTAGCCCAGGGACCTTATACGCTGGCAGCGTTCTATAGCGGCTGCATATGACACGAAGCGCAAGCGAGTGAACGAAACGCTCGTGGCCATAAGCGATGAATATGCATCTGCCCACGAAGGCCGGTGTCCCTCTAGCGTGAAGGTGCACTTTTGGCAAGGGCGCCGCGTAACCTCTGCATGACAAAGAGACTGACATAAGCAGGGGGTGTAACAGGCGCGCCGCGCGCACAGAAAGCGGCAACAATGAATGACTCGGTGAAACTCTCCGACTCCGCGAATACGGATCCCGTCACCCGAGAGGTAAGAGGCGTTCTTACGAAACGTTCGCCCGCGGCGTCACACCGTGATCGAGCGGTCACGTTGCAAGGTCTCCAATGTGGATGAGCGCGTACAGGAAAGGGGCCCGAACGACGATGAAGCTAGGGTCGTCAAAAATGCAACAAAACGTACGGAAAGACGCTCAAAGTATCAGAACTATCGATCGAAGCTGCGACACAGATAACCTTCCGTGCGGACCCCTAATTCGTAAGCATTGTTTTCTGATGAAGAGCGCCAAATCTATTCGTCGCTTCCTACACCTGTCATCGCTGCTGACCCGAAGGTCGCGGGATCGAATCCCGGCCGCGGTGGCCGCATTTCGATGAAGGCGAAACGCTAGAGTCCCGAGCACTTAAGATTTACGTGCACGTTAAAGAACCCCAGGTTGTCGAAATTTCCAGAGGCTCCACTACGGCGTCCCTCATAACGACATCGTAGTTTTGGGACGTAAAACCCCAACAATTATTATTATTACACCTGTGATCGCGGGCGACGTTGTCCACGTAACGTATTGCAGTGGAAATAGCTCGAATAACTGCACTTTCGTCGAGGCTGCAACGACGTAATTTGCGAGGGACGGCGAGCGTTCGGCAGGACTTCGGGAGCTCGCAGCGCGTTGGTTGCATCATCTCACCATCCGAGATCTATAAGTTTTGTTCGGCCGAGGCGACGTTGCTTTTGCAACGCCCACAGAGAAAAGATTCGCAGCACTGCAGCAGCGTTAAGCGTGACGTCTACAGTATACGCAAGCGAGAGCTCCAAAACCCGCAGTGCATGCGCGAGCATTGCTAGCGTGAACAACACGTTACGCGCTGTACGTTTTATTTCGTAACGGGCGCAAAGCGAGCAAAGCGGGAGCACGCAAGCCTCGCGCCCACCTTGGCAGGCATTTATGGGCCAAGGCTGTTGCAGCACGTAACACTGTTTCTTTATTTTTTTCCTTTTTCTTCATTGACGGGTGATTAAATTAAGACCAAAACGCGAGAATCTCGGTCACGAAAGCAAAACGTATTTACGCACGTGTTTCTTCTCTAAACATCCTTACATTGTCTTTGCTATAAATAAAAAAAAAAGCACACTGCCTGATACAAAGCACAAATAAAAATAATAATTGAGGAGAAGAATGTGCGGATGTCGTTAGACGTTACCGTGGATGATACTCCATACGTTGGCGGTCAGACGTGCTGTCGTTCTTCCGATTCGCTAAGCTCACGCACACATCTATTACACAAAGGAGAATGGCATTCTAAAGAAATTACAAGGACACAAGAGGGGAAGGCGACGACACAAGCATGCCTGTGTCCTCGTTTTTTGAGTGCTCTCTTTAGTGTGTCGTACCAACTCGCCCAACAATCAATCCTATGAGAATGGCGTTGTCGCCATCGGGACAACGCCATTGGGAACTGCAGTTACCAATGGGAACAACTTTGGGAACTGCAGTTCCCAAAGTTAAAAAACTGCAGCTGACATGATTCGCGCTGAATGCACCGGGAAGAACTTGGAGCAAAAAAACTTCGCGCTCCAAGAAAGTCTTACCTTGCCGTCAGCGCCGCAAATACGACTGTCTTGAATTGCCTCTCTTCCTACTCTCATAATTAGACAACGAAAACACTGCGATGTCCAGCGAGGCGAAAGAAGTTCAGTAAAGGGTTGGGACGCACAATCGCAATACACTTGAGAAAGCATCGCCTTTGTCAGAATTTCCAAAGCCGTGCATTCCGCGCGCAAACTGAACTGCAGCTGTCCCACGCACACTGCATTTACACGAGGGCTGTCCGTTAGCCAATCAAAAGTTATCAAGACAAGCATATTATCAGATTTGTCACATTGTCATGTCAAATCTCGAGCACAACATCGCACTCTTCCGACCTCCCGAGCATTCTCGCTCGGTATGTTGCTTCAGGTTCTTTTCTCGACAGAGACTGCGATACACAGTAGCATAATTGAACCAGCTGTCAACAGGAATATACAAAGTGACAGCATGACTGCTATATTACTCGAGACGGCCTCGTGTCTTCAAATCTCGTTTCAAAGCAACTTACTTTTGAACTTGGCACATCTCGACAGCGACGGGCTTCTATAAATGACAGCGCTATAGTCTATTCTTGACGCGAGCCTGCCGTGAACCAAATATCCGCCTCGAAATGCCAAGAAAAAAAAAAAAAAGCCAGCGCCGCTGCACTTACTTTTTTCTTGCAATCCGATACAACAGCTAGACAACGCGCGTGACGCTTGGAATTCTATCAGTATAGGATCCCAAGAGGATATATATATATATATATATATATATATATATATATATATATATATTGAAAGACGCAGGAAGACTTCACCAGGCAGGGCCAGCAGCAGCGTTTATTCCGCGATATCTGCCTCGGCTCAGAACAGCAACCAACCAACCCAATGGCGATGATGATGGTTATGTACAAGTGAGAACGATGAAGTACGATAAATGTGCTTACAATATATACAACAGGTGGAAGCGACGGGAGCGGAGAGACATGAAAAAAAAAGAAAATCAAAGAAGAACAACCGAGGGCGCGACGAAACAGACGCTGCGCGTTTTCCCTCGTAGACAGCCGGGCCGCAGGGACAATAACGTTCCGCACGTGACCACATCAAAAACTCGGCGTACGACAAATGATCTGCCGAGTGGTCCCGACGAAGAAAAAAAGAAAACAGAAGATACAATGGCTCCGAGAGGTTCTGTTTAAGTGTTTCTTTTCTTGCACTTTACTCCCCCCTCCCCCCCGCCCCTCCTCCCTTCGTGCTCCCTCTTTTTTTTGCTTTGCCTTTTGGCAACAAAGACAACGCGCACTCCGTAGGAGCGCCAGGCAATATAAATAAAAAAAAAGAACGCTGAAATAAAACGGAACTTGGAGGACAAGAACAGAGACTGCGGACATAGCGAGATGACGGGCCGCTCACGAGGCTCGGGAAATTTAATTAGAAACGGCCCTGAACAAGGCAGTAGCGAGGCGCCTTCTTTATATTTTTCTTGCTTCCTTCTTGCACTTCAACTTAACGCTCAGGATCTCATCCTCCGCACAAACGAGTGGCGCACAAAAATAAAACAAAATTAAACGAGTGGAAAGGGGCAGTCTGAAGTGGGGTGAGTGAGAGAAAGGAACGACGCCAGCGCGTATACCAAAGAATGGACACCGGATGCCTCAAACTTGCTTCACTAGCGCGAGCCTCTCGACAGTTCTTCTGCTGGATGTGCGCGCAGTACGCACGGGCGCGCAAAGGACAAATAACGAGCCGCAGAACGGCTATCTTCATCTCGCTCACTTCCTAAGTTTCTGGTTTATACCGCAAGATGTCGAGACGTACCTCCAGCCGAACTGAAGGGCAAACTGAGCCGATATTAAGGACCGCTATAATCTTTGGCGTGCGGCCAAGAGAAGTTGATGGAAAAGTACCGTGCCCAGTACAGAGAAAGTGTGTGTGTGTGTGTGTGTGTGTGCGTGTGTGTGTGTGTGTGTGCGTGTGCGTGTGCGTGTGCGTGTGTGTGTGTGTGTGTGTGTGTGTGTGTGTGATAGATAGAGAGAAAGAGAGAGAGATAGCTAGCGGGGTTTCCTGCAATAACCAGTTTTCTAACCAAGTATTCAAGAGCTTCTCCATTTTACTGTGCTGTACTTCTTAAACAAAGGATCACAAAGTAAAACGAGACGAGCATGCTCGCCAACTTCAAAACTGCTTATTGTTCTAAGGCGCGTATCAAATACATAAATACACACAAAATAAATAGCGGAAGAAAAGAAAACACGAACAAATCAGAAAAACGGACGACGAAAGTGAAAGTTGTTTCAGCACGAACTGAGTTCGCAGTGATGACAAAAATGGCTTAATCTACACTCTAAGAAAAAATCCAGTATTTGGGGAGTATTTCTGCCACATAACAATAATCGTCATCCGACTTGCTCGTGTTTCCTTTCTTGAAAACCCGGCTCTCGTCACTTTCCTGATCTAGGTCCCCGCCCACTCGGGTCACCCCGGCAACGAGACAGCTCACCAACGCGCTCGAGGATTCGTCGACCGAGCGGTGGGCCACTCAGAGTCGGACGCCCTGGTGCCGGAGCCCCTGGTCACCTACCACGACATCACTCAGCACTATCGCCTCGAGCGATATTTCTATTCACATCCTCACAGCAGCCTTCCCAAGCGGTCCGAGATCGCCTGGCGTCGCCTACAGACCCGCACCTTCCCGTGCCCCCTCATATTTTCATACATGCACCCAGGTGCCATCGATCCACGCTGCTGCCTGTGCGGCAACGTTGCCTCGTTGAACCACATCCTCTGGGGCTGCCCGGAGGATCCCCCGCCCGCCGACCTCCTTTGCTCACCCCCCACCGAGGAACAATGGGAGGCCCTTCTCTCCAGCAACGACAGAGACATCCAGACACGGGTCCTGAAACGAGCGGAAGAAATCATCGAGAAGCACAGCCTGGCAGCCTTCGTGGCTTAGCCTCCCTTACCCCTCACCCCTTCGACTAATAAAGTTGTTACTCACTCACTCGTCACTTTCCTATCAAGAATGCTACGTCGCGCTGATAACGCGCGCGCGGTTCGTGACCGGGAAGTGCCGGGACCACGGTGATAACGCGAGGAAAGTACGCGAAGTGGATGACGATTATTGTTGTGTGGCAGAAATACTCCCCAAATACTCGATTTTTTCTTAGAGTGTATAACAATCGTCGATGAAATTGAAAGCTGCATCACATTCAGCACCACAGAAGGAGCGCTAATGTGATCTTGCGAATCATATATTTTAGATGTGAAGCATCTTATAGCGGAGTTCAATCCGGTGGTGGTGGTGTGCGGCGTGACCACCCTTACTGCGCATGCGCAAATCTTCTCCACTTCCCCTCTCCCCTACCCCTCTCCGCATCACCTCTCCCCTTCCCTTTCCCCTCCCCTTTCCAATCCCCCTCTCCTTTCCCCCCTCGTCACTTCCCCTCACTACTCCTCTCCCCTCCCATCTCTCCTCCCCCTTTCCCCCTCCCCTTTCCATTTCCCCCTCTCCACTCCACCTCTGAAACGCGGCTCTACATGCTGAAACACTGCTTCGCATCGCCTCATGGTCCCCTTTAGCGGGAGATGGTGTGATTTTTTTTAAACAATGAAGACAATAAATTAATGCAATGAACTTGTTGAGCTGACTAGCGGGAGCTTGGAGAAGTGCTCGAAAAGAGCAAAACAGGGAGTAGAACGTTAAGTAGAGTATATGTGCCGATATATCGCACATTCACGGAGCTTTATGTGACCCTCGAATCTTCAAGATTTGATCCGAGCCCATGGCTAAACGTGGTTTTCCTTTCGGGAATAACGCTTCGCTCATTATTTGCTTATACACGCTGCTTATGCTTCAAGAAATCGGTGATGTCTCCCTTCTGTTTATAAAAGTAACAAATCCATGTAAAAAAAAAAAAGAACAGGGGTGGGCTGCATTTCGCCGGAAGATGTGGTTAGCACAGAAGAAGATTCATTACTTCAAGCAACACATCGTGCCACACTTCCGCAGGTTATCCAATAATTAAAAACTAAACTTTATTTGCGTTGCAGCGAAATCAAAGTTCTCTGTGTTGCCTTCCATTCGAGGCCACTCAATGGCTAAGGTACCTTCAAAGCAACGTCTTTCTCGGCGTTCGTAAAAAATTTGTTTTGTTGCGCATTGAAGAATTGAATTTCATTGCAACAAACGACAGGCCAATGTGTTGCGCTACATTTATGCCCAAGATTTTCTTTAAACCTTCCTTGTTTCAATACGCGAAAGCATAAGCAATAAATCAAAACTGCAGGCGAAAAAAATGCACGCTACAGAATAACTTTAACTTGGTCCATATCGTAAGCCAATTATTTATATTGATCAAAATGTTCGATTAAGACGAAAAGCCACACTGACAGCCGTCGTTCCGTTGTCTAATCTTATTCGTAAGAAGAACAATATTTCTTCAGTCACTCCCAAGTTTCACGTGCAACGCGTCTTGTACACACCACCGTACGACCTGTAGAATGAAAAATAAAGCTCGGAGTGCTTTAACGATAACATCAGACAATTAATGCTGCTCAACGGTAATAATTGAGATTACAAAATACGGCGCCACACGTCAGCGACAGCTGTCACCTGCATTAGAACAAGTAGACGCAACGTTTTTATAAACAGATGTATGGAATTATGCGAGGACCGGCAACTTTAGAAACTAATTTATCGCCGCTCACTCCTTTCCTCCTTCCCTCCATTTAAACAGCGAGCGCACAATTTCCAGTCTTTATGTACAGGAAACTGCAGCTTCAAAAGAGGTCGCATCCACCCAGAATTCCAATGCCTGTAAAGGCGACGCATTAAAGTTGTCTTTAAATGTCTGGCATTAAAATGTCTTTCACGACAGGTGACCTCCCCCCCCCCCCCCACTTTTTTTTTCTCCCCCCCCCTCTCTCTCTCTCTCACGATGGATCTCCTTCATGGAAGAGCAAGCTCGCGACCCCGCCCGATTTAAGTCCGCACGGGGCAAAGGTGCCCCAGAAACCAATCTCGAAAACCAATCTTGCACACACGGCTGAAGGGAAGAAGCATTTCCAATCAACGCCAGGATTGCGCGCTCTAATTCGAGTCGACTCGAGAAAAAGAAATCGATGAAGCTTCGGGGAACAAAAAAGTGCGCGAAGAGGAGAAGAATAAGAGGGCGCAGTAAAACTGCGCGGTCGACGTTTAACTCGAAGTGACGCGCGCACGCGCGTCGTCGCGGCTTGAATCTTGGGGCGCGCCGAGAACCCCTGCTTTCCTATACTTTCCTATACTTTCCTATACATAGCGAACAAATACGTCAATGCCCACGGTTATAGGTCGAGCGGGAAATTAAGGTTTAATGATGGAGCACGCGCAATAATCGATCTGGGGCAATGCGCATGACGTATAGTTAATTGGAGCCCTTGACAAATACAAGTCCCCCTTGCGAAACGCCGACTGCATTTGCGATTTTTTTTTTCCTCGGTGGCGGTGAAAAAGGTCATTCACCTGAGCTCACGTCCAGCAGGAAAGGAGTAAGAATGCAGGTTGAGAGAGTTCGAGCCGTCCGATCGAACTGTCTCGCAGTAACGTTAGCGTAACACGCTTGCCTTGCAGAGGTTTCTCGGCCCCGAAGCGTCACTCAGTACTAACAGGAGAGCCTATAAATCAAGAAAAGGAAATTCGCCGAAGGCTAAGAATGGGCTGGAGCGCATTCAGCAGGAACTCCCAAAGAATGTTGGGAAATCTGCCACTGTCATTAAAGGGAAAAGTATACAACCACTGCATACTACCCGTTGTAACACATGGGGCTGAAACACGGAGGTTAACAAAACAAGTAGAGAAAAAGTCGAGGACCACGCAGCGTGCAATGAAACGAAAAACGTTAAGAGTAACGTTAATAAAAAAATCGGTGGACGACAGAACGGGTCAGGGAACGAACAGGGGTAGCGGATATCCTAGCTGACATCGAGCGAAAGAAATCGCCATCTAATTGAACCAATTCGCTTAGTCCTAAATCCTATTGCAGTTCAATCCGTGAGTACTGTATACATAGCGATGCTAATGAGTCAAGCCCTGCAAAGACTGTTACCAATGATGTATCGCTGTTATACTTGATTCCAGCGTTTTCTCCGTATCGCTATACGTGGAAGACGGTGACGGTCGGCTAGTATGGGCATATATCTATAAGCGGATACACCGCACTGCTTTAAAGCAGAGCCAGCGCTGGCTGAAAGATCATCGTCTTGTCAGCCACGACTGGCTCCTTCCTTCTCAACGGCAGTGGCCCGTACCAGTGTACCACTGTGGTCCCGGAAAGAATGAGCGTCATCCTGCAGCATCTAAAGCCGCGCGTCGAACGAAGAGTGGTACGCCTTGAGCCCGTCGACGTGAACGACGTCTGTGCGAAACGGCAGGCAGCGGCGAGGGAGGAAATGACGGGAGCAATCTCGTGTACGTCGCTGTAGTGTCACCTGGCGCAGCAGGCAGCATAGGGGTCCGAAACGGGAAATGACCTTCTCCGAATGCTCCACACACGAAGCGATTTTATGCACCGTACTTTATCTCGTGTCCAGGTGGTGGAAATTAACACGGCGAACTGGCTGCCCTCAGCAAAAGACCGGCCATCACGTTTTGCACAAGACTTGACAGACAAATTAAATAGCAATATATATCGGGGTTTTAGGACCCGAAACCGCGATATGATTATGAGGGACGCCGTAGTGGGGGGCTCCGAGAATTTTGACCATGTTGTTCTTCAACGTGCACCTCAATATAGGTACCCGGGCTCTTTAGCATCAGCAGAGTGACAAGAACGCGGTAACATAGGACAGAGGCTGAGCTCTGCCTCGCAGTGCAGACTTAAATCAACTTACAACGATGATGGAGTGGACTCGCGCCACAGGCCAGAGTACGGCGGTCCAATGGTCGCGCGACACCTACTATACTGGCACATGCATTTTTTTTGTGCGTGTTTTTTACGTCACCCGCTTCGTCTGGACCTTCACCCTTTCAGCAAGCAACAGAGTTGAGTCACGCACTCACACTTGAGCGTCGACAGGCGAAAGTTTCTTGATTCCAAGGTTCTAAATCTCACTGCCTCACGAACTCAGATCACCTCTCTCTCTCTAACCAATGCCGCGTTCTCAGAGCTCGCTTCCAGACAAAAAAAAAAAAAAAAAAACGTGTCACCCACTGAGGACACGACGGCGCGGACACTTTCGAGGACGACGACAACGTTCGTGGCCTGCGGCATTTAAAACGGCGCCCGCGAACATGCTTGACAGGTGGAAAGAGCGTGCGCCCGTCCGACGTGGAAGCTTTCTCGCAGAGGAAACGCCAGCGCGACGCGTCCCGCGCTCGACTCGTCATCTTTTCTGGCCCCACGACGCGCACGTACCGTGCTACACGGCGAAAGCAAGCGACGAGCTCCGAGGAAGCACGAAGCATCAACCAACCAGCTGCTGCGACGTGCTGCCTGAACGGTGGCCCCTATAGAGAGAACAAAATGCACGGAGCGAGCGAGCCAGCTCTCACGCACGGCCTGACGGCTTTCTTCGGATATATGAGAGAGAGAGCTGGATGTATGTCGCGTCGAGATCGTCGCGCAAGTGCAAGGCTGAAGACCCCTTGAGAGATCTCGCCGTTTCATATGCAAAGCGAGGAGAGATGATATCGGGAGAGGGTGAAGTCGGACGTCTCCTTCCAGTCGCCTCGAAGGAGAAGTAAAAGTGCACAGGAGAAGAGCATTGTTATTTGCCTGTTGCAATGAAACATTCTCCTCCGTACATGCGAATGTGACGAACAGCAGCAATATTAAAGACGGACGCATCTATGAGAGTTACGACAGCGAGGTGTACCGACGTTGTTCGCAACAGTGACAGCCTCCCGCGAAACTTGCGAGTCCGAAATGATGCAATGAGCGGCTCCACAAGCACATACGAGCAGAGAAGAAAGCCTATCGAAATGTGAACTTGGTTCCTTCGTAGTTGCGAATACGCTGCAGCAGCGGCAAAGAGGAACAGTTGCTATATCAAGCTAACTGCCTGCTTTATAACAGGTCCACTTCTCGATTTCGGCGCCATAATTAATAGAAGCTGCACGAAACCGTTCTGCATGTTTGCGACTCATGGGAACTGCTTGTTCAGCGCCAGTCTCCCTGACTGATATTAGCGCAGCCGCGGGAAAGTCTTTTTCACTCCCCCCCCCCCCCCCATTTTCTTTCCTTTGAATACTGTTCACTATATTCAGATTATGCTGAAGAATCTGAAGAATGTATACACTGAGCAGCATTCGAAGAAACTGGCACAATAAACTACCGCAGCCCGCGACGCATGACATCTTCGCGAATCGTTGAGAAGCGCCGTGAAGCCGCAGCAGTGACGCGCCGTTCCTTACCGACTTGCACATTTTACACAACTTTTCGCAAAAAATGAGGCACCGGAGGTTTTTCCCGCGAAGATTCATTATACTTGCCGACACGCTTTCTGCGACACTATCGAAGAAGTTTCGTGAAACAAAATTTCTTTCAAGCCAGACATATAACATATCGGTGAGAAAAAGAAGTAAAATAACGCGAGGCTATTTTCAGGCAACCAATGCTACTATAGCTGTACAACTACATCGGCATCGTCTTCTTCTTTCTTTCTCTCTCTCTCTTGATCCTCTAATGCACCGCCTTAGACGAGGCGCCAAGGCCGGCTGATGTGGCACAGTAACCGATTTATATCCCGGCTTCAACCACGTAAGAAAAAGCGCGGGAACACAAGAGGAAAATAAGGCGCGAGCAACAAAGGGAGACGATGGGCAGCAAGAGAGAGAGAAAGACTGTGACCACGGTCTTTACAAAAAAAAAAAAAAGCGCGCGCACCAACGCACGCACGGACAGCGCGCACATACGCGTTCGTACAGTTCGGCGAGCAACCGCGCGCGCTATCTCGGTCCCGGCTATTGCCGCTCCAGCGATCCCGGCCGCAGTGAGTTCTTCAATGATGCATTGCCCGGCCTGGCAGACAAGAATCGCGGAACGAAATATATAGAGGAGCAACGAAAAGAAAGTAGCAAGGAAACAATCTACAAAGAGAGAGCCGAGAGATCGAACCAATGCGTGGGAAAGAAAGCTAATGAGAAAACGAACGAATGAAAAGGCGCTGAAAGGTAAAAAGAGCGAATAGAGACTCGGAGAAAAGAGAATTGGGAAGAAAAGAAAAAAAATGTGGGCCACCTAAGACGAAAATGAGAAAATGTGATGATAGTGCTCGCCGGTGTCGATTTTCGAGTCCCGGTCGACCGTGTCTTACAGTACTACACCGGAGTATTAAATAAAAAAGAAAGAAAGAAAGGAGAGATATATAGAAGGCAAACGAAGAACGTTCAGTCACTCGGCTTCTTGTGTGGTCCAAAAAGGAAAAAAAAAAAAAGAAAAAGTCGCTACACTTTTCCCTTCTGTTCTCCTACATCCTTATCAACCTCGCCTTCCGTTCTTGTGTTCCACGGAGTTTGGGGGGCCAAGCTATATAATACGGTGCCGGGGTCTTTTTTCGAGATAGCTGGCTGCTTCCAGTCTTTTGTGTGTGCAGTCGCCGCAGGGCTCTTTATAATAGGGTCACTGTGCTTTTACAACCGTTGCTTTTTCCTTATCGTGTCAGTTTTATTACTCAATTCCAAAGAATCCGTTCCCTTTCTGTTAAAAAAAAATACGTCTCCTTTTCAAAAGCGAGCGAATCCGTGAAAGCAATCCGCGCCCCGTGATGACTACACTCTCGACTTGGAAGGTCCCACAGAGCGAACGTTATCGAGCAACATGTTAACTCCGTAATGTTAGCTGATGTGTAAGACGCAGGTGTTAAACATTTTAACCAACGCGCGCGTTCCGGTTGGCCGCTCAAGGCGTGCGCGAATGAGACGACCACCGTGTAGATGGAGTTGATACAATAGTTATACCTTACGTTAGCCTAAACAAATGTCTACCTTGTACAATTAGAAAGCATGACTGATGGCAACGCACTACATAACCAACGGCGAACGCTGGACACGGACAAGGTGCAAGTTATCCGTGCTAACTGGAGCACCAAGTCCAAATTTCTGCTACCAGCATAAGCCAAAACAGTCATCGCGTCAACTGTAGTACAGATCTAGGAGGGAACAAACTGTACCTAAATTTCGTTTTTTATCGAAAATAAATAATGAAAATAGGCGTTTTTCTCAAACAGTCAATACTTTCAGCAAGTGCCCCCCCCCCCCCCCCGAAAAAAATTCCTGGCTACGGGCCTGACAAGTATATATCTACAAAACTCGCTCGCGTTGGGTGTCCCTATATGCGTGCATGTTACAATACACGCACATACGCCGGTTCACTTGGAAGATTAATCTCCCCACTTTCACCACATCATTTTAGCTTTCTTTTTTTCGGTTCTTTTCTTGGCATCCCCTTATCTCCTCATCCATATCGGGCGTTCTCGGAGCAGCAAGGACGGGCCCATACATTCTCATTTTCGAAAGAAGAATTGCAAGAGCCTTGTGACGGCAAAAAAAGATCAAACAAAGAAAGGGTCATTACCTCTCCAAGGACTTTCAGACGCGGTAAAACAAAGGCAAGCACGATAGGGGTACGTGAAACTCAATTTCACTTCATCGATGATGCGAGATGCTGCAGTCGTGATGCGTTAATTTCCGGAGGTGCATTCCGGCAACGAATATAATCACCGGCTTTCTGACACCGCCGCACCTGTTCGATTCGTACTCAACTAGCACGCGAAAAAAAAAAGTTAATTGCGTGCTCGGTCGCCTTTTCTTCTCCTGAAACGAAGCAAGGCGGGTGTATGCAATCAGACCTTCTTCAGAAGTGTAGCGAATGTACTGTCGGCCGCAAAAGTTTGCGGGATCTGCAGCGCGTGGCGGAGCGACAGAAAACTGCATTGCTACGTCACCTACCGTGATGGGCGGGGTGTTGAGGCTATCGGCCTCGGCGATTAGCGACGGCGCATTTAGATAACGTGCCTGCCGGATCTAATCGCGGAGGCTGCGGCCGATAGCCTCAACACCGGCCGCATCACGGTAGGTGACGCAGCAATGCAGTTTTCCGTCGCTCGGCCACGCGCTCCACATCCCGCAAACTTTTGCGGTCGACAGTACGCTGCCGCAAACAAACAAACAAACAAACAAACAAACAAACAAACAAACAAACAAACAAACAAACAAACAAACAAACAAACAAACAAAAAACAAATAAACAAACAAAAAACAAACAAACAAAAAACAAACAAACAAACAAACAAACAAACGGATCACGTATGAAATAGATTTGCAGTATGTTTGTCAGATGGAGGCAGACACTAAAAATTCCGGAGGCGATCCTAATGCTTCACTTGGGTGCCTGGTACGTGGGCGTTCGTGTGCCCTGGTGTATTCATAAGGTTGACTTTGGGATTCGCGAGCTGCCGAAACGGATCTCAGAGGCCACGTATAAAGAAGCGCGTGTTTGAGATAACCTCCGCCAGGTGGCGCAACGATCCCAGATGCTCACAATCTCAACGAACTCGATTAATTAATTTTCATTAATTATCCCGACGGTTAATCGGCCCTCATCTTAAGTCAAGTCACTATGCTCCGATATCATATATATATATATCCAACAAAGCTCTCAACTTCAAGCATAACCATTGATTTCTAATTTTTAGGAGACTTTTTATGAATATTAGGGAAACCGAATGCAAGTGCTCGAACGGATATTTGTGGAACAGAAACGAGTGTGTGACCATAGTTGGGTACAACTTTAGAATACAGGAGAGGCCCCGCCCAGATGACCGAATCGCAGCAGCCAATTGCCTCCGCGACTAAATAAATAGTCCCGCTGCATGGTAGACATGATCTCCGTCGGCGGGGTCATCGGCCGTCCGGCTCATGACGTCACCTGAAGTGTGCGCGCCTATTGGTGGAGGCTCGTGTGCATCCGCCTTTGAGGGGAAAATGGCGCTGCCTTCTAAAGTTGTACCCGACTATAGGTACTCCTGCCACTAAAAAACGGGCAGGCTGTTTAAGAACAAAGGGTCAAACAATACTTGTCCGAATGGCTGATTGAGCGAGCTGGTGATTCACGATACGTGCAATAGTGTCAACACAAAGCACGCAGGGGAACATACGTCCCACATATATCTGTAGATTCATATATATTGCGTTGCTCGTGAAATCTAAGACGTCTACAAACAATCTTCATGGCGTGTCGACGTCAACAGGTCTAACAATGCGTCTTTCCAGCTCTTTCCACCTCTCTTGTACCACGCTTCTAGAGGTCTGGTGTTTCTAGACAGCTGCTGTCTTTTTTTCTTGCTGCAGATGTAACGGTAGAACGAACGGTAACTGAAGCAGTACTTGGTGTTTGCACGATAAGTACAGACTATAAACATTTATGTTGTTCTGCCTTGCTTTGGAAGGTAACGCCTGAGCAGATACTTAACTATTCAACCTAACAAGCGCAGTATGTGCATGCGCGCATTGTAGTATAGAGTGCGCGCACGGCCTGAGGAGCTCATTAGAGGGTAATCAATTCGCCCAGCCGTGCTGTGCTGTAAGGAAAACAGGAAACCCGATATCGCTGATGCAAGGCAAAAAAAAAAAAGAGAGGAAAAAAAGTTAGGCTGCTATTCATTTTTTTTTACTTTAATGTTTTGCCGCGTTATTTAATCCGCATGAACTCTCCGGTCTGTTTACACATCTTTTGAACGTACACCTTTCAGCGCTAAGGCGATTTAAACAAGCAAAACAGCACAGGCAGTCAGTTATACACATAGATCCCGTGGTTAAACTTAATTTTCACAGCCTGTAGAATTATTCTGCATACAACGAATAAGACAAAATAAAGCAGCCGATATATCAAAATCAGAAAGAAATTGAAAACAGTTCGTTCTACTTAGCCTCAAACTTAAGCTTTTTTTTTAATTAATTTTTTTTTTCCCGTCGGGCTTCAGCCGCATCGTTGCAACTTCCGCAGTCACCGTTTATAACCGCGCGCATGTATCACTTTGGCGTGGAAGCCAAAATAAACGCCGCTGCCTCGATGTATTCGAAGTCGGTTGGCTTGTTTGTTTTTCGCCTCTTTACAACTCTTACATATTCAAAAAATAAAGGGATGACGTGGCTGACTAATTTGCGCTATTTATGCTACCTTTTCGGCCAGCGTAGAACATACACGGAAGACCGTGAACCTGTAGTTTTAAAAGAGAAGTGAAACAAAAACAGCGCGGCCACCGCGGCTTCCGTGTTTTCGTTCGGATGTTTGCTCCGCAGCACGGATGTTTTCACGCGTCGTCGAGCCACTGCATACACTGTGCGGCCGACTAGCGTGCGTGCGTGCGTGCGTGCGTGCACAACGTTCAGAGTGTTCGGGCGGCTTTTAACGGAATGCAAACGACGTAACGAATAGAACGCCGAGAGTACCTCAACAATATTTTTTAGGGTTCAACGCACCGTATCTGCACTTTGGATCCACGAGGGACGCGGTACGGACGCTGACCGCCTTTGCACGCGCCTCCCCTGCGACCCCCAAATTAAAGGAATATCATAACAAGCTTGAAACGCAGACATCGATAATCTGTCGTTTAACCCAGGAAAAAATAGATCGACAAATTTAGTGTTTACTAAAGAAAAAAAAAATCTTTCTTGTCAGCTTTTTTTTTTTTTTTTCGCAAGGAAAGCAGGGTGTCTGCCAGCGTAGGTGTGGTTATGTTTGAACACCCCTATTCCTCTATCACACTTCTCTTCGATCCACACCAAGCTTGAGGGCGCGGGTTCGATTCCCGGCCACGGCGGGCGCATTTCGATTGGGGCGAAATGCAAAGAACACCCGTGCAATTTCATTTAGGTGCACGTTAACAAAACCTACGAGTTCGACATAATTTAGTATCCTTCCGCTACAAAGTAGGACATAATCATCGTGGTTTTAATTGGCACGCAACACACCAGAAATTATTGTTACGATCCATGCCGTTAGCGATATCGCATCGCCAACCTCTCCAAGCACGGTAACTCGCCGGATCTCTCATAACGAGAGCTCAACGAAAGCTTATTACGAAGCTAATACATCCGTTCAATTAGGATATTGACGATGGCAACATTACACCGTATTACGCTATCGTTTAAAATTAAGGACTGAAATGCGTTCTGATTAGTAGGAAGCAGGAAGTAGTTGCATGCCTCAATGATTTGGCTCGTTCGCAGTGAGGAACTTCTCACTTGCCGAAGGTATGCCAGTTTCAGTACGCGCTGAGTGGCGCGTTTTTTGAAGCCCTTATAAGGGGAGGCTTTGTTTACTTTTCAAACGGCTTACCGCACCCGAGGTGAAAGAAGTGTCCGACCTTCCCACAATAAAGGTGTGGAAGTTTATGAAAGCAACTTTCTTAGCAAATTGCCGCTGCATAGAGTAACAAAATTAACCAAGATTACAGGAAGCACCATCTGCCGATAACCTTGAAACAACACGTGCCTTCCCGCGATAGCGCAGGCTGCGTAAACAAAACCAGTAATTGCTCTCGTCATTACAACGCCTCCAGTGAGCACGAATGGCGAGGAAGAACCTTCGACGAGACAGCCTGCATATACGAGAATGAGATAAATAAAGATAGTGTACAGGCGAAACCGGCTACGAACGTTCATTGGCAGGCGGGGTGGCATTGAGCCACTACATATAGTCATCTTCCGCGTTGTCAGAAGGCAATAATTGCGCATGAGGCATGCACTTTGCACAAGCAAATTACAGGTTACCGAGTAAAAAAAATAAAAAGAAAGAAGTTAAAATAGCGCTACCACTTATTTCAGTCTCGCTGTTTTAACCGAGCCACCCCTCCCCTCCCCCCCCCCCCCCAAAAAAAAAATAACATTAAAACAAGTTCGACTGCTTCTCGACAAAGAAGCGTTACTTTTTATACCATAAGCGCGAATTTTTAAAATCTGCGACACGTAAGTTGACTATATTTTACAAGTTTTCAAATAACAGCAAATCAAACTTAATTAGGACGCCAGTGAAAGACAAACTCAGCATACCATTAGCGGCAACAAACCATTTGCTGAAGCACATCTGCTACCTACCTTAACTACACACAAAGGAAACATGAGGAGAGAAGGAACAACACAAATGCACTAACATCATGACTGGAGGCCGGTTAGTTGAGTAACACGTTTTTTCATAACATTAATGAGACCATACATGACCTATTATGCTGAAAAAGAGGGGATGACGTGAAGTGACCTTACGATAAGTATAGTCTCCGTATTAGGCTTCGTGTGCAACATTACAATATTTGTGTTCTGTCGCGTACGTTTTGCTATACGCCTGCGACTGTAGCCCAAGTTCAGACGCTATATAGCATATGTGAGCCCGCGAGCGCGTGTGACGTGCGCATGCGCGTCTTTCATCGCGGTGGTGTGCTGTTGCGCAGCGCTATGGAAATCCTCAGCAACATGTCCTCCTGAAGTGGAGTTCCGTGTCAGAGCTCAGTAGCGCGAGTGAAATCACAATGCAACCAACGATGACGTCACAATTGTGGCAGGGCATCGCGATAATAACAAAGGCCGATGTAGATACAATACCAAGCTGACTCACATCGATAAAAAAAAGATGACCGGCCACTTCAGCTGCACTTCCACAGCTACCATAGCGCATAAAACATCGCAAGGACGTTCCACTCAGTTCAAAGCACTTAACATCCGATGATATCAGTCTATCACTGCTGATTCATTCGGCAGGCAAGACATCCGGGAGAACAAGGAACGAAATATATCATGCAGCGAGGTGTTCCTTCATCCACTCAATCTCTCTGCCGGTTCACAAAGGTGTTGCATTGATAGGGAAGAAACTGGCTACACGAAGCACCTAAGATATCTCATAATGAGCTTCTCCTGTCGCTGGGAGCTTGTGTCTTCAGTGCTTTTGAAGTATCGAGTTACGCTGTATCGACATAAGCTACAACAAATAGCCCTGACAGCCTCCTAACTCATTCGGAGTGGTTGCCACGCACGTAGTGTCAAAACTGTGCATCGTATACGAATTCACGATAGAAATGCTTAAGGTACACAAATATCGCTTCTATACATACTGTTACAGAGCATGGAGCTGCAACAGCTCAGAGTGAGATCACCACTTGCGCACCATGCGCACGAGACCGGTTCCGAAGACAATTCCGTGCAGCACAAAAAGCACTACACATCAGAAGACTGAAACGCGTTAATGACGCGCCACGCAGTCATCAGAAGGAATTACGTATTCCGATTTGCTTTCGCCAAGGACGCAGCACAGACGGATCACGCGCTCCCGACACCTGCGCAGCAAGATATACGCACGCCGTTTAATGCAGACTTGTAAACCAAGTAGCACGGCTGTGGCGGAAATATAAAAATACACGCTGCGCGGTGTATTGAACAAACCTGAAAAAGCCAACACTTACACACGTATGTTCAAGTGCGATCACCGACCTGCGTGTCATGAATCGACGAGGCGCGATCTCTATCTCTCAATTAATGACTCCAACGCAGCGTACCTTTTAAACTCGCATGTGGCGAGAAACTTGTACGCTTGACACTAAAAAGATTCACTCCGGGAGCTATACCAGCGAATCAAAAGCTTGCTTTCGCTATTATTCACCGCAGCGTAAACACGCTCGTTATCGCATCTATCGCGTTTTGAAGTCTTCAATTTCCCTCTCAATCTAAGCCGAATGACCAGAAGAAAAAGGATTATATACCGCAGAGTTCTTGCTCGCACAGGCACCTGCGCAGCTCGGCCCTTGCCGCGCCTTTCCTTTATTTTAGCCGCTTCAAGGACAGTGACATGGATGCAGCTCGATAACGGTGACAGAAAAGGCCGTTGCTAAGACCTCGACGGGAGGGTGAACTTCGAGCTCGCCTCGATTGGCGACAGAACACGGCGTGAAGGTCAGTCGGGCGAAAAGCCACCACACAAACATACGCGAAAAAGAAATGAAGGAAAAAAATATGGACGGCCGACAGAGCGCGAAGGAAGTCCTATTCAGTCTGCGAGCGGTTGTGCACGATGAAACAAAGTCACGCGAAATGCCCACTTCGGCAGAAGAAAAGCACGGTACCGTATTCCACGACGAGTAGCATTAAGAATGAGAATGCCATACAGTAACGTGTAGCGAAAAAAAAAAACAAAGAAAAAGAAACAGCAAAGGCGGCAGATGATAGAGGGGGTATAGTAAAACCGCAGTGGACACCTCGACCAGCGCACGCACGCGGTTCGAGGAATATGGCGTGACCGAAAGTGTCATCCGTGTTTCCCCGAATGAGCTGGTGCAGTGCACCTGCCTTGCATGGGCATCGATTTTGCCAGAACTTGACCGCCACGAAGTGCTGGGGATCGATGATGATGTGACCTGGAAGTTTAAAAGAGTGCGCGACCGCGCCCCCATGGAAACGCAACTCCACTGATAGTAGAAACTGATGCGCCGTCTCGATAGTGTGATACAGTACACTTTCCCAGGTGGAATCGCGGGGTTGATTTGAATTGGACTTGTCCTAACTGGTTTCCTCAGTGTATACGGGTTTACCAAGCTCTCCAAAGAAGCCAAGGAGCGAAAAACAACAACAACAAAGAAAGTCCGGAAATGTTTTCAGCGATACAGTCGAAACCCGCGATAACGAAATCCCGAGGGAACGAAATTCTCACCGCAACGAAATATTTTCGGAGCACCGGCGAACGCCCATAGGAGTCAATGCATTTCGTAACTCGAGACTACGAAAGATATTCATACCGCAGTCCCTCATTAACGAAATTTTTGAAACACGAGTGCGCAAATAATCTACTCTCGCAACATTAACTACATTCGAAAACTGCTGAAATGCATTCATGCTACACTTAAATTGTGAAAACTATCGCTACAGCGCACTTGAGAAGCAGCCGCCATCATTGTTTACAAAAATACATTACAGTGTTCTTCTAGAACAATGTAAATACATAAAGCTGGCGACAATGATGATGATGATGGTTTGCCGAAACACCTGCTCGTTATCGCGGACTAGGTAGCCAAATCCACATTCCTCATGGAGTTTCGTTTGTTGGCTTGGCTCTGTGCTTGGCTTTGTCGGCTTTGCGCGCACATGGTCGCGTGTGCGGAGCCATTTGTGGAGCGTTTGCTTGGTCGTTTGGTGCAACGTGAACTGTGTGTTGCGATTTATTCGTCCGATTTCGCTGCCTGTGAAGATGGCGCCTCCAACGAAAAAGCGGAAGTTCATCACGCTGGAAGATAAGGCTGCAATCATCAGGGAGGTGGAAAAGGGCAGGAAAAAAATGAACATCGCCGAAGAATTCGGCGTTGCGTGCAGCTCGCTGTCCACGATTCTGCGCTGATCCGCGCTGATCCAGCGGAGCCGGAAGAAGGTTCGCCTCTAGGCGCACTTGATGACGGTACTGGTGACAGCGCAGTGCCGCCGTCACTAACCGGTGCATGGGGCGAACTTTGTGCCGTGGCAAACGAGATTCCCGATCGATAGGCATGAAATTGCTGCATGGTAAGGCCCGCCAAAGCAAGCTTACTGACTTTTGGAAATAAAATGGTTTTTTTTTGTAAATTCCATGTCTTTTCTGCCGCATTCTCGCGCCAACGAAATTCCCGCAAGAGCGAAATTTTGTCCTTTCCCCGCCGATTTCGTTATTGCGGGTTTCAACTGTAAACGTTGTGGTCTGGCAACCGCTGACAGATCTCGTTGACAATCTGGTCGTCAGGCACACGCGCGTTCCAAAGAAAACGTTGCACTTACCAGGTACCACATTTCCGACCATCGTGGATCGTTGAGGACGGTTTCGCGGAATTCACGCTTGCTGCGCCGCTTCAGGGTCTGTTGCGAAAACGACCGAACCTGCACGGGAGAAAAAGAAAGAAAAGGTAGAGGATTTCGATAAACGTGCCGTTCCAAAATGACATGAGGTGCATGTAACGCTGATTAGTCAGTATAGCCAGGTTTTTAGAAGAGGTAGACTTACAGTTCCGTACCACCGATTCTGTACATACACATACATGTACCACCCGTGTAACGCTGTTTGTCTTATTGCCGTATGTCGTTCCCAAGGGACTAATTTCTCAGATAGGACAACCGAAGATGAATTCTACAAATGCATCGGCAGTCACGCTATCAAAGAGGCATTGTTATAGTAGTTAAAGGCACCTTTTCACACCAATACGAGGAGTAACCAGCATAAGTAACAGAAGACCTAATTTGTTAGCATGAGCTGCGCTGAAGCACCCCCGTAAATTCTAGACGTGGAAACTTAAGCTCCTGAAGGATTCCTTATCGACTCCTTACTGTTAAACAAGAATGAAACATGATGGATATCCAGATGGCGTGCGAAACACTTGCATCAAGTCCGCACTGCCCACCCAAAAGCGTCTCGCGACTGCAATCACGTATTAGTACACGCTCTTCGGGAATCCGGCAATTAAATTTCTAGTTAACAGATGATTCAGCCATATACGGCTCTTTGCGTTCTCCATCGAAGTTAGCTTCCTTCTGGGTCGTGAGAACTAAGCACTGCCTGTGAAGCGAACACCAGCTCCGCAGCAGGCAAGTTTCTTCAAAGCTTAACAGAGTTGCGCAGTATCGCCCGTGAGAAACGCAGTACGTATACATAGTATAACACGCAACACGCGAGCTCAATCTGAAGGACGCAACAAGCAAATGATGTTTTCCCACCTTCCTGGGGGGCCACGCTTGCGCCGCTTCCATCTACGAGCGGCCCTTTATTACGTCTGTACGCAGCCTCTGCTGTGTTGCTCGAAAAGTTATGCGCGCGCAAATGGCACAGACGACGGCCGCCCCAAGGCAAACCACATAACTAGCGCAAGTTGCAATGCAGGCAGAAGCGGCGCGCGTAGAGAATACGTAGATACGCTACCTAAACAAACGCGAACAGCAAAGTGCTAAAGAAGACAATGAAGTCGAGAGAAGGAAGCCGCATTCCGCCGAGGTCACGAGAAGAGTCGAAACAAAGGCCTCACATACTATTACCGGCCCATAAGCAGACACATGGACGCGTAAGTACATATATATGCACGGGCACGCTGCCAGGAGACAATGGGTATTACGTGCCATTAAAAGGAGCGTGACGCGTCATCGCATCATCACGTTCACTCGTGCCAGCTCTCGCAGTTAGTCGTCCTCAGCAAACCGAGAAACAGGAAGCGGCTGAGCGCCGGGACACAATGTCTCGCTGTCGACATCGTCTCGTCCGTGCACGGTGTCGTGCGGCACGAAGCGGTGCCAGCAAAACCAGTGTTGTCGCCGAAAGAACTGAGAGCGGTGACAAAAAAAGGTACGGGTGAACGGAAACCGGTAGAGGATGGACTGCTGCCGACTACACGCAAGAAGAAAAAAATAACCGCAGAAAAAGTCTGAAAAAAAGAAGCAATCAAGAATTTTTTTTTACAGTGACAAAATGAAACTAACTAAAATTATAATGGCATGAACACGTGGAAGAACCTTCCCTCCTTCCTCCTTGCTTTGTGACGTCCGTGGCATGCGTGTACACTGCAGGAGCGTCATGCAACGGAGCCTTTGCGTTAAAAAAATCCGATCCTTCTGATCCTTCTGTAGTCGAAGAAACCAGGCCCGATATAATTGTATGTAAGGGTATAACTTTCTGCTTAAGCGGTTGAAATTTAAGTGAACGAAAACACAGCGGACCTGTAGCACAAACATTCATGTTTAGTTTTGCCTAGTCTTGGTATCCAACGACTTCAAGCTATACTGCGAAAACAAGCGGCAAAACAGGAAACGCGCGCAGCGCGCCCACGTACGGCGCAGAGCGATGTACGGGATTGCGTTTCTACACCAGCCGCGTGCTAAGTTGTGTAAACAGCTTGCGCATAAGAAGCCCTATTGAACGCGGCAAAAATATGCGAGAGCGACACAGCAACACCAGAATAGAAGATATAATGTTTATTCCATCGTCAATAGCACAAACAGTGGTATTCAGGGGCCCTTAATGAGATTCCGCTAAACTGCTTTCTTTTAATCGCATATTCCATTAAATATATTCGCGGCGCCATGACGGAAAAATGAGAAATGGACGTAATACTTCGGAACGGTTAAGCATACAGCAACAGCACCTTGACAGAGAGGAACACCTGCTTATAGAAAGCTTTCCTGCATTTACGAAATATTCTACGAAAGATAGTGGCCAGTTTTATTACGCATACTACACCCCCATAATTAAAATGTAATAATAATTGTTGTGGTTTCACGTCCCAAAACCACGATATGATGAGAGACGCCGTAGCGGAGATCTCCGGAAATTCTGAGCATCTGGTGTTCTTTAACCTAAATCCTAAATCTAAGTACACGGGCCTCTAGCATTTCAACCCCATCGAAATGCGGCCCCCGCGGCCGGGATTCGAGCCCGCGACCTTCGGGTCAGCAGTCGAGCACCACAACCACTTGACCATCATGACGGGTCGGTAATTGAACGTGTAGAAACAGATGCGAAGGTGTAACACATTTTTGTAGAAGATGCGGAGGGACTAACTTCTGCGCAACCCGAGCAGGCATACACTCTCAAAGTCGAAACATGCGCCGCCGAAGTGGTTGTTGAACTTAATAGCAATTAATGGTCCGTTCAACAATAGCTGTTCCCCATTTCGATACGTCCTGTACGAACAACAACTATCAATGCTCCCAAACACCTGCGTCACAGTTCCTCCATGCGCTTACTGCAATGTAATGAGCTTTATATAGTGCGTCGTAAGCTTTTATGGTCAGCAGGAAACTAAACTTTAGTTCGACGTGTCGAGCGCGACTATGCGTGCGCTACACGTATCAAGTAGCATCACGGATATATATATATATATATATATATATATATATATATATATATATATATATATATATATATATATATATATATATATATATATATATATTTGAAAAAAAGGATAGAGAGAACGAAAGCTAGACACAGCCCGGCACAGTTTCTCAATACATGTGTCCATCTTCTATAGCCCTAAGCGAACATTCAGAAGCGCTGGACAGTCAGTTACACATTGATATCCCTAAGCCAAAAGGCAGAAAGATAAAAAAGGATTCAGGATACAAGACTACAGAGACAGTTTAATCACACGGGCGAAGTCGAACGCTGCAGCGCTTCACGACAAAAAAGGTCGCACGAAGGTAAAAGGCGAGAGTATAAAGAAAACTAAAACGAGACTTGTTGCTCCGGTCGTGCACAGAAACGACGGCGCGTATCAACAAAAGTACACAACGGCTGCGAAGCGACAGTCCGGAGAAGACAACAAGGTCGTAGCGGCGTAAAGATTAAAAAAAAAATGAAAAAGTTACCGATCCAGTAGTAAGTAACCAAGGGAAAAGAGGTCTCTCGACCCACCGACCTTGTACGCAGATCGAGAGGACCTTTGAACAGGCCCCTTCAGAAACCATTGTTTGACCTGTCAACATCTATTTATACGTAAGTTGCAGGGAAACTTTGGTCGACTATGACGAGAAAGACAGCTTCAAAAAAAGAAGAAGAAAAAGAAAAAAACAAAGACTACGGGAAAGCGAGGCGTAGAAGGACGGCACTTTCGCCAACACGTAGATGGAAAGAGAGGCGTAAGCAAAACAAAACGAAAAAAGATCACACACGGCTGCGGCCACGCATTTCTCTAACGCACCTCCCGCAACGCAACGACGCGCACTAAAATTGAGAACAGAAAATATAAAGAGACGAAAGAAAGTCACTCGATCGAAGCGCACCCCTTATACAGTTCTCAACTTTCAGTTTCCGCGATAAACATGATTTATTCGAGCCAGCGTGAATCGCTGTCCGCCTCGGCAACGCGGTTCGCGCGCTCCGCTGTGGGCGCAACGTTGACGGCCCCCCGACTGAGACGCTTCGTCCCGGGGCACCGGTGCTATGCGGGAAAGCGGTGGTGAAGGAGGAGGAGGAGGAGGTGGATGCTCGAAAACAAACGGTTGTCAGTCGACTAAAGGAAAAAAAAAAAAAAAAGTTAACGAAAGAAGTTTGAGTGATGGGGCAAGTGCAGCTGAGCGCGCGATGTTGACGCCTTGTTTACAGCCAAGTTAACGCCCGCTGGCGCTCTACGAAGGATGTTTTTTTTTTTCTTTCTCAAATTTCGTGAACAAAGGGGCAACCAATTTCACAAAGCAGCATTAATAAAGCATCGCGGCGCACGGCTACGTCCGCGATAACGCAACTTCATTAAACTGCAACGTCGTAAAGCGATATTGGTTCGCCTCTGACTGATGGTGCAGTTTGTTTTAAGCGTTTTTTTTCTTTTCTCCCGCGAACTATAGCACCATGACAGAGTAAAATGTTTAATAGGGCAGAGAATAACGCCATTATAATTAAAACAAAAACAACGCATAAAGCTCAAGCTACAAGGAACTAACCAGCGAATTAGGATGCTTGCAGTGTATCCGGAAAAAGCGTGGGATTACATTTTGGGAAACGACGACCATATAACCATCAGAAAAATTGCCACACGCTTGAGCTTGGCCTCCAGGAGTAGAACGCGATAGCGTAATCGGGCCCCGTGCGCATCGCCTTCAACCGTGCCGCACGGAAAGGAACATTGGCTGTTTGCGCGGAACATTGGCTGTGCGCGGAACATTGGCTGTTTCAAACTATCCTATAATACCTACTGCAAGGGCAGTTGCGAAGTGCCCACTACACCATAATTCTTCCTGCACACTTTGTAATGGGTAGACAGCTTTACACCACCCAATCGTTGCTCAATTGACATGTTTTGACGCCGGTTGCGATTCTACTACTATGACTCGCAATATTACACGCATCAAGGAGACTCCTCCCAGTACATGACATTACGAAGCAGTTTCAAGCACTGGCGTGGCTCCGTGGCAGAACACCTGCTTGCCACGCAGAAGGTCTGGGTTCGATCCTCACTCGGACCGAAGATTTTTATTATTATTTATTTATTTGTGTATATCTCGAACTTTCGCTCAAGCACAACGCCTATTTTTCACTCCCAACCAACGACGCCATTAACTGGGTTCGAATAATTGGGTTCGGCCCCAGCATTACCTCAATTACCTCAACTTTCAGCTACGCCTTCGCAAGGTATACACTATATGAACTGCAAGCCTACTTAACAACTATTTGAGGTAACGATCATATTGTCACGTGGTCGTGACGTCGACGAAGACAGCACGTCGGAGATGAAGCTCTTTATGTGGCCGAACTTGTGGCCGGGAAACAAAGTCAAACTACAGCAATACACTGATAGCGGCGAACAGAGCGTCGACCGTCGATCAACTGACAAGCGGTGAAGCGCGTCGGCATTTATACATGTGCCGTCGAATATTGCAGCGTTATCGCTGGTTGTCGCGCAAGTTCTAGAATAAGCTCGAGTGTGCGCGTCTTGCGCGCAATCTTAACAAAATGATCTACAATAATCGCGAAGCTTCTCGAACACTGCTTCGCGGCCAGCGTCGAGCATTGATAACCGTCCTTGCTGGTCAAATCCAAATAAAAGAAGTGGGCGTGGCAATATAACTGTGAGAAAGAGGAAACGACTTTCGAGAAAGCAAAGGACGGACAAATTTTAAGACCAAGTTATTTGAATCCGAGAGGTTAAATAATAAGGCAATGAAGTGAGCAGTAAAACGCACTGACTCTCATTTGGCTCGTTGGCACAGTATGAAGGTAAATACGTTAAAGACGGTGAATTGTACTACTCGAAGACAGAAAATAAAGGAAACCGACTGGGCACACAACACACGCTCGGTGCAAAACTTAATTTCACGGTCTGCTGAACTGCGCGTCGCATAGGAAGGACTCTTGAGGGCCGGCAGCTTCATAAGAGCGCGCGAGATGCCGCACGGATTACGAAAACCGCGACTAGCGCGCGTGCGTTGCTCCGTCGCTCGTCTTTAAAAGACGAGCGATGAAGCCGAAGGTGAGTGCGGCGCGGAGCAAAGAAAGGCGCCTGCGCCACCGCAAAAGAAAGAAAAAAAAACTAATTCCAGTTGAGCGACTCCGCGACAACGGAGGCGCACGACCGAAAGCGCATCCGGCTGCCACGGGAAACGCGAGCGAAGGGGCATAATAATGGGATCTTCGAGCTAGCGGTGAGCTAGTGCGGCGCGCTTCTATGTGCAGGCGGGACAGTATACGAGGCCTCGAAAGGGGAAAAAAAAGCTCGCTAAGTAAAAAAGAAAAAAAAATATTCAGCCAGTTCCCCGCCATGAAAACCGTCGAACAACGAAACTAAGTGCGCGGGTAGCATGTGATTGGCTAGCGAGATCGCGTGCATCATCATAACAATTTGGACCAGCATCTTCATCATCCTCATCTTTATTCACACACCCCCTCTGGTCACGTGACCTGCGTGAGTACTACTACTACTACTACTACAACTACTACTATTATTACGACAACGACGACGGCAGCACAGGGTAGACAAAGTCAGATTCGCTGTGAAAGTAAGCTGCGGGAGGGTATGCGTACCCATAAGCACTGCACACACAGCGCACCCAAATTCCTAAGGATAAAAATATGCTACTACAAGACGCCGCGTCACTGCACGTCTTTCGTACAGGTATGTAAACCGCGCATGCACCTGTACGAGTAAATAGCGGTATACTCATCGTCGAAACGCTTAAGCTGTTGGGTAAGGCATGGTTTTTCCAAGGCATATAAGTTGAGTACACGCGTAGCGACGAACTACCACGCGTGAGACGCTCGCTTGCACACTCCGCACTCGCGACGTGCCCTTGAGGTAACTATACAGGCAAGTAGCGGTAACTGGACTCACCTCGTACACTATTTTTTGCCACGAATAATTCACCGAATTATTCGTGGAATACTGCAGCGAGTACACTCAAGGTTACACTCACGACTGCACTCAAGGTTCTAGCGATGCCCGCACGGGGAAGTTGCAATATTCATCGGAGGTACTGAAACCGGCGCTTGCGGCGCTCAATGTGCGTGCGTATCCACACGAGTCTACCAGTACACCTAATCTCGATCGCATCAGCTATTTACTTAACTATAAAAGTATAAGCCCTAGCCTTTGGACGTACACTATCGCACAAAATTGTCAAATTCACCGCCTTCTCTTCGTTTTTCTGTTACTTGTGAAAACGCCAACATGGCCAGAACAGGTAATGTCCATAAGTTGGTGTTCATGACTTAGACTGCAATTGCTTTTCAGCGCTTAAAGTTAGAACAGAGCATAACCCTCGCGATTAGTTCCCGTTAATCGGTGTGTATTGTCGCTAAGGCCTGGATTAAAACGCCATCTATTCGACAATACATGCATGGCGGAATTAGGCAGACGCCTCAGTTTCCCCTCAGGAACGTTTTGCTCATTTCACCGTGCTGACAAAGAAAACATCACATGCAGAATCAGAAAGAAATGCTAACTTTCTGTAACAGAGCGTTTAAGAATTGTGTATCGAGGCCTTGGTTTCATTGGGTTTGCGTAAGCGCGCTGTGGATGATTTACAATAGAGTTTGTCCTACGTTAACGCAACCGCAACAGAACCGCGCTTGGACCTTGTCGAGATCAGGGCAAAGAAATTGTGGAGGCAGCATGAGCTTACACACGTGGTTTTGACAAAAGAAAATGATTAATAAAGGAGGGGGGCGAAATGCTTATTCGCAGTATGGTTAGCGCACGACACACACGCAGCGACGAAAAATGTCTGGGTACCCTGCTCTAAAGCTGTCTAATAACGACGATTACAAATGACACAAGACGGCATGTACCGTGGCATGCATGTACTCACATTGGGCTCTTGTTCTAGACTCCGGTGGTGCTCCTCGCTTCGCTGCAAGGACCTCTTGGCGATGCGTTTATGCCGTAGGTGATAGTGGTCCCCAAAGACCTGCAAAGCACAAGAGAAGAAAGTACCGTGAGATTGGAGGAAGTACGTACAGCCTAATGCTCTAAATACTACTTATGGTAAAGGACTTTACATTACAAATGGATCTGCACGCCCGACGCTACTTTCCTGTAGCCGGATTTTGATCGCAATGTAATATTATAACCCTTATGGTCGATGATACTTGAACAATAGCGCAAAAGAGACTGAACCAAGAAAACGATACACATACGAACGTGTCCTCTCTTTCTTGGTCCCGTCTCTATCGAGCTGTTGTTAAAGTACCATGGATTCAAATCATCTCGCCCAGTTTGCTGTCTTTCTTCCCCAATGATCTCAATTTTTTTTCTCGCGAATAATACGCACTTTGCTTATACATATCGAGGCATCATTGTTCAAATCTCAAAACGACCCCAATTTCGTAAATGCTACGGGAAATTTAGCAGTGTTCATAGGATATAACCTAACCACGTAGATATAACTATAATCAGTTCTTTCTGCAGAAGCGTTAGCGCAGGTCTTAAACAGCGCGCAGCCGCTTTTCACTTAGCCCGGTGCTATATAGGATGCTGGGGCTGCAGAGAGCGCGCGCGCGAGTGTGTGTGTGCAGGGCCGTGCATCGTAAATCAGTGGTCGCAAGCAGCACGTTTCCGACCATTCGTCTCCAGATGCCTCTGAGGATGGAAGGAAGGAGAGGTTCCAAAACGCCAGCCCGTCGTGCAAACGCACACGAGCGGCACACACCGCCCGGATTGAAAGAGACGATGAAAGGAAAGCAGGCCGAGAGATTGAGCGCGAGCACCGAGACTTCCAAACTCCATCCAAAGAAGAATGGGAGGAAAAAAAAAAAAAGCAGCAAGTATATCCCCGTGAAACGTCGGGTCTCTTCTTTTTTAGATATCGTCTCGCCCGGTAAAGCCACTTCGAAGGCGCTTTATAACGCCTGCATAACTGGCTCTAAGTGGAAACTCTAGGAACCACTTTGCATTTGAATGAAGGTGGCCGTAGAAATGCAAAGACTTCGGCCAAGGAGAAAACAAACGCGTGAAAGGACGCCTTACAGACAGCCTCTAAGGAAGAAAAGAAAAGCTTAAAACAGGAAAATTATGAAGAAGGCCTGGAAAGGAGAGATGAAAGGTTGGAAGGCTTCAGTCAACTGCAGGTGCTGCGATGCGCGCTTTGAAGAAAAAAGTCTAGTAAGGTCTAGTAAGTCTAGACAAGCTCAGCATTCTGAGCACCCATCTATTTGTACGTGGCTTCAACTGCTTGCGTGTATACCTAGTGTGTGTGTCAATATGTCTATACGTGACTGTGTGCCTATAATTGATGGAGAACGCCGTTTTCTTTTTGCGTGTCAGCTTACCCTACAGCAAAAAATTACATAATAGATTATTAATCTCGCGACCGGCGCTACAACAATAAGCGACGACGACCACGGTCAGTGATTGAGGAGGCCACATTAGTTAAACTTCTAATAATGCTTGCGACATAAACGCCATGATAAATATCTTTAAGTCAAGACATCGTAATAAAATGTGTAAGAAGATGGGATGTCACGAACGTGATACTAAGTACAGTTGAGGTAAGCACAGGAGATCCACTCAATAAAATGTGTAATTTTAGCTGTATGCTTAATGCCAAGATATTCGCAAGTCGGATAGACTATACTTGATGCCGAACGTCAAGCGGTGAAAGTGACCTACACCACCGAAAAGAAATTACAAGGTCAGAGAAATGTCATTTTCCATTAGTTTCTTCCTCTTTTTAACATACCTGTTGTCAGGACTCGTGGGCGCGACCATCGCTTATGCAAAGTCTGCACTAGGCGCTTTGGTCTTTAACTATCAATCTATATTTTTGTCTCCCCCCCCCTTTTTTTTTTTTCAGCATACTATCGTGCGCGAGATCTTTCGCCATTCTGAGTAAACGAAATCTGTAATGATCGAAGCGCTCACGTAGCGACGTATCAGCGCACCGAATCACACACAGAGACAACTCTATAGACATTTCTCGAGTCGAGGATATATACACAGTTTCACAGAGACACGTAAAAGCAATCCGGCGCCGTTGCGAGCTGATCTTGTCACCGCGAGAACTGCGCGGGCAGAGGATATAGAACCGATCAAACGACTGCCAGGACAGGCTGCGTCGTATCTCTATAGTAGGAAAAAAAAAAAAAATAAACCTTGGAGATGCAGGCCCTGCGGACCACAGTCCGAAACGGCCAAGAGAAAATCCACTTTAACGGCGGCAATCCTGACCGGCCATATTTCTTCGGCAGTTCGAGAGTCACGGACGTCAGCAATTCACGGATAAATCTGCCGCCTTGGGGAGGGGTGGGGTATCCAAGGACTCGACAGCTGAAGAAGGGACAGGCGTAAAAACAAAAGACTTCAGCTCATTGGAAAGGAGAAGGGCCAGAGAGAGAGAGAGTGTGTGTGTGGTGGTGGTGAGCGTGCGAGCGAAACAGTATCGAGAAAGACGGAAGCAAAACGGGGCCAGGAATCAATCCTATCAGCCAGGACAGGCGAGCGCGCGCGGGTCTTATCGGAGCCATACACAGCGAAAGGCAAAGAACGAAAGTCGATCGGCTCTGCCGCTGCATCAGCCGCGCCCATACAGGAGGTCGTCCGGACGCTGTCCATCCATTGCGGAGAGTTCCTTCAATTTCCGGATATCTGGACAAACTCCGACACCGCGCTTGTGCCACCGGCCGGTGCGCAGCTGGCCCCGATTTCACCACCTCGTCGACGTCGCCAACGGCACGTTCGGATCACCCTTCAACCCTTACCTCTCCTTCCTTTCTAAGTTTTTTTTCTTCTTTTGCTCGAGCGATTGCGTATCGCGTAAGCGTGCCTGCACTTCCGAGACGTGCTGCAATGTCTTACGGAGGATCAGCGGGTACACACGGGAGCGCGGCAAAAGCAAGAAAAACAACCGTACGCCGCATTTTCACGCGACGAGTATACTTAAGGATAAAGCTATCGGTCGGCGACAGCGAATGTTATGTAACTGCAGTGCTGCCGTTCGAAAGGACCGCGAAGTAGGACGCGTGCTTTGATGCGATTAAAAGGTAAAGAAAGGGGGACGCTCGCACGCTGCTCCGTAAAGAAAAGAAAGCATTGCCGGAAGGCTGCCACCTAGGAGTAGGTAATGTAGATGAAGCGATACGCATTCATATTCAGACGATGGGCGGTGTACTACTTCTCGTTCGCGTTCGGCAAGGGCGAGCTCATTAAGTCTGAAACACAAAGATTTATGTGCAATAGACGACGCTTGTATATACTTGTCGATCGAAGCCACTGAGTACGTGAGTGAGCGTATACTTTGAAGGTCTTAGCACTTTTGTTTCACCAGAAGGCAGAAATTCAAAAGAGACACTTTTCTCCAAATTGACCGAACGATATGCATGTCAGGCATCGCTGTAATAACGCCAAGAATTCAACAGCAGCCAGCTACAGATTTCGAAGCATTTCAGAAAAGCCACGTGCTTCACAGTTACATCAGACAACGGAATAACCTGCAATCAGAGAAGACGCGGAGTCCTGAAATCAATGCTCACATTATATTACCACGCTTTTACGTGGGGACGTGGGATGCGTCCCGAAACTCGGCAGCGGAACTGCTACAAAAAGAAGATTGGGACAGAAAGCTTCAAAGCATGAACGCTATTTTCCTCCTCATAAACGATATCAAGCAGACTAATTTACTTTAAGAGCACTGTCCACAACATTTCGGAGTGCTTCGAATATATTTAGGCCTGACACGATCCCGCTTCCTCATTACACCGCCTTATCTGTTATCGCGTGCACCGACAAATACAGCGGGCGACAGAGCGAAATCGTCTTGCAACTCCAACGCTTACAGCTAACGAAGTTGCGCTGAAACTATACACAGGCGAGTCAATTCTGACGCCAACTCTCCCCCATCTTTCACACTGCATTTCCATCGCCCCCTTTTCACGTCTTACATAAACCGCGGCACCGCGACATGTATATATTGTTTGTGTGACTTCATTAGGCGTTTCACAGCTGCGCGTCCCGCTCGAGAGGATGCTTCTCCGAGAAATGAGTACTCGCTCCCGCAGAGGAGGCTAAAGACATGCGCATGCTGCAACAGCCTCGAGAGACTGAAGTTGTTACTACCGTTTACATCACCCTGTATAGCGTTATACAGTCGGCTCTCGCACGTATAAGGGGCTTGTTACTACGCGCCTTCGTCGTAGCAAATACCGTGCACGAAACGAATGAATGTATGTATTAAACATATGCACAAAAAATAACGAAGCAGCGACAGCGCACACGAAGACTACTCGGTGCCTCAACGATATCGCCGAACAAAAGCAATAAAACTAATAAACAAAGAAGGCAGCGCCTGGGTAACGCGAACACGGCTTTTCTCTCAACTCCTGACACGACAACTTGTAGGTCTATACGAAAATATCGCATTTCAAAGGTTTCACAACACTTGCGCGTTTGTTCAGTCTCGGAGGTCGCACAGTTCACTAAAAAAGTAATAAAAAATAACGAGCGTGATTTGCACGTTCAAATAGACTTTCCCAACTCCGGACAAGCAAGCAAGCAAGCAAAGCAAGCAAGCAAGCAAGCAAGCATACGGCACAGCGAAGTTGTTTACTCCAATTTCGATCCAGCCAGTTTTTTCAAAGAACTGAGACGACGGGGGCGAACGACAAAAGAAGCGGCGCGAACAAGCGCACGGTCCACGTCTAACTGCGCGGAAGCCGTGCGTCGTTGGACGCAAACAGCGAGTCCGCGTGTCACATATCGCATTTATATATGTGCGTATGTTTGGGTGTGTTTTAAAAGCGCACAGAGCAAGCTTGGCGTGTCGTATCCACTTGACGGATGCCGTTACACGCGCGCGCTCGCATACGTTTGACGGCCCGCAGCAACGTTGACTTCGGTTAGAGAAACAAGCGAACACGGATGAAAGGAAAGAAGCGCTCGATAGGCGACAGGTAAAAAAAGAAAGAAAACAATAAGCAAAGTAAATACATGCGCAGACATATACGGGGGGAAGGGTATACACGCTCCAGCGGGTAAACTACTCTGGACAGCTAGGGATACGTGCGGATCGAACAGTGCTAGTGCATGCAGTATACAACACAACTCCTGTAGGAAGAAGTGGCGCGCGGCCCCTCCGAGTCGCACGAACGTTCTGACAAGAGGCAGAGCTTCTTTTTACTTCTCGCCTTTTGATCTCGAATGAAACCCAAGGTGCTAGAATGTTTTCCACCAGGAAGCTGAACAGTGTCACTCTGGCAGACTAAGAGCGCTCGGGCGATCACACTATTGAAAGTGTATATCCTAAACACTGCACGTCAATCTCAGCGCCGATACCTTGACCCAGTGGGAAAACGACGTTAAACGAGAAAGGTAGAAGGGGCGGGGGGGAGTGTGTGTGTGTGTTTGGGGGGGGGGGGGGGGGGGGCTTTATATTAACAGAGATATGCTCACATTCTGTATCTAATGAAAACAATATTGTTGAATGCGCGGTAAACGTGAATGGAAGAGAAAATATGGTGCGACCTAGTATACAACAGGCCATCGAACATACAGACGACAGGAACGGGAAGAGAAAACCTATGGACGCTGCTCTGAAAATGCTAAACATTCTAAACAGTGCACCTGCATACTGGGCGCACTTGTTCAATGTAAGTTCTGTACAGTACGAGTAACTTTACGATGCCCGACCAGACCAATTGAATTGAGCGAGCACAACAGCCAAAAAGTCTGTATGCTTAATTAGTTTGCGAGGCAACCACTGCGCATTGAACTACGCCACATCGCTGTCTCAACGGACAAACTGCTGCTCACGTACAGCAGATCTCGTATAGTGACACTAGATAAGCCACTTACATCTCTCCATCGACTTTTGAAAACGGATATAAAGAGGCCGCACCGATGTTTGCCAAAACCGGTTCCAGCAGAGAGATTGAATATCGAGGTGAGATGAGAAGCATTGCGCAAACAAGGTGAACTTGAAAAACTGAAATAAAAAAAACGAATAAAAGAAATACTGGAGTACAAGAATAAAAGGAGTGAGATTATGACGCAAACACATTTCTTCTCACACGTTCCGCGTCCACGTGAGCCCCTCATCTTGTCTGTCTCTCGATCTGTCGTTGCGAATGCGAAGGAGTATCAAACACGAATCAACGAGATGCCATGTTCGCACGTTGTATACGTCCAGTCTGGTACCGTATTTCGTAAGGATCTTTTGCCTGCGATGCTAGCTGTTCCGTTTTTAAACGGCACCTCCATCTTGGCTAATCGTGGCAATATCGCAGGCGTACCTGTAGGTTTCTCTGCGATGTGAAAGATAACAAAGTAATAATGGAATAGAACGCCGAGTGAGAAAGAGTTGAGACCAAAAACGAAGTTCTCCCGCGAGACCACTCGCTCGCGTCTGAACTCGAAAAGTTAATCAGACATAAAAAATGGAAACAAAAAAAAAATCCACGCATCTCCACGAAGTGAATCATAACGAGTGGGCGAAGCTCTGGGTATCGTATGGGTGAGTAACCGTATACCCGAGCGTTGCCCCATATAATGTAAATTGAGTGACAAAGTGACAGAGTCGACGACAAAGCTAGGTCCTAAGGTCGATAATGTGTACGTTGAAGTCGCCGACTAGTATAAAGGGTTTGTGCTTGTAGGTGTTGTATATGGTTTCGTCGCAATTATCAGTGATATTAGTCTATTAAACCTATTGTTAAAACCACGCATCTCCACGAAGTGAATCATGAGTGGGCGAGTAGGCGTGTAAGCATGGACGCCACACGGACGGATATGTCTCGGCCGTACAGGTGCTTTTCCCCTAAAACTGATCACTAAGCTGGCCATTTCCTCCTACGCACACCGGTCAAAAGCTCATGCGAGCACTGCAGGGTGCACATCCCTCCCTCACACATATGCCTCGGAACGAACGGGATCGCAGGTTTTCCTCGTCGTCAGTCAAAACGAATGACGGAAAAGCGTCTCGCCATCACCATGTACCCACAAAAGCTTTCGCTACCCAGATGTCGGGCGCGATGAAGTTCGTTTCCTGCTCGCAGAGTTTCCGACAGACTACTTACTATACGGCAGCGTTGATTTTAACAAAGCATGTGTGTGAGTGCGTGCGCGCACGTGTGTGTGTGTGTGTGCGTGAAAAGGCTACACGGAAGCGACCGTATGAAGGAAGGAAAAAAGAGGGAGTTCACGCGTAATCCCGCAGCTCGGCCTGTACACGACGACCACGCGAGGCAGAGAGAAATGTACAGGCGATGGTAAGTAAATCATGACGAATGAGCAGCAGCGGCAACCTTTGGCATCGTTTCTTTTTTTAAAGGCATACGCGCGCTCTCTCGCAGAGATAGGTATACGCACGACGGACACATCCGCGTGCACTCTTGCCGATCGCGCAACGCACACCTGGTGTGCGTGCGGCGGGTACAAACGGCTATGCGATCTGTCCTTATCGGCTAAAGTTTAGGCCATATATATATATATATATATATATATATATATATATATATATATATTGAAAATAAGTGTAGTGAAATAAGTGAAAATTAGTGTAGGCATTAATTGGACTTCATCTTCCTCATCTGTACATAACCATCATCATTCATCGGCTCGGGCGTCTTCTTCGTCGGCGCCATCTTGCTTTGGCGTAATAAAGCGTCGGCTTAACCGCTTTATTTCAAGATAATATATAGATATATATTATATATATATATATATATATATATATATATATATATATATAAACTAAAAACTAAATCCGAGAGAACCACGCCCAAACGACCAAGAACGGAAAGCGCGAAGCCAAGGCAAAAAGGTCACGGCTTCGCTGCCATCGCTCATCGTTGAAAGAATCTCGCAATGCAAACGTAGGTGTGTACTTGGGTATTCACGAGTCGGCGGCTTTCATCATCGCGTACACAACGTACGCACGCCGTCGGCACCGCTGTATCACTTGAGCTGAGACGCTGGTAGCTTTTTAAGACTTCCTCGTGGCGTCCGGCCATCTCACAAGGAGTCGTCCGTCAGCTCCATATAGACGTCTGAGAATGCAGAATCGTCCGAGCTGCGCCGCCGGGAAAATGATTCACTTGCGTAAAATGTCAACGCGTGCATATAGTGAGACACGAAAACTGAGTAATCCGCCAAGCCTGCGCTGTTACGCGTGCTATAAAGATTGCCTGGGGAAAACGCGTGCATGCACTGCCGCACGCTCTTACGAAATAAATCTTCGAGCGACTACATAAGTGCAAGATAATCGTATGGATGGAAAAAGGGTGCGTGCCTCTTGCGTGACATTCCCGCTGAAAACCGGGTGCTCGGATGACTGCATGAATAAACGATGTTCTAGAGCGGCAGCGTCGAGTTGTGAGAGCAAGACGCGCCGCGGGAAATAAAAGCCTGCTCGTCTGCCCATTATAGAAAAAAAAAAAAGAAAAAGCGATTGGCTACAGATAGTTGCGCTTACAAAACGTGTAACAACAGATTGAGCCCCGTAATTGTTAGCAAAGTCCTTCTCTAACGCTTAATGCTGCTCGGACGAAAACAAAGCAGGAAATATTCGGAGGAAAGAGAAAGTATCGCGACGACACTGCGCCATTCCGCCTACAGCATTCACTACGATTACCCCGGTCGTCTACACAGTGCTTTCTGCTGTGCCACCAATCGCGTGATGCTAAAAGCCTCCTTGGAAAGGAAATCAAGGGCGTAACAAAGAGAGAGAGAGGAAAAAAAATATCAAGACAGAAAGAAACCGCGGTCGTTGTGTAAACCCATTCCGCGGACCATCGGCGGCAACCGCGCCATTTCGTCAATGCAATCAAGCAGGCCTCTATACGGTAGCAAGGGAAGCCAGTGAAGTGGACGGCAGCTTTTATCGGCCCTCAAGATGGACGGTCAACGCGGTTTATCCCCCCCTCCTCCCTCCCCTCTCTTCCTTTCTTTTCTCCCTTGTTAGAGGAACAGTGCGAGTCAGGGGCTAAACGGTTTTCTGTCCACAGATGGTCCTGCTGCGACTGTTTATACGAGTTTTTTTTTTTTTTTTTTCTTCCAAGAACGCCACTTCTCAAGAGTAAACCCCCTTATTGCCGCCGCAAAGCAAAATTGTTCTGCGCTGGTAATACGCAGTTCAACCCGCGGTACAAGAACTCGTGACCAATTCCTCCCCCTACCGAGCCACAGTATACCGCCAAATAGACTAAAAAGTATAAAACACACGCCAATGACGAAAGAGGAAGAACACGGTAATTCGGCACGGTGACCTTATACGTCGCAACATACAAACCGCAACTGCACTTAATGATCGCAATGCCTACCAGACGGGCATCTCTCTCTCCTCTCGCTCACACACACACACACACACACCACACACACACACACACACACACACACACACACACACACACACACACACACACACACACACACACACACCACACACTCACTCTCTCTCTCTATCGTCCGACCTTTGCTCGCAACTGTTTGTAGAAACTACTAGAAAGCATAACCTGCAAGGCACATGTCCGCATGGTGACGCATCGAAAACGCAGATCACACGGTCGGCTAATACGCGCTGCACCAAATTTCCCGATTTCATTCGGTCCTTTCACATAACAGAGCGCAACGTTCATAAATGAGGCAGCTCGGTAAGAGATAAGAGGTATGCGACGGGCCCGGCTCATCAGGCGAAGCTGTCGTCGCCGTATCAAGCGGTTTCCCTTTAAAATAAAAAAAAGAAGAGAAAAAGGTGGCGCACACGCCTCCAGAGCGAGCAACGCGGGAGAAAATTAGGTACGCCGAGCGATATGGAAACGACGAGACCATGCCCGCCGCGCACTGAGAGCCCTGCAGAAACGTGCCGCCTCGGAAAGGAATCATTACCGCGGCGAGGCTGGAAACATTTACGACGTACCTGCGTGGCTTACGTAAGCGAGAGGCAATTTTAAGTTACCTGACGCGCACACCTTAACTACTTTTTAATGGCGCTCCCCCTTAGGGAAAGCCAGGTATCCGAGCAGAGAAGGCTCGCACGTTATATACGCGCGCACGCGAGATAAGGACGGTCGAAACGCGCAAAAACAAGAACGCTCCCTCCCGTAATTTGCACGAAATATGAGCTTCGCCTATGCGATTTCAGCCACCGTTACCACATAGAACGGAAGCTCGCAGGCAGCTCGTGAGATGATAAGCGGGATAGTCTTTCCACATACACACGCAGTGTATAGACCATATATATCATACGTAAAAAATGCTCTTTCGTGAAGCTAACATATAATGGACTAATTAAAACCAGCAAGCACAAGCAGCATTCGTTGGGGCTAATAAAGTTATAAATAAAGCGTATAAATATGAGATTGTTTCGCTTCTCAGAAAGCAAGCACTTTCAGTTTAAGCACGGCGCAGTTAAAAAGGAGCTTCGCCTCCGGGACACGTTTTCTGCAATCCCATATCGCACACAGGCACGCAATTACAAAACAAAATTTAACGAGACGTACACAGGCGCGCCAGACTATATTACATTTGTGATAAGAGCCAAATGTAGGAACCACTCAAGTGTGGGTACGGCTGAACTTTAAAAGGGGAAAAAAGAAAAAAAAAGAACCGAAAAAAAGCGAAAGAAAAGTAATCCCATCGCTCAAACAAGCCGCCCGTATCGTTTCTACAGAAACTGCTCTACTTCCGCGGAATTAATGCGCTTATAAAAAGAATCATTTGAGCGCCGGAGCACACGACAACGCGTCGGGCGCGCCACGTGTAAACAACGCGCTGGGTCGTTTTGTTCCGCGGAATGCGAGAATATACGGAATGATAAAAAACAACAACAAATAGATGTGAAAGAAAAAAAAAAAGAAAGAAGCTCACGCACCATCAATCTTCTCGCAGAAAGAGCAGGATCGTACGTATACAGCGGTATTAAGGGAAACGGTTGCATCCGAGTCTCATCAGCAGGCATGTAAGCGACGTTAAAAAAAAAAAAAAGAAATAAAAGCAGCCACCAATTCCAAAGAAAAGCGTTATAGAAAAAGACACAGGGCGCGGTCTGCTTTCGAAGGTCATTGTTTGCGCAGACATAAATAAAACGAAGGCTCCCCTGCTTAATCTTTTCCCGTACATACGCCTTCCCATCTTTTTTTTTTCTGTTTTGTTTGCGTGCGTCCTACTCTTAGCGAAGGATTTTCCTTACGGCTGCAATTTAGTTTCAGTACGAGACAATTTATTGCGCTGAATTTTGTCTCTTTCTTTGTTTCGGCTCTCTCTTTCCATTTTCAATCTGCGGCAAAGCTTATCTGAAAATTAGATTTTTGTTGTTTAGAGCCTGTATGCCCATTTTTACTCTCGCCTCTACAATTCGCTCGTTGTTTCCTTCAGCTAGTGTACGTCTCCATTCCTTATCGCGGCTACGGTCTGGCACATTTTTCACACCCCCGTTAAAACAGGACACACGCACAAGCGTCAGAGAAAGAGAGAGAGAGCGTAACCTCGCCCCATCGTGTCCTAAGGCGCGAAGCGAAATCTCCAGTAATCTCTTCATTTTCTCCTCCACCTCTTCCCTCACACGCCGCCTGTTTTCGAGCAATCCATTCTCGCAGAGGCGGCCCTCGCTACTCAGCACCGGATAAATCATTGCGCGTAATTTCGTTTCGCCGCCACTGCGCGCGGTTCTGAAAATCCTTGCTTCTCTACAACGAACGGAGCACTTAGCGCGACGCAGAGAGACACAAACGGCTGTTTGTTAATAGTGACGCTATTAAGAAACTACGAGTGCTTCTGACACTCCTTAACTGTCACGGCGCAGCGAAAACGGAGAAGTTAAACGCGAGCCAAACGCCGCGTAACTCCGCTCTTTGCTGACAGGCAGGAGAGGTAAGCGCTGCTGCATAGAGGGTTCGAGTATCAGCAGCGCCAAAGGGTAACGTGCTCGAACGCTTTCTAAGAGAGAGACAAAGTTACAAATAAGAGTGCTCAAGAAACGAATATTTATTGAAATGTTTTCGGTATCTATATATATATATATATATTATTATATATACACATCGTAAACAGACACAGGACCGTCTCCCTACAGAGTCGCTACTTCAGTTGTTTCATTGCGTCATATGAAAGACCAAGCGCTCAAGAACCTGGGAGACGTACTGGTGAGTGCGGCCTGAAAAATTACGCGTATTTACATCTTTTTGAAAGCTAGTGTTGATTCCTACTGTACCCCGACGTCACGACACAGTATGAGCTTCACAGTATAAGATATCGACGTTCTGAGGGCCGCTCGATCTGCTCCGTGGCTCCGTTGGTCGTGACACAAGAGCAGTTATATTGTACGTTTTGGTGCCTGACGTCATCCCAACTGGCGTGCCAAGTCACCAGAATTGATACTGTAGTCTGACCTCACGCTGGTGTTGATGTCAGTAGAGGTGCACCGTGGGAAAATTGACTAATCTCCAAATAAAGTACCTTATCAGCATTTACTGGGCTTCATACTTGGTCGGAGCCGCCTCTGTATACCAGAGATTTATATGGCAGAGTAAAACCAGCTTCGAAAATTGGTGTCAGTAGCCCTCTCAAGACATGAACTGCGACAGCAGGAACGAGGCGTAATTTTACGCCTGCACTTGTCATTGTGGTAGGAGATTATGAGGCTGCAGTTTGAAACGGCGGCGAGCAACCACAGTCATTAGAACGTATGGAAAAGTGGCCAGCTCTGTAATTTTGCAACGTTTCAGTCTATGCTCCCTTAGGCGATCGTTTACTTAATTATTTAAGCCCACAAAGCTTGCGGCAAGCGTATGGCTTTCGAGTATTGCGTATTGAAACCTTCGGCAACGGAAAGCTAAGCTGAAGGCAGAACTCTTTATATCGCCGAATTTGTTAAAGTATTCGAATGGGGGGAAAAGGGGGGGGGGGTAATAAAACGTGGCAAGGCGCATGTGCTAAAGGGAGAAAAAGTTGGCGCGAAATCGCAAAGTAAGCCCCGCCCGACCGACAGCGCGCTTGTATATTTAAAAAGGACGACCCTTTTAAATAGCGCGCCCTCTCGTCTCGTTCTTTTGTTAGATAAGCGAAGCACGGGGAACAATGACGCGCCGGGAAAATATTCGGGCGAATGCACGACGCATCTGTAAGTGCGCGGGAACGAAGGAGAGAGAGAGCGAGAGAAAGAGAGAGAGAGAGAGAGACGGAGAGGTTCTTCAAACCCAAAGCACAGCAGGGCGCCCTGTGCCAGGGCGAAACAGGGCACAGCACACGGCAATCAAACGAGAGAAACAGAAGATATAACAAAAACTTTTTTTTTTTTTGGAGAGTTCGAGGCGAGGAGCGTTTATATATGAAGAGACAAAAATTGAGAAAATTCGGCGCGCGAAGTCACGTGAACGCGACACCGTCGAAGAATCTTTGCAATGGAGGCGATTACAATTAAAGAAAAATAAGAAAGCACAACGGAGTAAACCCCTCGCGCGTTTCCAATTCGCACTACACAATACGAAGTGAATTATTGTTTTTTTTTTTCTCGGGCACAAAGACGCGAGGTGCGTAATCTTTTGGACGGCGCTCGAAAGTGACAAAAAAAGGGAGGTAAGAGAGGTCAAAGTGAATGGCAAGAAAAGAATAAAATAAAAGAAAAGAGAATGAAAGATTAGGGGAAATGTAGCCTGGAAAGGAAAATGAGATAGAGGAAACTCTGACAAACTTTATACAGGAAAACAACATCGACCAATTAAAGAAAAGAATGCAGCAAAAAAAAAAACGTTCTTCAAGTATAGGCTCGAAGACGAGGAAGTGAATGTATTTTGAGGAAACGAATTCCGCCAAATTTCTGCAACCCTTACAACGTCGCCAAATTGAATGAAGAAGATAAAGTGTCTTTTTTCCCCCCTTTGAAACTGCTTACATTAGGAACGATTTAAGTTCTCAATTTTGTTGGGCGACACATGACGCTCGCTTTAGAAAACCAAAAACTACTTCGAACGCGCCAAGAGAGACGTCTATAAGGTACCATCAAGTACGGCCGTATTTCAAGCTGAAAAATTCCATATCAACGCCCCAAAATGGCGTTACTCTCCTTTACGACTCCCGTTACGCCTAAGGGAAGACGATGGTGCAGGCGCGGGAAGTTCAGCTTAAAATTAAAAAAAAAAAAAAGTAAATACGCAAAGTGAGAAGCTACGTGCCTGTCTCCACGCGTGTGACCGACTTCTCGAGCACGACCGGCAAGGCGTATAAAGCAACGTAAAAGTGGATCGCGCCACGCGTGTCTTATATCCGGGAGCAAAACAACGAAACAGCGGAGTCGTAATTTCAGATAATCCTGTCCCGTTTGCTTTAACACTTAAGTGCGTCGTGCCGGGCGATGATAATCGGCTCGGGAGACTATACAGAGGCTTCTTCAGGCGTAACAAAACCGGCGCTCGATGTTAGCTTATAATCGTCGTTGTAAGTATTAGACAAGTTAACGTATCCGGCCCTTAAATACTGTGCACTCGAGATGCTGGGAGCTGCGAACGCAGCATCGACGAGACCTCGCGCAAAAGTCTCGAGGCAACTTATGCATGAATAGTTGAACAAGCTGCAGAATGTCGCATGCGTAGAAGTGATGGCGCGTTTAGCGCTCGGCGCATTTGGTGCATGCGCATCGCTTTTGAAATGTTGTCTCTGCTGATCTGCAGCATCCTTTCATTCGTCGTTCTTTGCGAAAATGTGTGCATTACATGACACTTAAAAATAAAAAAAAAACACAGGTTGGTACGTCAAACCGAGTGAACAGACTCACATAGGCCTGCAGCTGCACGTTAAACCAGGGAAAGGAGATCTGTTATGAAGTCAATGAGCTTACTAAGATGACGAAGTACCAAACTATTTTAACTAATCGATTTAGATACCCTGCAGGTTAAAACTCAAAGAAACGAGAACTGCCGAGACGTTGAAATCAAGTATTAGATACAATGCCGAGATGGAATTAATGGTGCAAAATCCGGACGTCCATAGGTATACTCTCCACGCACAGTGACGTCTCTGCCTCTGGAGCACAAAGGCAATGTGACGAAGCACACCCATAAAATTTGCGTTCATTAGCAACTGATATTTTTATCACAGGTTAAATACAATCAAGCAACAGAATTGCTGAAATTGTTAAATACACATTCGTGTCAGCACCAGGACGCAAGCAGAAGGAGTTAAATTCAACATTAGAGTACGATGAAATACCGCGTGGGTCTGTTTTAATTTTAAAGCCTCAACCATAGCCACCGAGTCCTGCGCTTTTTTTTAAGGGCTTTTACAGATGAGCTGAAATCATTTATTACTCGCAGTCGAATTCGTAGCAAAACAAAACGAGGCCCACGTGCATCGGTCACACGAAAGTTAAAAGATACACGACCGCTATTGCGGCTGCCACGATCTTAACCCGGTCGTTACAACTCCACACGACGTTACCTCCAGCTTTCAGCGCGGTTATGAAAATAGCGAGGCTTACGAAAGAGCACGCATCGCAGGATACAGAGTTAATGCTTACCCATCATAACCCTCCACACCTGTACACCAGCACGCACCCGTTTTAATACGGGCTTCCTTGTTTTCGGCTATTCGCGCAGTTACACGAGACGCGACTTGCCTCGACTTTCGTCCCCAGTCGTGTTGTCGTGCTTCGACGACAGCGCTGACAAAAGAAAGAGAGGACACATTTGAGCACGAACCCCCGGAACAAGAAGGAGAAGGGAACGGATGGTGGAAGAGGATGAGGGGGGGGGGGGATGGAGAGAAAGCATCCGAAGCGGAAATTGAAAACTCGCATTAGGTTCCCTCCGTAAAAGCGACGACCGGCGCCGCGTACGCGTTCCCGACCCCCAACTTCTCTCAGACCAGCTGAATGCCGCCACCGCTGCCGACAGCGGCAGCAGCAGCAGCGTGGTCCGCATTGTGCTGTTTGCGACGCCCGCAGCATACACAGCGTTGGCTGACGAAATAGCGCGGTTTTCTTCGCGAACGTTAAGAGCCGGCCATAAAGGAGAAGGCTTTGAGGTCTCTCGCTCTTCATATTTTTTTTGTGTGTGTTTACATTTCCCTCCATATTCTGCATTTACAACGGCGATGCTGCGTGCCCTGCCTCATCACAGCCGTGCAGTGCGGTGAAAGTTGAACAGCGCGGACGACAGCTAAACCGCCTCAATGCGCGAGACGCTCTTCAACTGCGCTTACAGCCAGTCGCAAAGCTTACAGGATGCGGTTTCCAAGATAAATGCAAATTAATACGCGATTAAGACACGCGCACAATCTATCGGCTCTATAAGGTTTCGTTGTAGCCTGCCAGCTAACCTGCATCCAGAATGCGGTTGTTTATAAACTGAAATCTATCAGTTTGATGTCTGCCAGTGTTACCTCTGGCGCGCACACGATTATTCTACCAGCTTTTGCGCATGCCAGTGATATGACTGCAGAGATTAAACTGACTTTCGTTGACAGAAGGAGCGCACGAAATGAGTGCACGAAAGTTAACAAAAAGTCTACAGCGAGGCAAGCCGGCCTCGATCAAGGTTTAAGAAGCAGTGGAACGGTCCCCGCGTAAACTGCTCACACAAACATGGCCTTCCCTACGAGTTTGCGAGCTCGGCCCACCGAATATTACCTTCAACAGCGCTGCACGGTATAAACGTATTAAGCAAGACAGAGAGCAGTGCAGCGCGACTCAAACGCGAACACAATGCGGGAGCTGGAAAAGGAGGCAAGCGCAGGAATATGGGAATAGAATCCACAGACGGTAACGCAACGCGGGCTTTTTAAGAAAGCAAGGATGAGGGCGGGATTAAACGAGAAACTGGAGAGCATGAAACGTGACACAGCATAGCTGCACGCCGTCGTCTAGGCTATAGAATGGCCGAGATGCTCCTAAATCGATAACAACGTAAGGCACGGAGAGGCCATCGTAGAAAAGAAAGAAAGAAAGAAAGAAAGAAAGAAAGAAAGCCTAAACGTTACAACCGTCACAAAAAGAAAATTCCTTAACAAGACTGCGTAGCAGCACGGCCAAGCTATAGGCTTTCCTTGCACGTGTGCAGGGAAGAGCGCAGAAAATAAAGAATAATAAAGGCGCAGTGCAACAGCGTCGGTTGCGGAAAAAAAAATTTTCTAGCCTTTTCCATCATTTTCGTGTGGTCTAAGCGAAGCAGGTATGAACTGAAAACGCGTATAGAATACCAGTGTAAACGAATAAGCAGAGACGACGTGATCACGAACAAAAGAAGAGAACGGACCGATAGAGTGTTGGAAAAGAAAATAATAGGCCCCGCGCACGGGTTTCGTGAGTATGGTATATATAGCTTTTATGATTGAACGGAGCGAGATGTTTCGAAAGGCAGCGCAAGCCTGTCGGACACGTGTCGGATAGGTTTTGCAGCGAGCTAGTTTCTTGGCATACATAAGGGGGGGGGGGGGGCTGGAGCAGTGTTGCGTAGCCCGGCTTGAGTTAAGCAAAGTGGACAAGCGATAGGCGAGGGGCGTATATTTTACGCCCCAAGCGTCTCGCACAGTCCACAGAAAGTCGAGGCTACGTTATACGCTCGAAAAGGGAAACCATGCAATTCGACAGTCGTTATTCCCAGTTGACGCACGTTCGGCACACGCCCCATCGCATAATTTACGCGTACGCGGCTCCGGGGAAGTACAAACGTGTGTTGCGTTTCTTCTGAACATGCAAACAGAAGTATGTGACGCCCATACACATAAAATAGAACCTGTTCCGAGAATTCGAAAGAATGTATGCAAAAAAAAAAAAAAGATCTCGCAGTGCCTCATTAAATTGATTCTGTTGCAAAGAGTGTAGAGAGAAATGGAAGCGTACCTTTGCAGTTCAACTGTACTAATATGGCATGATACTGCCACATTATCCGACGGCTGTGTACATTTACCTCGGGAAGTCCTATCGCATTATACAAACTATAACCACGTCTGCGACGCATGGCAGAAAAGGAAGAGGCAAAAGTAACTATGGAACTTGTAATCCCGCGATGCACGGCTTAGCAACTCAGTTTTCCGCGTCGCTAGGACCCACAACGCCTGCCACGGCATCAGAGACTTTTTTCCGTTGGCCACGCGACCGGCGGTCTCAGAGGCCGACTTATGCAGCTGTACTTTCTCTACGGTATTCACTTGCGTCTGAGTAGTCTCACGGAGAGGCGCCTGCTGCTTGCTCCACACCTTTACGCCCAGCCAACAAAAATTTACGACGCCGATAACTGTGGCTCGAGCGTGGTGTTACGCATGCGTGATTTCCATCCATCCATCTTGAACCATATGTAGCGTTAATACGTGTCCCGCTTGTATCGCAACGAACCATATATCGCTGCAGTAGCGGCCTGGCGATCTCTCCGAAATATACTACCCAGTGGGCAGCAAGAAACGCCGCTTGTGACACCATCATATGTCGGTATAGTGCAAGTTAGGCAACGCTTGTGCATACTGTCCCATTTCGGTGTCGAAAGCGTATAGCACGTTGCGCAAAACAGTGTCAAAGAAAGAATTCCGGTGTCTCGCATGCTTTACTTCAGATGATGTAGTCTAAAAAAAGACAACTTTATCCGGGCACGATCTCAAAACAAAGACCGATGATCTGATACGACGGAAGTTGCCAACGTACACGTCTCGTGATAGCCTATAAAACATTCATTTTAGTGGGTGCACAGCATGGTTAAAGACAGCACAAAGTCTGCTAAGTGGCTTAACAACATTTGTAATGTGTAGCATTAGCCTAGGTGCACAGTGTACGTTATTTTAAAAAAATATGCGTAGTTATGAATTATGTATAATTAATATTATTGTTACAGTGGTATTATAGCTGTCCTCTTGCACTGTTTGTACTACCGCGGTGACTTTCGCCGCTTCAAATATCTCCTGTTAATCTGCTCGCCGCAATAAATTTCTTAACATTAAGTCAAAGAAGTAACTTCTCAGGCAGAATAAAGAAGTGTTTCAATGCTTGAAACGGGAGACTGCGAACAATGCGGTACCGAGACCTCAAGTTTACATTACGATAATACAACAAATATTCGTATAAATTTGAAAAACGATAAGGCAGGTGTCTTACTACACAGAAGTGTACACATCGTTACCGTGAACCTTAACATAGTCTTAAGGAAATCCCCACTGCGCATGACGACAAAACATGTAACTCAGGCGTGAAATCACAGCGCAGAATCGTAACTCGACTCATCTAAAGAACCCTCATAGAAGATGAACCAATTATCATTACTATTACTTGACACGCCAAGGCGCAGCAGGTACTCCGAAGCAGCCACAAACGCCTCCTTTTCCGTCGCTTTACGCATATCCATATGTAGTCCCGACCTGTTTGCGACAAATCCGCGGAATGAATCTACGAGGTTGGAAATGCTAATTAATTTCCGCACGTGCCAGCACACACGCGCCGCGTATAAAAACACGAATACTATTTATGAAAGCGCGAGAATCAAGGAGCACGAGGAATGCCCCGCGCATACGCTTCCTAGAAGTGCTCCGGCTGCTTATTCTTATTCCCGCAGCGCTGAAGTGTCTGTAGAAGTTGTACCTCTATTATATAGATATATTAATATATAGCTAATTACATATGCCTGTCATAGGAAATCAGCTTATACAAAAACAACTGCCGCCCCATACATGTCACCTTGTATTACTCGGGCGAACAAATGCCTGTTGGAGGCACGCGCGCCATCGGACAAATAATTACACACGGAAATAGAAGACGCAACGCGCGTGCAATCATCGACAGCTGGTTGCCTCGCGAACAGACATCATCCCATGCAAGTGACGCAAGTTCGATTTGTTTAAACACGATGTTGCTATAAATAGTCTAGCAGACACTTCTCTCACCGCAGGCGAAGTTTGGAGCTTGCTGTCGCATACGGCAAGTTCGTTTTATACATAAAGGCGCAAGGCGTATGCCACAAGCTCAGCGGCTTGTCTATGTAAACAGTGACGAGATTCGGGAACTTCGAACTGTATTGTGGTATACGTGCTGTTATACGGTACGTGCCACCAGCGAACCAGCGTAATGCACGTGTGCCGGTTCGACAGAACCTCGTCAGAAAAAAAAAAAGAAAGAAGAAAATGACGCAACGAACTCTGACCGGGTCTCGATCAGAACACGGAGCCCTTTGTGTCAAGAGTTTGCACAGAGCGTGCTCTGTGTGAACTCTGACAGGTTGGTGCTAAAGAAAGGCGGCCTTACATAGAGAACAACCGTGAACCCCTAATGGAACAATGGGAACAGTGATGTCAGATACAAAGAGAGAAACAGTCAGTCGCAGAAAATCAGCGCATTACAATTACCGAACTTCGCATATAGTTAACAACTAACCCGAACCTACATTTTACTCAACAAAGCAGCTGCTGAGTTTCAAACAGGGAGTTTTGAATTCCACAATTACAAAGGAGCACGGTATAAGGTATACTACGACCAAGTGGCAATACGCACACATAGTTCGTCAGAGTTATTCATTGGATTTTCCGACACGACTTCGAAAGCGCTGTGCTGCGAATAACGTGTACGGGGGGAAGAGAAAAATAATAACAGTTAATTTCTGGAACTCGTACTGTGAGGCTTTGAGTCTGACTACACGTGGGTATGTAGACAAAAGAACACAACACAATAAAATTGCTGCATCCTGCGGTAACTTTATGAGCAGTCTACGTAATGCATGGAGATAAAGCGAGCGTAGGTATATAAAAGACACAAACGGCCCCAGACTTCCGATAGTGTTTATTGGTGAAGCGATGACTGCAGATGTGCATAAAGCCATGCGGCGAAAGAGACAGATGCAAACAAAGGTGTATTATCAATCACCACGACGACACGTCATTTATCGTGTGTTGTCAATTCACATGTCTCATACACTGCGTTCAGAACCGATTTAGGTGTACACTCGTCACCTCAGCTGATGTCGACGCAGGTGACACTAGCTGAGGTGACGCACGAAATGACTTTGTGATGTATTTACTTCAATCTTAAATATGTAGTCCAATCTTCTATCTGTAGCCTTTGTTCAACCAACAAATATTCTCGAAAGTCAGCGCTCGCATGGGTGCGCCTTTAATTTCCACCTGTGTTCCCGTACCTCGTGCTGCTCGTTTGACCATGAATTACCGAAGTGCCCGAGCCTCTGCTCTTGTACCGAGGCTTTCATTTCGCACTGCGCCAGCAGAGCCAGACACGGAGTCTGACGGTGTATATACGCAATGCACGAGAATATAAAGAGCACGATTACTGGCCTAAGGAGTGGTGATCCAGTGTACATGAAAAACAATCGCCATAGCATGCGTGTGCATGGCTGACCTTGTTAGTGGCCCGTTCGTGCCTCCATGTACGTTGTGCGATGTGTACTTACCATGGTAATTACTTGCATTAATTAGCGATTATTAATTAGAGGAACAGGACAATGCCGTGTCGTTTTTTTTTTACTTTATTTTATCTTACACATGCATTTGCAATATGAGACAAAGGAAAGCTGACGTCTGAAATTTGTTAGTTATACAGTATGACACGCGTTCTATCGTTGTGTTCTGTTGCATCGAATGGGGATCGTGAGGACGAGCACAAGCGAGGGAGGGGGTGAAGCCGCATGTATAAAAGCGACGGCGATCTCTGAACTGCGACTGGAAAAAGGCGTCCTCCGGCGTTGACAGCGACAAGTCAGCGGAGGACGCGACAACGGCGGCGTCGTGCCGCATCCATAGCGATCAACAACCTTGCGTCGAGTGGCCTATAATCTGCGAGCAGCTAGCGTCGTGCGCGCCGTCCCCAATAGCCGGGCCGCGTCAAACTCACGATTACGCCTCGGGGGCCGAGGGCGAGAATGCCGCTGAGGGCAGGGTGCGCAAAAAAAAAAGAAAAAAAGAAAAGCGAAGGACCGGCACTGGCGGAAAACCGGATCTGATCGGTTCTTACATGGCGGCAGAACGAGCGAGAGACCACTCCACACGGGAGGATCGGGAACAATCGCAAGGCCACGTTTTACTACATTATACCATCCGCGCAACACGTCGTGCGTCCTTTCCTGTGTGTGTGTGAAACGCTAGGCGCGATACAAGTGCAAAAACGAACAAACAAACAAACGCGGGAAACAAAACTTCGCTCATATTGTTAAAAGCGTACGCCTACCTTAACGTGTTTTTAAAGCTTATACCTTACGTTAAAACCTAACCCCCTGTATTATCAAACGGAACTCCAACTTATGCATACTTAAGACCCGGGGTTCGAAACTAACCACTAACCTAAGAGCCTAAGTAGTTAATAACTTAGGCAGCCACTATCGCTACACGCGTGAGCGCATAACTTACGTACTTTCGACAAGTACAGTTGCAACCATAACGGTAAGTACGGATATCCCCTATAGACTCATTGCTTAATACTGACTCGCTGCTTACCGAATTGTGTAGTGCAATAAGGGAATAACAAAAGGACGGTTCAAAGTACACGAACTGCATGTGCTTATGTAAGACTGTAGGCTGCTCGATCGCGGTAAAGGCGATGGCCCGCCATGACTGGTGCTTCGTGGATTTTGGTCCCGTTCTCTTTTGGCGCCGTTTAATATTAATTCTTCCCGAGGGACTGTTTATCTCGCAATGCATAACTTGAGAACAAAGTTTAACGAAGTGTTCCGGAACAGGCATACCTGACGATAACCGCCCTTGAAAACGAGGATCGTCCCTGAGCCCCTGTTCCATCGGAGACTCCTTGTTTTTGTGCCCTTTCTATTTAGAAAATATAAGCTTTCTGAGCGCTGAAGATAACAGTATCAAAGTAAAAGACGGAAGGCGCTAAAAACAGGCAGCCACGGCCCGTCCAGATAGTCTCTGTGGCGAAAGAATACGCATCGATGTTCCGAGAAACCACTGTCAATTAGCCCAGTTAGTTACCCGCCAGTTAGTTAGCATTACCGAGTTCATGTTTCATTCTTTAGGCGCTTAATTGCGCTAACCTCAACTTTCCAGCGGTATTCGCGTAATCGACTGCGTCCTCCAGACGTTCATCGAAGTCTTTGCGGATTCCTTAATTAGTCCCGATCAATGGCGGCAGGCGAGGCTGTTCTGGAAAGCGAGAGCCGACAGTATCGAATGCACAGGCAGTGCAGCCAAGCTATGGATGACTTAATGGACCTTCCAGTAGAATAATACCACTAGGCTCGGTGTATATTTAAATATGCAAATATTGTTGCTATTTGTATAAACTCGCACTTCAGCTGTATTTGAATCTTCACGTTTTCCTAACCGCAATTATCCACCCCAACTCGCCCAGTTAAACACCCAGCAACAGGATTCAGCGCATGGGCCATGCAGTTTGCTCACAACTGAAAAGCGAAGAGAAGCAAAAACAAACGCAGGCGCGCGCACGAAGTCCTGGTTCCGTAATCTTCATGTCAGCACATTTACGTATAGCGCATTTCGCTGTTGTGTTACCTTTCAGTTGTCAAGTATGCCACAGCGCAAAGCTTGGAATGCCTCGCCTATCTATCTAGTGGCGGTTATCTTTATCCAGTGTTCTTACATGCATCTAATGTTTACAGAGTGCGTTACGCACGAAATGTGCGAGGGAACGGGCGTTCGCGTCGGACGCACGGGACGGAACTGCGGGCCGACAGCGCGTATAAGCGCGTTTCGAGGATATGCCCTCTACGGCCAAACCACGTTTAAGCGTGTGTGCGCGCACAGGCTTATGCGTAATGCCCGAGAGCACGCGGAGAATGCGAGACGAAGGTTCCTTCACCCTGAGGAATGTCGCAGGAGAGACACTATATAGGAACCCACGGGAAAATCGTTAAGTGACGTAGGAATCGACGAGAACACCCGCCGGAATTCGTAATAGCGCGGGCGAAATAGAAGCGACGCGTTGCAAGTAGTGTAGACGCGTATTATCAGCGCGGCCAACTTCGGGAAAACACACAGCAGCCTTGCCTCTTCACATAGGACATACAGAGAATCTGACGGTCAGCAGGTCTTTTCGCTCTTTAGGAAATAGTAACACTCCATGGGACCGTATACGTCCCATGCACACTATACCAACTGCGGCACACAAGCAACAACTGCATGCTGCAGTTTGCACAACTGTGCCACACACAACTGTGTTTGCACAACTGTGCCAGTTCACTGTAACAAGGATTCCGCTCCGGAATTCGAGAGGGACATGTGGAGCCACGCTGCGAGTATGACGTCTTCTGTTGCTTTCGCATATATGCGACCCTGCGTATGCGTGTAATAATACAGTCGTCCAGGAGAGGCTGCACAAAACGCAAGCGTCTCGACACCACAGCAAGATGGCTCGAGGCGGCGCTTAATTAAAAGAGCAATTGATTATGACACTCTCTCCGCCCGAACGGAAGTAGCGCTCTCTCCACAGCCACGACTACAGAAGGCGTGGCACTTTATATCGGTACGCGGACTTGAACGGATACTCTCTTGCTCGTCGGACACAAAAACTGCACGAGTGAAAGAAAAAGAAAGAAAGAAAGAAAGAAAGAAAGAAGGTAAGAAAGAAAAATGAATAAATAAATAAATAAATAAATAATAATTAATAATAATCTGGGGTTTTACGTCCCAAAACCACGATATGATTATGAGAGACATCGTAGTGGGGGGCTCCGGAAATTTCGACCATCTAATGTTCTTTAACGTGCACCTAAATCTAAGTACACGGGCCTCTACCATTTCGCCTCCATCGAAAATGCGACCGCCGCGGCCGGGATCGAACCCGCGACCTTCGGGTCAGCAGCCGAGCACCGTAACCGCTATACCACCGCGGCGGACAGAAGAAAGAAAGAAAGAAAGAAAGAAAGAAAGAAAGAAAGAAAGAAAGAAAGAAAGAAAGAAAGAAAGAAAGAAAGAAAGAAAGAAAGAAAGAAAGAAAGAATTCAGGTTGACTGTTGTTGATAAAACGTTTGCCGCAAGTTAGAGCTAGCTGGGCCGCAAGTGCACTGGAGAGCAAATTTGCACTCCTGTCGATACATACTAGTGGTACAAACATGGCTCACAAAACGAATTCTCGCCGTCAACACCGATCCGCACAGGTGCAGATCACGTTATCAATTGCGTTTGAACCCTAGCCAATCGCCCTCCCCCTTCATGTCAGGAAGAAATTGTATTTAAGGGGCGGTAGAGACGACATTCACAAATATACACCAAGAAACACGGGACCAGCAAAAGCTGCATGCACGTTGCATTCTACTCAAATTATGATCGACGGGGACTCAGATGCGAGGGAGTGCAGGAAAGTGAACGTGCAAACAGCCTGCTTAAAGAAAAGAAAAAAATAAAAGCCGCCAAACGGCACCATTAGGTTATTTCATTTCGGCGAAATGCAAACGATCTGTCTCGCCGGGTCTACACCGAACCCCGAGAATGACAGGCCGTTGTAAATTCGAATCTGCAGGAGACGGGGACGAGGATTGTAGAGACAACGAGAGCCGCGGGGTGTATAGAGGGGGGCAGCTGTTGTGAACGCCCGCACGCCGGAATTCTAACAACAACTATATACATACAAGCGGTACGCACACCATTATAACTGGACGGGCGCATGCAATCGCCTGACAGCGCCGCAATAATTTAATCAGCCGACAGCGGGCAATCCCCGACCCTTCTCGTTGCACCCAGCTATTAAACCCCTCGTTGCTCTCATACATAGGCACGAGTTGTGTATGCAGCGAAAGGCAAACCTAGAACCGATAGATTAGGGGAACGGGGAGTCGCCTGACGGGAACCCAAGACGAGTGGGGGCCTACAGCTAGCTCAGCACAGCTCAGACGGGGTCGAGAGGGCGAGCCAAAGGGACCGTAGTATATATACAGAGAGAGGCTGAAGACCGCGCGGGAAAAGCAAACAAAAAAATGGAAGGGGGGAAACTGCGCTCCTCGCGTGTTTTCCGTGCGATCCTGATAATCCTTTCCCAAGCTGGCTCGCCTCGCCGCTCTGCTGCCTAATCATGCTCGCAGCTTAAACTCCCCGTGCTCGGTGGCGAGCGACGCCGGCACGAGCTACAACAGGGAGCGAGACTGCGGGGCTGAGCTAGCTACTCGTGGCACAGAGCTAGTGGAGCTGGGAATCCACTGGAGTGGGAGTGCGTGTGAAGCAAGGAGACTGGAGGACTGAAGAGGAGGAGGATAGGTTCGGGCATGGGTCTGTAGGGCAGGCTAATTCCTGACAGTGAGCAGGTCGCAACTGCAAGCCGGAGAGCAGCGCGTTGTGTATTATTAACGGGGCCCTCGGCGCGGCTTTCCCCCGGGAGATAGCCAGGCAAAAAGGGGCTCGGTCAAAGTACCACGTAAGACGCGTGCACTCCCACCCTGCTAGTGAGGAAGAAACCCAAGCGCTCTGTGCAAACACGTGTGTAAGCAGTCAGGCCTCCTCTCCCGTATCTCTCTTTCTCTCTATAGTGCACGCCTCCGACAGAGAAACTGCACTTTAGGCCCAAGCTTTCTTTTGTTTTCCGCGAAGGAAAAACCTGGAGCACAAATGCATAAGGGTGAATCTGAAATTGCACTGAAGCAGCTCGAACAGCGTTGCACGCGCAGCAGCATCTTTCGTCAGCTACGGACAAATATAATTGCGCCAGTGCAAGATTATAGCGAAGCAGCCGTCCCATAACGTTGCGTTTACATTGACAAACAGGCATCGGTGCAGCAATTCACGCGCGAGCGGCGCAAGAATCCTCCATTGTGAGCACAACGCATATTGTTTGGCAAATACACGAGACACCCTCTATCATTAGGCAGTCTGGACTAATTAAGCACTCGAAATAAGTCGCCACACCCCTCATGTAAGGGACACTACACTGCAGTGCCCCACACGCCTATACAGTAGGCCGCGAAAAATAATGAATACTGCAGTCCTCGGTCGCCCTAGATTCATACCGCACATGCCCTGCATCCGTTAACGCACGGAATGTTGGGCGCAATAACGAAAAAAAAAAAAAAAGAATGGTTTAAGAAAAACAAAATCGCCGTTACGGTTTGCCGTGGGAACGAAAAATCGTCGGCAGTCAGCCGAATGACGTCCAGTACTACGTCATGGGGCGACTCCTCCCCTTTTCGCATCAATTCGTGGCATCGAAGCGAGCGCGGAATGCAAAATGGAAGATCGGCCGGAAAAAAAAAATGGACGGAACTGGCGGGGAGGTTCGGACGGCAACGTGGAACGGACACACCCAGTACAAGGCAACTTCGCTTGGTACCACGGAAGCCACTAATGCCCGCCGTATATACGAACGGAACACGGCAAATAGGCGTACGAAGAGAAGCCCAACAGGCCGCGTAGTCGTATATTCCCAGCTGTCTTGCAGCGGCGGTTTGGTACCCAGATCACGGACTGCCAATGCTCGCTCGGCGACAGGTTCGGCCTCCTTCTATCGCGCTTTCTCGCTTGATTCGACGGCGCCTTTGTCTCTCAGTCTTGTTTTTGCGGCGCTTAGGAGGAGAGAGAGAGAGAGAGAATGGGGGTGACCTTTGCAACAATCGAACCCATCGATTGTGGTAGGAAGGGGGAGGGGGGGGCTGCCTATAGCTAAGTGGAACAGGAGGAGCAGTTGATCAATGCCATGCAAGCGAGACTATACCTAAAGACTTACGGCAGAGACAGGAAGAGAAAGAAGCAGGGAGACAGACGCGTGGCACGAGCGAAGAAGCAGCCTGGATGCCCCGTGGTGCGAGAAAAAAGAAGTGAAAGAATAGAAAAAAAAATACAAGCCAGCGCATCCGCTTCATTTGCACGCACGCATGCTCGCTCCTCGCTCGCTAAACGGCTGCTGAGTGCGCGAATCGCTCGTTAGGCCCAGCGAGAGCCGACCTACGACCAAAGTTCTGCCGACGACCAAACCGTTACGCGCTCCTCACGCGCCCAGGGAATTTCGCGCCCCCCCTCACACCGGTACACCACCTTACCAGCACATACACTGCGAGAGAGAGAGAGAGAGAAAGAAGAATGAGAAGGGTCGCGGAGTTTCGACACCGCCGTTCTCTCGGCCAACGACGACGACTCGAGCTGCAAAACCGTGCCTCTGGGAGCGCACCAAACTTCTCCCGTTTAACTCGGAGAAAGCGCTTGCTCCTACTCCTATTACGCTCAGCGGCACGCGACGACGTACGAGAAATTTGCTGTCATTGCTTTTGAGCAGCACGCGAAAGCAATGAGAGGCGTGCTATAAAGGGCGCAACGAAGTTTGGCTGCACAGTCAACGCCTGCACGTATCTGCAACCGTGAACTTGTGCGGGAGATGCAAATGTCAACTGCTATAAGCGTTAAACAACAGTGCCGAAAGAATGCAGCATGGAAGAAAAGTAGACGAATGCGTCGGAAACCCGAAGCATGCGGTTGAGTGGTTCGTTGGTGTATGGGGTTTAACGTCCCAAAGCGGCTCAAGTTATATGAGGCCGTAGTGGAGTGCTCAGGATAATTTTGACCACCTGGGGCTTTTTACCGAGCACTAAAATCGCTAAAGCACACGGGCCTCTAGCATTTCGCCTCCATCGAAATGCGACCGCCGCGGCCGGGGTCTAACACGCGTTCTCTCGGATCAGCGGCCGGACGCTGTGATCACTGGACAACCGCCGCGGCCCACCGCAAATATTTTAGCTAGAGGTTGACAATGTTTGTCAGAAACCTCGGACTCGCAATGTATCAGCAAGTTTCGCCATGCCGCGCCGTGCTGCGATTATGTTATTTCACGGTGACGGAAGAGCACGCCCACAAGCTTTCTATGCTGGCACAATGCAGTTTTTTTTGTTGGCCATGACGGCTCAAGGAGCCAGGGAAAGACACAAAAACAAAGAGAGCGAGGTGTGTTGGCAACGATCAAGCGCAGGAATATGTGCAGCCATGCTTACACACACACACACACACACACACACACACACACACACACACACACACACACACACACACGCACACGCACACGCACACACACACACGGGCGCAGGCACGAACAGTTCATGACACTTTCAGACAAAGCGAAAGCAACATGACATGACACGCTGCACTTCCGAGAACTGTTACTGCAGTCATTAGTTAATAAGGTACTATTAATTAAACATTACACTCTCGGGCAACTTATAGCCCACTCACCCAAGATCATTATACGATCGCCGCAGCGTGGCGGCACACACAGGAAGACCAATAAAAGAGGGAACTCATCAAGGCAGCTCACAAATTTAATTTGCCCCCCTCCCCCCCTTTTCCCTTCCTACACACAGGCTTCACGCGCTATGTAGGCATATTATACGAGCCGGGGCGTCGTTGATGTGCAGTTGTCGGCAAAGTTAATTTCGCGGCTCCGTTGATCGCAGAGAGGTGACGCCACAGGACTCCTTCCTTCCTTCCTTCAAGAGTGATTATACGATCCCGTCGACGGCATTTTTTCTTTGTCGTATACAGCTAGAGAAAGAGCAAATTAACGGGCTATATAACCATCGTCTCCTTCCGCTTCTCATTTCATCCCTGTCGCCATCACCGCTAAATATACACAAGCTCTCGAGAGAAGCAAATGCTGCCGCTACCCCCCCCCCCTTCTCTCCCTCCCCCACAGCCTTGTAAAGGCCCTCTCTGCGAGAGAGCAAGCCACAAAAGCGGGATCAAAGAACACCGCCGCGTTCACGCACCGATTCTCATCTCAGTTCCCACAGAGCGACGCGTGCAAGAGCCCTGTGACGTTGTGGCGGAAACACGGCTGATGTATACGGATGAGGAAAGCTGCACGGGAGAGAGAGAAGAGAGAGAGGGAAAGGAACGAATATATTCGTATACAAAGACGAACGGAAGCAAACGGACGGCAGAAGAAAAGCGGCTCAAATCCGCAAAGCCACCCGGAGATACGAGTGGAACGAAACCGCTGAAATGGAGACAGAATGAGAGAATCACCTTCTCCCCGCTTTTTTTTTCTTTGTTTCTCGCATCTTGTGGAACAAAAGAATTGAAAGAGTAAGCCCCGGTGGGCGCGTATATATAAGCTCGCGGAGGAACTGCAGCGGTGGCGGTAGAAGAGAACGCGCGGAAATCAGACACCGGAACCACGGCGAACTAACTTACATACGCGGCAGAAAAGGGAGGTAAGGAAGGGAACGAAAAAAGAGTAATGTGGACACCTCATTAACGCAACCGCGCACGAGAACCCATGAGCGCTCCGCGGCGAGTGCTCGTAAGTGGGTGACGATGAGTCCCCTAGCTTTTGCCACTGTTTCATTTCTACTTTACGGATTACTTCCGAATTTGCTTTAGCATTTGCACGCTCCCCATCGAAGCGCGTGTGAAAGAGAGAGAGTCGTAGCAGGTCACCGCGAGAACGTCGGTGTAAGTGCGCCAAAAGTTAGCCCAGATGAAAGTTACGCGCGGAGGGAACGTGAAGTTGTATGCCTGCGGGCGCAGAGAGGGCACAGGAAGGGCGAGGACAGCCACCTAGCTGCGCGACAGAGCTAGGAAACACAAAAATGACGGAGCCTGTACGCGGAAGAATGTCAAAAAAAAAAAAAAAACGCCAGGGGAGAGTCGGGGCACGAGATGCGAGTAACGTTTTCATAGCTCGCGCGCATCATACAAACACACACAAGCAGCGCGCAAGCCGCTTGGGATAACGCGACCCAAAAGATGAGCAACAGCGGACCCCAGTCAGCTGGGCGCGAGTGCACCACCACCGGAAGTAGACGACGCGAGCGGCAAACATCCACGTCCGGCGCACGCCGGTGACGATCTCAGCCACCGGAAGCCTGGCCCACTCTGAACGCGGAAGCACGGGAATGATGCGCGTCGGAAGTGCGCAGAAGCAGCACAAACAGTCAGACACTGCGGAGACGCTGCGGAACAGCGCCAGAAAGTAACTATAGACAAACGAAGGCCGCGTGAAACAACGAAGGAGATTGAAGACTGCAGCCGATAAGTCATTCTTGCTGCGTCAGGAGCTACCATGATTAGGCATGCTGACGGGACACAAATTGCGGTAGTTGCTCTACGGACTAAAACGAGATTTGGGACAAGACAATGAGGGCGTTCCTTCCTCTCGAGCTAGTAAAGTAAACCGTGCAGTGGTATGCCAATTCTTCAATGTCGGCAAAAAGCGCGAACAGTGAAGAATAACCACGCATATCAATACGCAATAATGAAAAGAAACGAGGAAACTCAATTAGATGCTACCCAAAAAGGGCCGGCAACAATGATGTTAGCGACGTCTCTTAACACCCGCAGGACAATAAGAAAATGTGAAACGAATAAAAAATAGTTTCTAATCCCCGTACGCTAGCTATAGACTCTCGGAACATCTATCACGGCCTGAGCAGCGGGCGAACGACCTACTGGGGCCGTCCAAAGGACGCTGTCGCGCATTAGCCTCTTCGGCCAAACAGAGTGAAACTCGCAGCTACTACAACATAAAAAAGTAATAAAATAAAGGCTTCCAAATTCGCCAATACAAAGTATGCGACCGCGGATTGCATCAAGGACACGCAAGAAAGAACACGAACCACCCCAGTGCATGGTTCGATGGCGAACCGCCGCCAGCAACCACCAAAGGAAAGGGGGGAAAAAATAAGAACTTCGACGAGCATAAAGGACAGTGCCGCTGTCTCCAGTTACCAACGGGGTCGATCTTGGATGTTGGCAGTGCCCTTGACTTTCACGGCCGACTTGGTCGGAGGGGGTTTTTCGTGACGGCGCTGAGAAGCCGCCGCCCTGTACGTCGAGAGACTCGGCCTCCCGCGTCGCGGCGCGCCACAACGCGCCGGCTTCTCTCGTTCTGTGAAACCGCGCACGACGTCGAGATAACGGAGCCCTCGTGCCCCATGCCAACGGAGCCGCCCTCATTACGGGCAAGCGTTAATTGACACCGCGAATTTGAGCTCGAGGCCAGCGTCTGTAAGTATGGCACATGGACGACTCTTCTGAGTGAGTGGCTCCAATGACGTCGTCCACACACACACACACACACACACACACACACACACACACACACACACACACACACACACACACACACACACACACACACACACACACACACACACACACACACACACACACACACACACACACACACACACACACACACACACACACACACACACACACAGTGCGAACTATTGTCTGACCCTCGTATGGAATGAAGCGGGCTTCTCCTGTCAAACATTTTCAGTGAGGAGAAGCTAGCTTTGACGATCTGACGAACTAGTTTGATCAAACAGCGCTCGCGCGTCATACCGTGTCCAACTTTAGAATATTAAATAACCAGTATATTAAATGCACTATACATAGCTGAGCAAGTGACTATTGGTGTGAAGAACACGTTTTTTGCTCATACGCACTGCATACTGAACATCTAATCGCGCCCTATCAGATACGTCTACAGCGCAATACACTGATCCCAGTATTATTCACATATACTGTGTCATCTTCCTTGCCATCTATGCCCTCGGTTTATGTTGCGAAATGGACGCTCAAAGCGGGGGTTTTCGGTAATATCAACTGCGGCATAGAACACGACCCCGTCGTGACGCATGGCATTCTCTCTAATGACTGCGGTGTCAGCGAAAAAGATTTCTCGTGGTAATGGCGACGAAATGTCCCCTGGGCAGGCAGGCACGCGGGCAAAAAGGTAATTCCATCACGCGGCTGCACCCAAGAAGCCGACAGCGTCGGAAGGGTTCGAAAAACGCGCAGATTCGTTCCCGATATCTCTTACACTCCGTCTTCCGGACGCAATCAATCACTACACTTCTTCGGGCGGCGTTTACTTTTTCGTCGGCAGCGTCCGACACAAACAAATGTCCATGAACTCCCGCATGAGCAATCTGACTTTACTGTATGTAGCTACGGAACGGCGATCTCTCAACACTCATGCATAGTTGGATGCTGTAGTCTCCACGCAGTTCTCAAAGAAAAAGAAAACACTCACAGGGTCTCTTATGCATTCGTCTAAGGCGATAATAAGAATTGTTGGGGTTTTATACGTACCAAAACCCCAATAGGATTATAAGGGACGCCATAGTGGAGGGCTCTGGAAATTTTGACCATCCGGTGTTCTTTAACGCGCGCCTAAATCTAAGTATACACGGGCCTCAAGCATTTCGCCTCCATCGAACTGCGGCCGCCGCGGCCGGTATTCGATCCCGCGACCTTCGGGTCCGCAGTCGAGCATCATAACCACTAGACCACCACCGTGGCGGGTCGTTCGCCTAAGGCGACTCAAAAGCAAAATCAGTCTTCTATTCCTTCTCAGTCACGTATGATGATGATGATGTCATGTGATGACGTCATAACGTGACGTCATGATGACGTCCTGGATTCGGGGATCTGTGGCGTCATCACGCGATTTCTCGCATCATCCGAGTTGACGCGGACGCCGCCGACGGTCAATTTTCGCGTTTGTTGAGGCCTCCAAGGCTTTCGCCTTGAAAAAAAAAAAAAAAAGACAAGGAAGGATAAGAATATAACAAGGGCAGGTAGGTCCTCGAGCCAATGGGCGACGCATGGAGGTCGAGTCTCGGAACAATTAGGCCTGAAATAGGCCCACAGTGACACATAAGCGCACAGACACACACAGACACCGCGAAGAAGAACACTCTCGATCGCTGTAATCCAGAAGCCCCGCGGGGGCTGCGCCCCGGGCTATATATACGTATACATAGTACACATACAGCGCACCCACGCACAATGAATGAGAGCAGCGGATGGGCGTCCCCCGGACCCATCGTCGTGACAGGTTAATGGACGAGGATAAGGCGAAGCTCATCGATCTTCTTTCTCGCCCGATTGTGCCGCTGTTGTTCTTCGTCGTGCCTTATCTCGGCACTGTATAACGTCGCGCCCATGCCCTGAAATTTTTGGACACTGCGCCCCTTTCCGCCACCTTTCGAACTGCAACGAAATACATTGATGGAAGGATAGGTCTCAAGCTTTTAGTTGGCAACACGCAAAGGGTACTTTTTCTTCTTCAAATAACATACTCATTTACAATACTTATCGCATTTTCCCCGCTGCCTTTGAACAGTACTGCGGTCAGGCATTTTGCAATATGAATGTTTTGTTTAAATTCTTTTCTGCCTTGTTACTACTGGCTATATAATTCTGCTTACTATCTACACCAGTGCAAACGTTATTTTGCTCTTGGTTTTGTTTTTTTAAGAGAACTTTTTGTTGGGCGAGTTGTTACTCGCCCAACCCACTAAGTCCAGTCGCTAAATCCAGTCCAGAGCGCCACTAACTCCAGTTGTTAGTGGCACTCTGTCCAGTGTCCTTCATTGTGTTAATGTTCTCTCGCGCTTTTTCTGTTTTTATTCCGACGCCCTTGTGCGGTGAATGTTGCTTGAGGTCACCTATAGTCTGGTTACCCTCGACGTCACTTTTGGTCTACCGCATCACGACGATCACGTATTGTCAACCAAACAAACAAATGTGCTCATCGTCGAGTTACCCTGGTGCATTACGGTGAAGTTCGGTAAATGGCGACGGGGAGCAATGTCCGAAATGTCTGCTCATGTATAACACTGAAAACACACTCTCGCAAATGCGAAGTTTCACAACAAATAACTTTTGTTAGAAGCACCATGTACTAAGCAGCATGAGCGACCGCTTTTTCGCGACGACAGCGCAAGCAGCACCTCTCTTCATCTTCCTCTTCGAGCAAGAACATCCTATATAGTATACTGGCGCAACACTTTAACAGGACATAAGCCATGGGCAAAGGCAACACTCGCAAGACACCAAGCGTTCTCTCAGAACCATGGCGTTTATCTCCAAGACGCCAGCTGGACATTGTCTCCATTCCTTGGTGCACTGGAAATGGCAGCAAAAGGAATCTGCCGCGGCAGACTGAGAGACGTTTCCCAGGAAACGAGGCGTAAACGAGCGGTGAAAACTAGCGGCGGCTTTCCCATGTATACATGGCGATAGGAACAACACTTATAATAACAGCGATATATGGGGTTTCGCTTTCGGCGCGTTTCCTTTGGCGGCGCTAAAGTGACAAAAACGAGACACATAGGCGCAGTTTAAATTTATCAAATTATTATTTAAAAAACACAATTTTCGTTAATTCTTCCCCGAGAGCTTACTTAGTAGGACAAAAAAATGAATGAAAAAGTTCCGTTTCTTAAATTTCGCGGTGTGGCGTCATGCATTTCGAAGTGGGTCTTTCGTATCTGGGTAACTGTGGCTTAATGAAATAATGTCAATCAAGCACCTTTTTTCTCCTGACATGTCAATTTTTTTCCCACGGTAAGAGAAGCTTTTTTTTTTCTTTTTGTATCGCAGATTGCATATTCATTGATGCAGCTCAAATTATTCTTCTCTTTAATTAGCCTTTAAGCGGGAAGCTCAGAGGCATTTCTGGATCATTTTTAAAACGAGATATCTTTCCTCATGAGTTACCGGAGGACAAAAAAGAGCCTGGTCCATGGCGGCCGGGGAATGCCGTTGCGCAGCACATATCGGCAAACAATGCCACATGGATTGTTCGCGTCGTATTATCCTGGTATTCGCACCTCCCATGCCGCGTTATCTGGCCCTATATTGTCCAAACAAGCGGCCCTTGGAATAATGCGGTGCGCGCCTAAATTCTACTATACGATACACTTATCTTTCATTAACCGTCGCGGTCGCTGAGCGGCTAGGTGTTGCGCAGCTAGGCTCGAGAGCACGGGTTCGATTAGTGGCACACGGCGGCTGGCGCTGTTGGGTCAAAAGCAATGACAATCGTGTACTCTGTTATAGCAACAACTTGTTGGTTTGAGCGAGTCGGCCCATCTTGAACAGTATTCAAGTTATTCGTGTACTTAGATTTGGGTTCAAGACAAACCCGAACAGTAAAAAAAAAAAGAAAAACGATGAGTTTCTCGCTACGGCGTGCCCCAAATAATTTCGTGGTTTTGTCACGTAAAAATCCAGAACTTAATTTTTATCGTAAATAATGTATAATGTTGCATCGTCATCGCTCTAATTAGGTACAGAAGCTTTGGACAACGTTCACGGCATCTTACACGTACAGAAAGAAAAGCTAGTCGCCGTGTGCTCGCAGAGCGAGAAGTCCGTCAGCCATGGACGCGTCCGTCATCTCACAACATCACGCGAGAAGCCTCGTGAGAGAGAGAGAGGAAGGGGGGAAGAGGAAGGACAGCTTTGAAGTTTCTCCTGTGTCCTCTCGACACTCGTGGCGTGCTTCACATGCACGCATCGGCCTGCGCAAGCTATCTCGCCGAAACGTTTCGTAACGAGTGGTGGAGCGATTTCGATCGTGCTCGCGAGTTTGCCCCGATGATCCGAGCTTCTGCGTTTTTTTTTTTTTCCCAGACATCACACATACCTATATCGTGCTCGTTGTGCACGCCCTCGTCAGTCGTCAAAAGCATCGTCGTCGTTGCCCGTCGGGTGTCAAGTTGCGCACGCGATATGGCGATAATGACACGCGACGTAGAATGCTTGGCTGGATACGAAAGCGGTTGCGAGAACGGAAGAAGAGGTTAAAGACAAATAAGATAAAATGTGAAGTGGCCGAGAGGAATGCGAGAAAGACCGCCGGAATGCATCACGTTCGTATGATGACTGACGTAAGTGCAGACCAAACGCTTCCCTTTCGTGTGCGTCATGGAATGCCGCAGCCAAGGCGGTAATGGACGGGCCCGTCATGAAAGACATGCCGATGGCGACAGATCCTCGCCAAAGATGAACAAAAAGAAGAAAAACGCAAGGATGACAGTTCGCGCTGCCCTTTCTTCACGCGAGATCGTTAACATTCCTGCGCTTAGAGAAAGCAATGTATAGCCACGGCCGCTACATAGCGAACGGAAGAGAGATCTCTCTGTCGTCATCTCTGCTTGTCAGGAAACGCCGTATGTGACGTATAAGACAGGCGCGCGGGCTACCACTGATGTGCAGCAGTACTGCTAGCACGATTACTCGTAAAAATAACAGAAATATCCTTCGAACCCAGTCGATTACTGACACAGGTGGGCCTGTAATCCACAAACAGCTCAACGTGAAGAAAAACTGGAACAACTTGTCTACATTTATTTATAGCCACGAAGAGAAGATTTGCGCAGGCGAAAAGAAAACACTACTAAAGTTCAATTCGTGTACGAAAATTGGCAGAGTAAGTATGAATTAGTTTACTTATTTAAAGCTGAAAGTTCATTGCAGTGTACAAAAACGATACAATGAATCTCGCATGCGTTACGCTCTGAGCGATCATGTCGTGATTTTGCCGCGTCGAACGTCCCTATACGTAATGCGTTGCCCGTTGTATGCAGGGTACAAGTGTGTCATGGCGGCCAGATACAGGCAATCCGCTTTCAATACCAGAGCTCAGCGAAAAATGAGACGGGCTCCCACGGCATCGCACCACCATAACATAGCGTCGGGTTTCACAAGAGCGCGACGGAAAACGCTCGCTTCTGATGAAAAAGAGTTGCGAACATATATAAAGGGAAATACCGGACGACCGCGTCAGCAGAATACAAGAGCGAAGCATTCAAGAAGTGCGTGAATGGAGAGTCAGCGCTATTGGACTCCGGGGTCCGAGGGGGGGCAAACACGAACACGCGACAAACTGCACGCCGAGAAAAGCCGGTCCAACAGCCAATGACAGATGAAAGAAGGCGAAACGTCCAACGCGAAGCCATCTGTCAAGCGCACGCGCGCGAAGTTTCAGACGGCGTATATACATTCGCTCCCAGAAGCGGGCGGAATGAGCACATCATAAAAAGGAAAAGCAGAAGCCGTACCAAGCCAAGAAGAAGGCTGCAGCTGATATTCAAGAGTCCAGATGGGTTTTTTACCACGCGCAACCCGACCCAGATGAAGGAGCGGATGAGAAGAAAAGCACCCGTGGCGCGGGTGCAAACGCCTATCACTCGTCTCACTTTCGGAGATATAGCTTCCCGAGCCACGCGCTGTCAACACCAGTTTTCTAAGAACATCGGAGTTGCGGACACTTAGGGCCAAAGTGTCCCGAGATAACGCGCACATTCTGCATTCAAAGAATGCGCGTCCTAGCGCTCAGCGAGTCTGGAGCTGATCCACACCGTCCTCTCCGGACGCGAGAAAGAGTATGCACCCGCAAAACTGACGTAAAAGACGGCGCTGGCACACTGCGATAGTGTGTCCGGCTGGGCTGCAAACGTGAGTCTGAATTGCAATTCACAAGTGAGAAATGATTTTGAGGATGCGTTGACTTTTAAAACGCAACACGAACAATAAACAGACGCACAGGCTTAGAGGACAAAATATTACTAATAATAATTGTTGCGGAGCTTAACGTCCCAAAACCACGATATGATTATGAGGGACGCCGTAGTGGAGGGCTCCGGAAATTTCGACCACCTGGGGTTCTTCAACGTGCACCTAAATCTAAGTACACGGGCCTCAAGCATTTTCGCCTCCATCGAAAATGCAGCCGCAGCGGCCGGGATTCGATCCCGCTACATTCGGGTCAGCAGTCGAGCACCATAACCACTAGACCACCGTGACGGGTAAAGCGTTACTTGAAAATGCTAGCCATTATACCACATTGTCCTGTTCATGTGGCTGCCTCTCTCTGTATATGTGAAGCGCTTTGATATCGGAGCGTTTTCCAAATCAACGTGAGCCCAAAAGCACCGTTTATTTCTCTGCGTACCTCTGCGCTGAAGGTTTCAGCAGCGTGTTCCAATCCCATCCGGGTGGTCGTACGCACGGCGAGCCGGCAAAGGTTGTCTTGCTTGTTGGTTTCCCGAAAACACATTCCCCGTGGCTTGCGAGCGCGTCACAATGTATTTTCGTCACTTTCCAAGAATGACCAATCTAAGCGCTTCCTTGACCTTCGGATAGATCAAGGTAGAGTTACTGTACATTGCTCTTTTATAGTAGCCATATACTTTGGGAGAGATATACAGTAACTACAGATCATAGCTTGCGCCATAAAGCTATGGCCTAATTTGATAGCTTGTTACTCATTTATAAGCACGGTGTAAGAATATTACTGCTTACAAGTAAAAACAGCGTTCACGCGGCCTCAGAAGTAATCATTCATTGTGCCAGCCACGATCTGCTGTTCACGCAGTCAAAGGAGACTGCTTGGTTATGCGCTTAGAGACAAAGTGAGTTTTATACGAGAGGACATAATGTCACCAAGCCGCGAATTCATGCATTTGCCTCCGAGGCACGCATTTAAAGCATAATGTTTCGCCGGCGACCTTTTAGTCACTCTCGAACGGCTGCAGCAGAACTATAGTCACATCCCGCATATGGCAACGCACAATCTATATTTAATGCCCGCGTGCAGTTCGCAGTGGCGAAAACTTCAGCTATAGTATTTTAGATGCAGCGCTCAGACTGCACGCGAGTTGCCCCATTGAAAGACGGGACATATTTCGGGCTTGTTTTCAATAAATCAAAGAGCTTTATCAATCTCAGGTAATACAATTCGTTCACATTTGAACCGCTAGCAAGAAGCTATAGCTGTCAGTTCTGACAAACCGGAACCGGTTTTTTTGAAGCGCGCTCGCAGCAGAATCCCCCTTTTCTAACAAGCCATACTAGCAGGGCTGTCTATATGGTTGCGACAAACAAAGATACGGTTATTCCTTGTGCCACGCGAAGTTTCCAAGTTCAAATTTACCTATTTGGAGGATGGTATACATACAGAAAAATACGACACGCCGGGTTACGCTATAAGCTAGAGCGGCTAACGACTCCGAGAAGGCCGCCCACCCCTTAACGACGCGTGACATCGCCGCACGAATATCGCAGCACGGTATATAGCCTGGAGAGAAATAAAAAAATCTCACGTAAAACGGCTTTACGAAACATGCAGCTGTATTATACGCATCTGCTCTGGGATTCATAGCGCCAGGCAAATAGGATAATTTATTCCGCTCAAATACTGAGGGGGGTGGGGATAAAAAAAGGCGGGACCAGATTCCTCGCCCAGGGTGTTTCCTACTTGGAAAACTTGATTCACGCTTGTATATAGTCTCTCGACGAAATCCTGTCTTTCTCGCCGTTTCAGTGAGCGCCTAAAACAAGGAACGATGTGACGAATGGAAACGCGCTAACACTGAATGACGTCCACTTTATGAGACGTGCGAATGCGCAACTGCTCACGGCCTAGATTGAATTTTATAGCTCACCGACACGGCAGCCATAGATAATATCAACCGATACTAAGTCGTTGCCTTGGATCTCTTGTATACTTTCGTTGAGAGAATGCAAGTTTTTGAATGTCAGGTCCCCAATGTGGGAATACCGAGCCCGATTCAAGGACGCATACCATTACCAAGACTTTGAAAAGGGCCACCCGTGGCACACCGACGTAGCACACCACGGCTAGCACACCGACGCCTTCGGTGACCTAATATCGAGGGGCGGGAACACTGACATTCCTGGCGGCGGTGAAGCGGTCGTATAAAGGTGTATATCACGTAGGCGGCGGCAGTGACCTAACCTGCGTGCAGCGTCATTATACACCGAAAAGGTGCATGGCAAGCAGCCGGCGGCGAGCAAATGCGCATATCCGTGTTCTCACGCGCGAAACAAAGCTACCGGACGGATGCGCTGCCTGCAGCGGTAGACAGTTTTGCCACACCGCGTGTCACCCGGGTGACACATATGCACGGACTGCATGTATACACGCAGTACCAGGTAGTACTTACCATACACGTACGGATGCGCGGCATATGACGCTTAGGCCTTTTGACGGAAGGCAGACACTCGTATTGCACCGTCATACCGTAATACACATAATATACCGCCGTCCGGAGATGTCACGCGAAATTCTTGACGAGAGAGAAAGTTGCGTTAGGAACCGCACACGAATATCCTTGAAGGATGTTAGTAAGCCGAGCCGGACTTGAAATGTCACATCGCACGAAATCCTGGAGGTAAGCAGTTCAAGTTAAACCAAAAGGAACCGTCAGTTGAATTCGCGGGCGGAAACTACATATGGTTAGTGCAGCGATCTTTACAAGGCTTCATTTAGCAGAACTACGGAATGCCTATCGCTTTCTTTCTACGAGGAGCACTGCTGCAGATATTGCAGCTTTGGTTCATCCCATTGCGAAACCTATATAAACGCTGCGAAAGACATGCCAACGAAGAAAATGACTATACAGTTAGACAGATTAAAAAAAAAAGAGCGGGAAATAAGCATTCTTGAGTTACTTTCACTCAGGAAGCTGCCCTTAGCAAAATGGACTGCGGCACGGCTTATGCGCGAACGAATGCGTGCACCGGGGATTCCATTCAGTGAGCTCTGCAAGAGCACTTCAGCCGAAAAGAAAAAAAATCGCAGATTTTCGAGCGCTGAAACATGAGCAAACACGCGCATACCCACGAGCACACAACGAGATAGAGAGAGAGAATGACTAAGCTTTCCGAACGAAACTAAGAGATGCACAGTCAGCGCGTACTTGAATCGATGTACGAACGGCGAAGTGAGACGAGAAGAAAGCGGTGGATTGGAGGCTCTTTTCTCTCAAAGAGAATGCGCGCTAAGGTGGGGAGAAAGTACCGCGAGGATGGAGTTGGCGCAAGCCGCCCTTCTTACATATACGCACTCTTACAAGCCGACGGATATGCCGCGCACGGTCGTTTTGCCCATGTCGAAGAAGCAGAGAAATAAATCTCGATACAGCGAGATGGCGACGGATCCGAGACGAAGAGCTTCGGAAGCGCAGGAGGGGATAAGACGAATACGGCCTCTTATAACAAAGGCGAATGAAGAGCCGGGGAAAAACAATGACAGACTTTAGGTCCTGGCACGCTTGGAGCGAAGCCATCCAGGAGAGTTGATTCGCTACTCTTACGCCCTTCTATAAATTCCCGCCGGTACTATAGGGAGTGCACTTAGAGAAACAGAGGGAGTAAAGAGATAGAAGATAAGAAAGAGCGGGACGAGGGAATGGAAAATTGCCGGGCCATTCAACATCGAATTCCGATCTGCTCTACTTCGAGAAAAGCGCGCACGGTTTGCCCCCCCGAGAAGGGGGCATCGTATATATACTGCGTCGTACTATACGATAAGCACGGAGTGAAACTGGCTTGCTTACGCGCTCACGAAGATACAGCCGACGAGGAAAGTAAACGAGCTCGCCGGAGGTCGGAGTTAAGACAAACGTCGTTGCCCCGCATATAGTTTCACGGGGAACGCACCTCACGTACTGTATACGTATAGTCTATCCTGCATGCAAGGGCAAGAATGTGCCCCATAACGGAGAGCGCAACGATGTGAACGACGCGCTAGCGGAGTGCACCTTCGCAAAGAGATTTGTTATTGCGGCAGCTGCCCTACAGTATGCGTGAGTGTCAACTGTTCGTGCATTAGATGCACGATCGAGGAGTTAGGGTGCTAAGCCGTGCTCTCGGTGTCGGAAGCAGAAACTGCGCCTTTTTCCTTTATGCCAAACTCTCTCTCTCTCTCTTTCTCTGCAGGAATTAACGTACAAGTATTAAAACGCATGTGAGACAGCGATTCGCTCGCTGGATTTCAAGCAAGACGGACGTGCCTGCCGCGATGTCCTGGATTACTCCTCGTACCTCTCGCTGACCGGCGCCCCGTGACGGTCTCCTCGCCCGCTATGCCGTGCGCCGCTCATCGATGGGGCCTTCGCCGCTTCGCCGATGTTGTGCACCGTGCCTCTAGCTGTGTTTCGCGGACCCGTCCCTGAACTCCCGTGACCGTTTCCCAATCTTTCCTGTCCTCTTTTCTCTTCGTTGGTTGGATGTGCTCCTATCACTTTTCTCTCTATTTTCCTACTATTATTTTATTCCCTCCTTACCCCCACCCCTACAAGGCACTGCGCCGTGTCGCCTATAGGCAGACAGAAATTAGGTGCCTTTTTCCTTTCCTGAATAACCACTGAAGAAGAAGAGACAGCATCAATAGAGAGTTTTAGCAAGTTACGGAAATACGGTACGCAAATACGGTAAGGACGTACGGTAGCGTTCCTCCTTTCCCGCTGGTTGTGCTTTGGCCGCTCAACGACCGGGAAAGGAGGAGCGGTACCGTGCTGCCTTACCGTATTTGCGTACCGTATTTCCGTAACTTGCTAAAAGACTAATAGCTCAGTAATCGCATGGCTCCTCCCATTGGACCGGAGTTCGAATATATAAATACGGCATAACCTTGCATGACCGTTCTGAGCCAATTGACCAGAGAGGAGACGAGTTCGCGATCTTGCCGTGACTCGGTCGCGCGCGCCACGCCGAGCGGCGAGGCAGGCGCGTGCAGCGACTGTGCCCTCTCATTAAGGATAACCGCATCGTTTGTTCATGGAACATCAAAATGAAGACATTACATCCGTTAACAGAGGCAGAACAAGGAACCTCGTCGGAGGCGTAACAGTGACACTCACTGTTCTAGTATATTACTTCCCTCAGGCTTTGCCGTGGAACTCTCCCTTAAAGTAATTAACTGGGTCGAGAGAACTACATTAGCATGACTACCCACGATGAACGTCAGTTGCATATCCCGATAAATCTGGAGCAATGTGAGTGCACCTGTTGACTATACGCGACCAATTTTAATATTATATAATAAATATAAGCTAGATACGAGGCCAAAGCATCACAAAACGCCCCTTTGCAAGGATATATGATCACATACTACGAAAGCCTGCCACGAGCGCCCTGCTGCCCGACACGAACTTTATGTCTTTCGAAGACGCCGCCAAACGTCGACATGTTTCATTTGAGCAGTGCAACGGATCGAGGCATCCTCTTTGTCCTTGCGACGGCGTCTCAGAAAAGTCCGCATCTTAAGCGGACGCACGAATGTGGAGGGAGAGGGTAGCAAAGACGCTTCCGAAGTGTATAAAAATAAAACGGACGGTCTAGTCGCACTATCTATGCAAATCAGGAAGGCGGGCACACGCGCAAACACGGCACGCACCAGCAGAACGTGGTGGGGAGCTCGATTGAGCTGGTCGTAAAAGGCGGATAAAGCGGCTCTATTATCATATTTGCTGTATACCGCCCCGTGAGCTTGTGCACACCGGCACTGGGCGCGGTGGTGCAGAGGAAGCGGACGTGCATTCGCATCTCAAGAATTGCGGATGCGCCGCGGCGAAGACGTATATAAACCCAAAAGGATGGCGACGCCGTTTCGATGTGCCGAAGTACAACCAACCCGCGGCAGGGCAGGAAACAGTGCATTCACACCTGGTGGATACGGGATTCAAGTCTCCTTCCGTCGCGCTCGTTCACTGGGGTGCTATAGTTGCGCGGGCGGGTTCCCCCCGCATATATAGGCAGCATGCATATACGAACCAGTTCGCCAACAGCCAACCTCGCATAGTATACAGCAGCTGTCCTTATGTTGAATTCTTGTCTCGCGTGCAGACATTGCCCACGCGAACGCTTGTTTCTAGTGTTCTCCGCTTGCATTGTAGATGTGCGGTGGCGCACAAAGTGCATTGTACCTTGAACGTGGGTCCGTGACCAGAGATTGCCTCCAGTAGGTGAATTAGTGAGCGCTTGCCAATTTGGTAGAGCATCTCCGTGCTTCGTATGCGGCGACAGGGCACAAGAACCCAAGTTCCAGAAAATCGCGAAAATCCGGACTAGTTTGCTTGCTCCACAAGCAAGCAAACGAGTCGGGAATGCTAGCGGCGACCTCATTGCTTCGCATTCACCGACGACGCGTAAAAGCGGGCCTTGTTTCCAAAATCAATTCGCAAACAAACACCGCGCGGCCTCACAATGCGACCAATATGTTGTAGAAAGATGGAGAAGTTTAAAAGAAAAATTCGGTTCACAGGCAAGGGAAGAAAAGAAGCATGCTACGCGAGAAAAACCTTGGAAAATCACTCCGTGCAACAGCTGCAGCCCCACCTGTCGCGAAAAAGGTGAAAAAAAAAAGCGAAAAAAAAGAGAGGGAACGTTCTAATCTCAAGAAAACCGCGCAATAGAAAAATTAAAGCGGGCAACGTTTCCCGCAGTCTAACCAAGTCAAAACCCGTAGCCATGGCAGCGGACCATAAATAACACATTTCAAAATGCAGGAGAGAACGCGATGTTGCGAAATCTTGCGGCATTCTGTAGGGAACGTTCCCACAGCAGATAGGTACGAAGCTAGAAATAAACCCTGCGAACAGTGGCAACGGAGGCAAAACAAGAAAAGGAAAACAAGAAAAAGAAATCGACGTCCGTGGGAAACAAGGTTCCTTCGAGGCAAAGACGCGCCCGTCCTGCAAGACAGCCAGCCGCGCGGACGCCGCGAAAGTAAAGCTCGAAGGACGTACCTCTTGCGGCGCTATGCCCCATGCGCGCCTCTTGAATTAAATATCCAGAGGAGGGCTTCAGGCGCTGACAGCCGCTAGACAGGAGAGCTCAATCACAATCACTTATTTCCGCCACGCAGCATGTTTTCATTAGAAAATAGGGGCAGCATTTATCAAAGTGCGCGGCCTCTCTTTCTCTCTCTCTTTCTCTACACGCCTTCACTCTCTCTACTAAGCTCGAGGCAAAATTAATCTTTAAGTGTTGTAAAGGGACAGCGCACGAAGCCCCACTCGTAGATATTCGAGCTGCCAGAGACGAAATACGATTGATCCGCGCGCGGAAACGTAACGCGAATGCGCGGCACACCTGTCCCAGATGAAACACTAGGGTCTCTTTCACGGACGAAGGAGCTCGCACCAACTACGAAATCGAGGTGAAAAAAAAAGTAAAATGAGACCGCTTACGAAGTGCATAAACGTAAGCTCCGACTTGGTAGGCAAGCGCGATCATTTATAATTCGTTTCATTTCGCCGCGTGTCGATGACAGGCATTTGAAGGAGTCGGAGGAAAGTCGCCGCGATTGACGTCGGAAGGAAATGCGAACGCCGAGGCGGCGCGATATGACGTGCAAACCGAAAGACAGCGGGGTGCAGCAGCACGTGTCATTTAGATATACGTGGGACGCAACAGTGCCGAAAAGAACGCGCACGTGCAGAAACAGGAGCGTGGATATATAAGCAGCGATGGCTAGAGTATGCGGCTGGCAGAACCATGGGTTTAATTCGTATTGGATAAGCAGAAAACTTAGGCGAAGTGTACAGAATACCAGAGGCGAGGTGCGTGACGATGAAGAAACGTATACAGATTAGCGTACTCCTATAGGCGTGAACGAACGGCGCGCCCTTGCGTAAAAGCTGGTGCGCGGAGATGCACGAACGGCACACAGAGAGAAATGTCATGCTATCTCGACCCTATAGTTGACGACGCAATCACGAAGAGGACAAATAGCGGTACCAACAGAACGCCCGGGTGCAAAGAGGAATCTGCAAAAACGCACACACTTCGCCGTAGTCACACAGGAGGAGCACAAGCACGGGTGGCCGAGAGCTCTAGAGCTCACTAAAGCGTCGTCATTTTCTTTATGATGAAAGATGAACCCATCCACTACAAGGAGCTCAAGTGGTCCACATAGAAAAAGATGGAAAATCTATGGACCGTGTGATACAATAGGGGAAGTTCTTACAAGAGGCCCGCAAAATGTACATCAACTAGCTGTCGACACAAAAAGGCGGCCCGAACACATTTCACAAATGCTGTATACGAGCGAAAAGGAGGGACAGAGGCGCGCAGACCAGAAAACATCCCGAGGGCACCGGTCAGCGCGTAAGTTCGATTAAGCCAGTCCACTGTCGCATGGCCTGAGACTCGCCTCGACAGACGGCCGGCCCACCTCACGGAGCACCAGAGCTACGTAGTCCGCCACAAAGAAGAGACGCGCGAACAAGCGCACCCAGCAGTGAACACGCGTGTGTATACAGAGAGCACACAGGGGCGCCGCTTCGACGGGCGCAATATTGACTCGTTGACGAGGGTAGCTTCGGAAGCCCAGGAGCACCGTCGGGCGTCCGGGCTTTGTCATCATCGCGACCAGCACGACCATGCTGCCGCGGACGCACCCCGAGGGCGTCGCGACGGGACAGCGCAGGGTAAACACGACACGTGTGCGCGAAGGCACCGCGGCATATATAGTACGAAGCCGCCTGCAGACACAAAGCCACTGATGCACGATGCACTGGCTTCCATTCGTCACGGGAAATGTAGCGAGAACAACGGCGCCGCAGGGTACGCGGTGGGACTATAGACTGACATGGCCAGTCTAAATGTATAAATAGTTAATGACAAACTCGGTGGTCCGATGAAAGCTGCATCTCCTCTTGACAACGGTACAGAGCCTCACTTATTCGTGGCGTACCTGGTTTTCAGGATTGGGTCAGGGTCTGTGGATGTTCCGCGATGAAGGGAAACACGAATGCATTGAAAGTTTTCTTATACCCTATAACACTTCATCTATGCATGTTCAAGGTCTGACATATCGTCGAATGCAGTAACGATACTGTGCGTTTAGGTAAGAAACGCAAAGCACCGGAATCTTTACGCCGTTATGCATACTACAGACCCTTTTCATAATTGTAAAACTAGCGCTCTTACAATGCAGTTTGCCTAACTAATGGCGGCTAGTCAATTACTGCAATCATCGCATTCAAGTGCAGTTTGCTTGCGCTGTGACGCGGGAAACGTAGACTCAGCTCTGCTGACATAACAGGCATAACAGATAAGCCCCAGCAGCGGGCGGCTAGGACCCAGTCTCCACTTGAAGCACGACATGTGCCGTCGTTATTTGGGCGAATATGCAGCGCAGGGGAGCGCACTTGCGAATTATGAAAAGGGTCGATAGCATGTTATATAGGAGGAGTCAGTTTAACTGACGGCTGCGCTCGAAAAATAAAAAAATAAAAAGTATGCAAACCTTCCATCGACACATTACAGGAGCGGAAACAACAACAACGACAACAACAACAACAAAAAAAAGGTCACGTGGTATGTCTAGAAACGATCAAACATGTCTAGAAACGATCAAACCGTTCCACGATGAGCGCATGAATCGTTTTACGAGCGCATATACAACGAAGGTCACGCAACGAATTGCGATGCCTTCGGCATTGCACCCATCGCGGCGCGGAAAGCTGAAAGAAAGTTCAAGGATAATTGTGCATCGCGTATGTCCGTGAAATAGAAAGGGCCTACCATAAAGCGGACTTTCGGTCTGCCTTGACGGCGGTGCGATAAGGCATCTGCGCAATCAAAGCACATATGAGGTTCAAGGTGGCGTTCAAGAACGCGCACCAGCCTTCGTTCGAGTCGGGAAAACCGAGAAAGAGGCACGGAACAAAAGGCAACAAAGCGACACGCTTGCGTTGCAGCGTGCGAGTTATGCATATATAGTACAGGGTCGAAAACGCATGGGCGAGCCTCACTACAGAACTGTGAACCATTGTAGCTCCAGATCTCTGTACTGGCGCGAAACGAATTCTATATTACCTTTTCATGCTTTACAACGAGATTTCTCGAGACACAGTTATAATGTTCCTAGCGGTTGCAACACTCCACAGCCAATTCTTTAAGTGCCTCCTGATACAATTGTATTGGAAAAGGTAGTCCTCAGGAACATGACTATAGATATAGCGCTATTATATATTGCCCAATCATGATATTGACAATGTGATGATCGAGCGCCGGGCTGCAGCCGCGCCTCCAGATCTCTGTATTTGCCGCTCTATATAAGCTATCATTGCAACACCAACTAGTCCAAGCCTCCACTCTTGCGAACTATACCTCCCGAAAAACATTCGCGAATCGCGCCTGTGGTTTCCGATTCTATATACCGTATTCGCACGATTCTAGCACGTACCTTTTTTTCGCTAAATGTAGCCCTAACGTATTTGTGCCCGTTACAATCTGGCTCAAAAGCGAAATCAGATCAATTTTTTTTTTTCAATTTCTCTAATTGAAAATTGCCTGCGCGCGACAATTGGGGGCGCGCTGTAGAATCGTGCAATACGGTGATCCGAAGGCGCTTAATTAATCAAGTGAAAGACGACCAAGCAGCGCGCAGCAGCCTACGAGAAAGTATGTCGACCGAGAGCAAAAAGCTGCGCCTGTTCGCTCATTACAGCGCGCGCATACAGCGTGTCCGTGACAGTGAGAACAACGTAACGTTGCCAACGACAACAGCTCGCTTCGGTGTGCGCACGCATATGTGCATACGCCAAGTTACGAAGTCGCAATTTGTCTCCCAGCACAGAATGCAGCAAAACGCTCGCGATCCCATACACGGGCACTTCGCGCTCGTGCTGCGCCTGCCACGCAGTCATCTAGCAACGTTGACACGCGTCGCTTCCGCCGTCGCGAATAACTTGGTGCAACTTGCGCAGCGGGGAGCAGTAGCGGCTGCAGGAAAGTATGGGCGCGAACAATTTGTTTGTATCGCGTTGCCCGTGCTCCCTCCGTGGCTGCGCGGAGCGACAGGACAAAACAGGCGAAAGAATGGTGGTATCAAGATACATAATAGTAGTGGTTGGGGTGTATACGTCCCAAAACCACCACATGATTATGAGGGGCGCCGTATAAGGTGAGCTCCGGAAATTTCGACCCATCCGGAGTTCTTCAGCGTGCACCTAAATCTAACCCGCCTCTAGCATTTCGCCATTTCGCCTCCATCGAAATGCGGGTGGCCGCGGCCGGGATTCGATTTCGCGACCTTCGGGTCAGCAGACCACAACCACTAGATCACCGCGGCGGGTTCATGGGATCAAGACATTGAACTGGCGCTCGCTTGCGCGCGATACACCGACACCACCGAATATGTTCACACCAAGTAGAAGTTGAGTTAATACAGAATAATGCGGTCACGTGAGTGCTAAACACTAAACGACGGGTGTCAGGAGCCGGCTTTACTACGGTGTGGAAGTCTAAACTGACAGCTAAATTGTGTAAAATGAGAGGAACGCTGGAATAAGTAAAGCCTTTGACTGATCGATTGATTTATCTTATAGTCTCCGAAGCAGCAATGCAGAAGTGAGGGACGCCGTAGCGAACGCTTACAAAACTCTGTACAACGACTTGGTGGAGCTAATTAGAAACACAGTTACTGTAGCGTGTCGCCTAAACAAGTCACTAAGGCTATATGCCACGGCGATTGGCGCAGTTTAACGTATCCATATATAAAATTGCTAATGTTTTCGCACTTCGCACCCCATTAAAATGCGCCTGCCACAGCAGGGATTACAACGCGCGAGCTTCTCCTTAGCATCTGAAGCCATATTAGTTATTCCTTTTTCTTTTATTGTTTTCTTTCCTGGCTATAACAAGAGCCACCGCAAGGCGTGTAGAGCGTTTCTTATACCGAGTGCGAGCCAACGTCAGCGCCACATACAGCGCCGAGTCACTCTCTCAGAACAGACAAGGCATCGGGATCAAAGATTCCCTGGGACAAGGGTCGACCCCTGGAAAAAATCGCCATCTGTAAAAATGTTTACTCCAAGCCGAAACAAAAAAGAAAGGAAGATAAAAGGAAACTCCATCATTTCGCTTACTTCTTTCCCCTTAAGTCTTGTTGAAAACCGTTACAACGAGTAATGTTCGAAACGAATCGAATACCGATATAGTACGGCGCTTGCACCGGACGAGTTTCGACACTGCAGCTGTTGGAGAGTAAGGCCCTCGCACAGCACAAAGGTTGCGCCGGTTCACACGTTTCTTATTATTACTCTAATGCGCTACTTCCTCAAAGAAAACCTTCGCGAGCTCTTTGCCTCTATAGACACCTGCAACGTTTCTCAAGAAGGCTACAGTATATACGGGCGATATAGCGCGCTCACTGTGTTGCACAGGTTGAACAGATCGATACAGGGGCAAAAACGTTGTTGCTATACACCCATGGCAAACAAGAGGGGCAACTCGTCAATGAAAAAAAAAAAAAAGAAGGTGCAAGGCAAGAACAGGTAAGAACATAGCAGGGAAGCTGACGCGGCGGCTGCATCGTCACGAACGACACGAAGATGTGTACACGGTATATACTATACGTGAGGAAAGGCTGTATGTGCACGGCACTGTTTCCTTTGCGTTGCGCGAGCGACGCTCGTGTGCAGGAACAAACACCTTCCAAGCCGGTGAGTCACACGCGCCGGCGTAGCGAGTGTACAAGGCGAGCCGTGAGTGCTGTGACAAAGGGAGCATACGAACGAACGTAAACGTTCTGATAGAGAGCGCGTCGACAGAAAGGTCAAATCGATAGGGTTTCGTGCCTCTGTGCAGCCTATATAGAGGACGCTTTCGAAACTTACTTCGGGGGATTATAGAGCCGGTGTCACCGAATACTTCAGTTCTTAATGTCTCGCCTACAACGAACTGCGATGTGCGTGATTACTTCGAAGAGTGAACACACCCTTGTTCAACGGCCTGCGGTTGAGTATTATGGGTTTCGCAATACAAACGACTCGCGCCCGTCGAGAATATGTTATTACAGGAGGATTAACTGTAACTTAAACTTAAAACCCGGTCTGCTGGTTGGAAAGAAAGAAGAAGAAAATGCAAAATCAAAGCACTTGTCACTCTAAAGGACAGAGGCTCGGCGGAAAGCTGTTCTGCCTACAATGAGTGTAGGCAGAGCAGCGCAAATGTGCATTATGCAATAACGTGAGGTTAAAAACAAGGGAAAAAACCTGATTCGACAACCACATCAACTTTTCATGCCGCTTTCACGGGCCGCCAACGTCTATAGCCTCGAAGGCTGGGCACAGATTACGACACAGAAATGGGGCGGCAGCTGTCAAAAAGGTTAACAAGGGCCTTGCGTGCCTCCTGAAGTTTGCAATGCCGCAAGACAGCGAAATTGCTCTGCCGTGCAACGCACCGAAAACTTCTGCAGAAAGAAAGATATAACGAAGCCGAAGCGTTTGGTGCAAGAACTCCTTCAAACCAATCGGTCTCCGTCCACTCTTTTGTATCGTAGTCGTCGTTTTGTTTTCAGGGTTTTCGTTCTTTCTGGCTCAACGAGGCAGTCAACTCAACCGATCCCGGAGGTTGTTTGCCTGCGGTTGGGGCCTTTTATATTCCATCTTGTTTGCGCTCGCCGCGGACCCGTCACACCTTCTTCGCTCGGTAGGAACCTGTCACAACGCGGTTTCCCAAAGCCCTTCGACGACGCCCAGGCCTGTACGCTCCAGGGCTGCACTCGGAGCGCCAACATGCGAAGCGCGGCGCAAACAGAAAGTGACAGCGGGTGACGTGGATGCACACAACGGAAGATTGAGTTCGGGACATGCCGTCCGCCGTTGGCGCGCCGCCTCGCGGTTAAACCCGGTCTGCGAGGCCAACGCGAAGCCAACGCTACTCTGCACCATTGCTTTAATTTTCCTCTCTACACGCGGCCCCTGTTTACGTAACTGTTGCGAAACCACGAGCTTGTCAACACACCGTAAGAACTTCGGCATTAAAAACGGAAATAGAAAACGTCCTTTAAATGCACAGGGCCAGCTTCGAATGCCGCAATCGATAAGCTTGGCGCGAAAAACCTCCGTCTTGTTGCTCCGAAACCAAAAGCCCCGCTGTCACGCCTCAGTTAATAACTGTCCAATGAGAACGCGCCGTCTTTCACGTGACACAGAACCCGGGCATCCAATAGAAACCACGAGCCTTCAGCAATGACCGACGTCAGCAGAGCCATTATTTCCATGGCGAGCATTGTGGGACTACTAGAGCGCCAACGCTAGGCGGTGGAGAGATTCAGAAGCAGCAATAATCAGGATGCACGTCAAGTATCAGGCGGCCAAGCGGATTCCCAGGTGGATAGAAGTGCATGACCTCACTATCTCGAGACTTCCAGAAACGTCTCCGTCATTTAACCAGTAAAAACTAATGTTCCGGCCAAGGACATTTCCGAAGCGCTTCGCAGACTACGTCGAGACGCTATACTTACGAGGACGGCGGGGCATGCGTGGTCACCGGACGCGATCAACAACCCTCGTTTCAGCGGAGTGCCATTAGTTCGGAACTTTCCCCAATGCCATGCAGAGTGAACCCTTTTAAGCACCGAATGAAACGAGCACGTTACAGCTTCCCAGAGTCTTGTAGTAGACCATCTCGGGGGATACCATCGTATAATCTGTCAGACGCAACGACGAACTGAACATACACGCCTTCAAGCAGCGCCGTATATGCAAACGGAGCAGTTCGCCACCCCTCATCCGCGCTTCCAAGAACACACCACGCATTACAGCGCGCGGAGAGGGCAAAGAGATGGGAAAGCCGGCGCCAACAGGTATAATTCGCGAGGACAGCGGCGAAGCCGCACTGACAGGCCGCGGTCACGGTCCGCTGCGCGGTTCGAAAAAGGACCTGGGCCCCTGAAATGCCGCACACATTCACTCGTCGGCCGGCAGACGTCGAAGAGGGCGAGCAGCCCCGCTTCCTGTACTCCCTCATCGGGGACGCGCACATTCGAAACGCCCTATTCAGTTTCTCGAGCTGCTTATACACAGACCTCGTTATCGACCTCTTTCTCGTCAGAAGCCCATCGCGAACGCGTAATCCGAATACAGAGGGAGAGAGCGCGAGAGACAGCCTTAATTATGGCGCGCCGCGCGCACCGTCGCGAAGTGCTCGCATCGGATTAGCGTGGCCGCGGGTTAGAAACAAAGCGCGGATTCACCGAGAGGTGGAGGGACGGAAAAGTGGGTCTGCGGAGAGATGCGCCGAGGACGGAGGGAGAAGGGAATTCAAGCGGAGCAGATGGAGATGGAGTTCTTGCGGGTTTTGCACGAGGGGTATCTATTTTGCGCGCTTTTTTTTATTACATGCCTTGCAAATGATTATACACATTTTCTTTTTCAAATGAACTCTTTCCGTTTTTTTGTTTATTTTTTGCCAGGGCCTATCCAAAACTGAACGATGTAAAAAAAAAAAAAAAGAAAAGTCTCAAACTCAACTGAAAAACTGAAAAGAATTGAATACAAGTACGAGTGCTTGACGTTGTGGTAAGGGTAATAGGCGATGATATTTGCAAGGCCGAAACATCGGCGAACGAGTTACATATATAAACAGTGAAGTGTCAATAATCACTCAATAACCTTTGGTAACAGTATGCCAGGACAGCAACGACACTACGACACGCAATACACGAAAAAAAAAAAGAAGGAAAAAGACGAGTCGAGACGGAATGGATGTTTCACGCAGTGCGTGCTTCAACCAAATGCGTCACTGCTGGCAGGTGGCCGGCACTCATGTGTGTGTGCTCGCGAGACATTTAACTCGCGCACAAATTAGGTACAGCAATAAATTCTTGCCAAACTGTGGTCTATATACCTTACGAAATTAGAGACCATCCAGTTTTGAAAACGAAAGGTTAGAATGAACGAAGGACAGACTGGAACACAAGAGTGCGGCCGAGCGCACGTGTAAACTATAATGCTTTTTGAACAGTTAATGACGGAGGTTCCTCGACCTCTGAAACAAAGTTATCCGATCAGTTATGAAATCCTAGCAACGATAACCTGCAGGAATTTGGCTCCACGACAGAAAGAGAACGAAAGGAAAAAAAAAAAAAAGAAAAGTCGGTGTCGTCGACTATACAAGTGCTTCTGTGGCAATAAAGGTGTTACAAAACAGCATAGCAGATGACGAGGAAGCCGAGTGAGCGGCGCGTTTCTGGCACCTATCTCGCCTTATGACGGTGATATGTTAGGTAACACAACTAGATTAACGCTAAATCACCGTCGTAGCTCACTTATAAGTAGGGGGACACTACCCATTTTCTATCATTGCACGAACTCAGTAACAAAAACAACACACACCAACAAACAAGTTATTAAAATAACTTACCTGTACGTTGGTAACGCATTTAATAAAAATACCCTTTTAACAGAGGCGATATTACGAGCTCGTTAGACCGTCCCGGCGAGTCGACAGATTAACTTTGGCTTCAATTGGCACCGCGGATTATCAGAAAATGTGATGGTGCGCTAACTCCTTGGGAGACCAACTGCCAAGTTCAGTAGTATATTTGATTTCATACATGTGTTGTGGACTTCTTGACGGTCTTCTATGCACCCTCTCCTTTAGTCTGCGTCCTTCCTCCTCGCATTTTCCTTTCCTCCGCACACTGTGATCCTGTCAACCTCGCTGCCTCCATCTTAATGGCTTTGGCATTGTCTTATATACACCAAGTTCTCCATACTTCAAGACGCGATCGAGTTGATACCCCGCGTAACAATAGGGCGTACATATAGCGTCTCGTATATATCAAGGAACAGGCACGTCCGCAGTGCGCGTGAACTGAAACAAAATCCAAGGGAAGAAGACAACGTCCGGAAGAGACAAAGCAGATGCGGCCGTTATTAGAGCATGCCGCCACGACACGCCAAATGGAACTGACCCCACCGCACAGGCCGCGCCACGCCACCGAAGAGGGTCGTCGGCGCATTAGCGAACACTGGGCGCGCGGGCGGGCGTGAGTCGAGTGGTTCATTAGAAAAGCATCGGGGCACAGCTGACCACGTGATCTCCACCACTCCGATTCCTCCTCCCCCTCCCCTTTCCTTTTTCGCACAGGGGCTAGGGATGCAACGACGGTGCATATACCGTATGCTTCTTTTCTTTTTTTCAAGTAGCAGATTCACGCGCATTCGTTGCTGCGGTCAGGGTCGGGTCATGCACGCGCGATGGTATATACATGTGACGACAACGCCTTTGACTCATCGAGTACGACGCGAAGCACCAAAATAAAGAGAGATGAGACGAGGTTCGCGGGGTGTGGGTGCTCTATTAAGAGTAAGGGCTCTCAACTTACAGCACGACGGTTTCGCCCGCACTATAAGGGGGTTGACCGGTTGCTGTTGGAGAACTCCCAATATTGCAACGCCGGGTGGCACTGAGTGCTGTTGCGCAATCAGAAAGTATAGGCCTCTGAGCGCGCATATTATATATATATATATATATATATATATATATATATATATATATATATATATATATATATATATTACTGAATCAGAAGACTCGAAAAAAAAAGCTATTTCGAAAAATTGGAGGGCAGCGTGCGCCCGTTGAACGATAGGTCTGCACCTGCGTTTCCTAACTTCGCAACCTTTGATATAACGACAGTGAGCTGCGCAGTGACGGCTGGCGCCGCTCGGTTGAACAGCCTTTTGGTTATTTAGGGCACGGAAATCAAGCTGGTGCTTGCCTGCTCGGTCATTCATGATGCAGAGTGCCGATCTCAAAGGACTAGCAAGATAAATAATGGAAGCGCAAAGTAAATTGCCGCTTGGTGGTGCTAGAATAGCTCGTATAGAAGAGATAAATGACGATTAGACGGCAGCTGACTAGCCAGTAAGCGTGATTTTCATTCGCGCGGTGAAGGGCGACACACGAGCATACGCATTATCTAAGTTCCCTTACTTACAAAGCACACTCCTTATATGACAAACCTTTTTTGAGCAACGAAGCGTAGGACTGAATGATTAATCCTATCTGCACAAAGCGAATAATTGAAGAAGTTTTGTTGTTCTTGTTATCTATATTGTTTCAAGATGGCGCATCGTCCAGATAGGGAAAGAACGCATATCTCGGCCGTCTGCTGTTTGTGATTACGGTGGACCTCTGTGCTATAGTAGCCCTGCACATTCACGGATACCTCTTGGTGGTGTATTGGTGAAACAAAGAAAAAGTGAGATTACTTAAGCATTTGCTATGTACATACCGCATTTTCTCTCACGTAACCAGCCCCTGCACGCTATCCGCACCACCACTTTTTAAGCTCTTTTTTTTTTTCGTTTTTCTTTTTTTGTGCGGGTTATATGCGAGAAAATACGGCATACGTTGAACCCTGCGTCAGTAAGTCATTCGCACGCTAAAGAGAACTGTCAAATCTTATCGCGTTATTTTTGAGTATTTGCGCATCGTGATGCTCGCATATACGTACGAAAAAAATCTGTAGACAGGGTGTGTGTGCTTGAATCGACGTTTCGACAAGTGGACTTGCCTTCTTCAAGGCTGGAACTGATTTCCTCACAGTTCCAGCCTTGAAGAAGACAAGTGCACTTGTCGAAACGTCGGCTCAAGCACACACACCCTGTCTACAGATTTTTTTCGTACGTATATGCGAGCATCACGATGGGCGCCAGATACGGGAAGTATACGTATACCTGCCGGTAGAACTCAAAGCCAAATACCTGCGACTCACGTCGGATTTGCCCGTAAGACAAATTAATTTTCCCGAGACGTGACGCTAAGCGAGCACATGCAGTCACCTGTTGCGAAACAGTGCAATTATACGCCACTTTAGCTTCTGTAACGTGAGAACATCAGTGATTGCAGCGTCGCTGTCTTCGCGGGAAACGCGCTAGGAGTGATCACGCGCAGGCGGGAAATACAATGCCGTAGCTTTCGCCAGAGAAAACACGATGCCAAACACGGTGTAAGCAATTATGTGGGCAGAAGCACCTGAACTGCACGCGAGCCTGTGATTTCCCGCTTGCGAAATTCTCCGCTTCCGTGAAGCCGGTTATATTCCGCACTGGTCGCGCTATCTCGGAATAATTCGTGCGCGCGATGTTCGTGAAAGTAACTCGCGGGCGCGCATCTCAAGATGAATGCGGACTCCATGGGACAATACTTCGAACGCGGAAATCCCAAGCTTAGGCACAATGGGAAACCAGCCATTAGGATGCTAGGAGCATATATGCGCCAGATGAGGCGCACGGCGCGAATGAGTCAACGTGCATACCATACTTGACCTCGCTTCCGTGCAGGCACTTCGAGAGAGCGCTTACAAGAGGCGACGCGTAATTTATTGCTCATATATGTTTCCTGTACTGGGGCCAGCAATCTGCTTTGAATACACTTTTCTCCCAACGCACGCAACTTCATGGGCAACAACATGACACGCAAAGTTACCGGAACCCGCTGCATGACTCAACGATTAGCTGCTTCTACTGAATAAAGTGTGAGACACGCAATAGAGAACAAGTCACTGAGCAGCCGTGTGCAACACAGGCTATTTTCGTTTCGCGCCCATACCAGCCGTGTGGCAAAAGCCCAGTGGTAGCGCACGAGTTGGAGTAAACAAACCACGCTTACATTAATAATAATTGTTGGGGATTTACGTTTAAAAACCACGATACGATTACGACGGACGCCGTAGTGAAGGCCTTCCGAAATTTTGACCATCCGGTGTTCTTTAACCTGCAACTATATACTAAGTAGACGGGCCTCTAGCATTTCGCCTCAAATGCGGCTGCCGAGGCTGGGATTCGATTCCACGACCTGCGGGTCAGCATTCGGGCGCCGTAACCACTATAGACCACTGTGGAAGGTACGCTTACATAACCCACTGCAAGAGAGTGCCCGTATGACGGGCGCTGTCGTCTTGTGTCTTGATTCTCTCTCAGTCAGCACACCGCGTTACGTCATATTAGGCCAATACAGCTCTTCCGTGCTGTTAACAGATCCTTCACACCATCTCGTCCTGATGAACACCTGTACTCGCGATGCTGTGTCCTACACCAAGAAACGTCGATCATTTCGCTCCCTTGGGAATTCATCTTACATTGCGGAAGGCCCCTTTTGAGCAGGAAAAACACTTCTCGTAGCTGGACGCTAGCTCGACCACACTAACTATATATAAAGGCGCTGCAATGAACACGTGTGCATGAATATGAAGTGCGCTCCATGCGACGGTGCTGCCGCCTTGCATGAAAGGAAACGCTGAGAGAAAGAAAGGGAGAGAGAAGGTGTCCGCTCCTAGGAGTCGCGGGGCGCGTCGTCCCGTCTATTTATGCATATCAAAAGAAGGTCATCGCGCCGCGGCAGCACCAAAGACGACACCGGCGACTACTGGGGATCATCCAAGCGATTAGAGGGCCGTCGCCAGTCACGGTCCAGATGCGGAGGCTGTCGACGTCGACAGCCCGCCGCACTGTCTCGCACGAATCGCGGGCGACCGTGCCGTGCACCTGCTTCGAGAGGCGCATCGATTCATGGTGCGAACATCGCGATGCCACATACGTACTGTGAAAAAAGACACACGATATATACTGTGAAACACGAAACAAGGCACGATTCCACGTGTCACCTGTATTCCATGGATACATAGTCAAACCGCGTACAACAGATTTCCGAAAACGAAAAAAAATCGACAGCTTCTATCAGTCGAAACAGCCACCTTTCCAACATTTCATCGCATCGGACACCGCCGAAGTTGAGTCGAAACAATTGTCCTTTGTGAATGCCGCTTCAGACGCTGCACTTAATTATAACGGAGGTGTCTCGTACCGTAACGGACACCTATATCCACCAAGCAATATGCTATACATCTCATTCTTGGGAACTCTATGGTTATATACGAATGAGTTAGACTGACCTTTACGCCGGAAGAGCTTTCACGTATATGGGTGTATACGTGCATATTCGGGGCAAGGAGCCTCGAGTTCGGGAGTATGCGATCGCTTATCGCAATGGCGTTAATTTCCGCCTCATTGTTGGGCAGCGTGCAGAGATAACACGCTGAAACCGCGAGCATTATATAGCAACGCAGTCGTATATTACAACCGGCGCAATAACCAAGTGTGCGACGCTACGCATATGCACATCAGTTGAAGTAAACGAACACGCTGATTTCAGCGTCTTTGCCGTCCATATTTCCTTGAATAGATCTGTCGAGGGAGAAGCCGCCGCGGATGCAGCAACTTGCGCCTAAATAGGAACACAACCGCTGCGCTCATAAACGTTCATTAACCACAGGAAACGGGAGGCGTGGATCGCGCAGTGCAGAAAGCAGAAGCAGCGAACAGTTCGCAAAGCGGATCTCTACGGCCTTCCAGAAAGCAGTGGAAAAAGCTCATCATCACGACGAGTCTAAAGAAGGGTTGGCGTAAAAGAGCTATAGCAACAAAGGCCTGCGCACTGCAGCCACGCGCGCCGTTGCACAGAGCGGCGATTGCGATATGTACTTTAAGCGGCGGCCACATACACAAAGACCCAAAGACCGGGCGGCTGCCAACCCGTTGATTCAATTCTCGCGGGGACAGGCGCGCCGAGCTAGCTAGCGTTGTTGTATCTATAGGGTCCCGGAGAACAGCGACCGTGAAACGCGTCTCCCCGCCTCGGAAGCACCACCACGCACTGACGGAGACAGCCTACATAATAGAGAATAATACATATACGCAATGAATAACGAGAACAGGGGGCAGCGTGAGCCGCCGCGCGACGCGATCTTGCCCACGCACGAAGGCTCGAAAAGCCGTAAAACCTGGAACGCGTAAAACGCGAGCATTAAATTCTTTCCGGAGAGCGAGTACTTAATGCTCACATTTTTTTAACAATGTATAAACGCGCGCGCCCAGGAGGTAGACAATATAGCCTGACGTCTCTATCTAAGCAGGTGAAATTCACGGCTGGGAGCACGAGTGAGACGAAAGGCCGGTCGTATACATACGCTGATGCCACAGAAATACGTTCATCCGTAAGCAAGCACTTGCCGTAACTTAAACCTTGCTTATCGGGAGCTTTAGTAGTAATTGGAACGCTGCGAGGCTTGACATAACATCTGTAACATCGGCCACTATATCTGTGCGCGTGCAAATCGCCATCGCCCGTAAATAAAAAAGGCTGAGAGGTTGTGTAACGTAAAGTGTATAGAGGTTCAGAACGAGTACGTCTATACATGCCTTCGCGTGCTGACGCGAACGACACGAAGGGTGTCTTCCGTTGTAGAGTAGCACAAGCCACCATGAAACCACTATGAAAGGCGAAAGCAGATCTCACAAGGGCCTCAGAGTGCACAATTAGGCAATTATTCTCATGCAGTGAACAAATGGTGCACGTGCGTAACACGTACGCGATGCCAAAGGTCCTTTCACGTCGTAATCTTTTAGTTGATTCTAGGTTAACCACATCCTGGTTACCGGGGTACACAGAAAATACAAGGAGCTTCGAGGATCTGTAAGTGCTTGACGGCGAAATAGTGTAAACGTATGATATATCAAAATACTTATACGGTGCATGACGGTGGCGACGGGGACGGCAAAAACCAGCCGAGACTGTCGATATAATTGCTATCGCAATAATAAACGTTAGCTATAAAGAGTGGCGTTTGGAGCAAAGTGATCGGCTCGTATGTTGTAACAACTTGCGGTTGACTTCTTTCTTTAATAAGGGTGACGAAATGCATATAACCCTATACGTAATAAATACTATGGAAAATGACCGGGATTTACGTAACCTTTAATAATCATAAACGGTCACTGATGCTACCTATGCATACCAAAGGTTGCGTAAATATAGTTTTCTGCAGGCTCCCTACGATGTCATCCTTTACGCAGAACTCCCTGCTTTTGAATACCTACCTATTAAGGGGGTCTACAACAAACATTTCTTTAGCGATCGAGATTGCATATGCGCAAGGGTATCTCTGTAACGGTAACTTATGTAAACCACTCGGCGAGCCGTGGAAATCGATTGCCGCCAACAACAATTCGCACGGGCAAACGGCGGATAAGGTTTCCCGCAAACTGCTTGAGCCAAAAACACGTAATCAAACGCTGTAGACTTCACAGTTTGTCTAGACGACGTCTTTCTGCAAACAATGGGAGCATCTGGAAGCTGGACGTGGGAACGGCGGCAGCAGCGTGGAAACCGTCCGAACGACGCTTGAATTTCAAAAGGAGCAGAAAAAGAAAAGAAACAAAGAAGAAATCCAACCCAGCCTTGGAGCGTATCGTATTTGCTCGGCGCCAGTCTATCTCTACTCCCGACGACCAAACGAAGGCTTCAAACTGAGAATAATATATATGTAAAATACATCGCGACCAGACAGTAGTCCAGACACGACGAAATCGTAGACAAGACGGCGTTTTCACGCCAGCAGCAAAGCGCTGCAGCCCCAGCCTCAACACACAAGAGAGCCACGCGCTACTGGACACCGCCGCCGCCGATTGCACAAAGGAAGGAGGCGCTGGCTGTCAGCGCTATAGCTCAGCACACGACAGCAGCAGCAGAGCGTATATAGGACGCCGTTGCCGGACACCTGAACTGTCGAGCCTTCAGACTGGCAGGCGCCTCCCGAAGAAAACAGACGCGCTGACATGCGACCCGACCCTGCGCCGCCGCAAGGCCTATTGGTACACATGAGAGAGTCTATACATCGGCATCCTGCTGCGGACGTCTATACGCTGCGCTTAGCAACAGAACTTTGTTTCAATATCTTTCTTTTTAATTCGGAAGCCGTTCGTCCGTATCTGAATGTGCTTCTCGTTTTCGCTCGTCTATCAAAAAAAGTCAGAGACCCGGAGCGACGTGGAGAAGACCGCTTTTTGTTTTTTTTCTTTTTTTTTTTTTTGCACGGAAGCGCTCAGGAATGGTTGGTTTTACGCATTTTACGCAGTTTACTGACCGCCTTCGCGAGCACGAAAAGTGAATGCCGATGCCTGTCCCCCGAGTTTTCCGCCTTGGGTACAACAGTTGCTGGCACAAAGTATATACTGTTTAAACAATAGAGAAATTTACACGGGGCTCGAGCGAGAAACTCTTCATTGAGAGTTGTCAGATAAGCGCAGCATTGTTTGAAATTCAATCATATTAACCAACGTATGGCAAACACTACCAGACATTAGCGATCATTTAGCCTGTGCGGTGTTTGGTGATGATTGTGGGGGTGTAACGTCCCAAAACCACGATTATGAGGGACGCCGTATAGTGGAGAGTTCCGGAAATTTCGACCACCTGGAGTTCTTTAACGTGCACCTAAACCTAAGTACACGGGCCTCAAGCATTTTCGCCTCCATCTAAAATGCGGCCGCCGCGGCCGGGATTCGATCCCGCGACCTTCGGGTCAGCGGTCGAGCCTCATAATCACTACTAGGCTACCGTGGTGGATGTGTGGTATTCGGCGCGGCAACTGTATATATATATATATATATATATAATATATATATATATATAATATATATATATATATATATATATATATATTCATAACTATACTACTTGCTACAGCAACTGTACTATCTTGCTTCAACTGTGAAATAATCCAGCATTGTAGTAAAGCAACAGAAACGACAGCGTGCTACCGTGACGCGTTACCTTACGTACGAACGGACGCAAGGTCTTATGCAGTTCAAGAATGCTCACGGATTAAGAATAGGAATAGCGGAAATAATGCTTTGGTCTTGCCTCTATGTTCACCCTCATGGTCCTCTAACGCATAGACGCTGCCGGTCCGTAACACTGAATTCAAGACGAGTCCGCGGGGCGTTTGCCGGAAGAGCGAAGGGAAGCGCCGAGACTTGCAAGGTCACGCGCCGGCCCGCTAAGTAGGCCGCCTAGAGCTCCTCTGCATGCGCGCATGCATGCACCACCCGGCGCACGGCCGGACATAAGGCCGCCGCACAAAGTAAGGCGGCGCCGTACGAAGACGCAACGCAAGAAGGACGACGGCTCGTACACCGTGGGAAACCAACGGGATATTAACACGAGGCGCCGGTGTGCTTATACAGGCAGGAGACGGACACACTCGATTCTCGCAGATAGTGATGCTAGAGCGGCTCCGGCGGTAACACGGACGCGCGCCGCGGAAACAACAGGTCTTCGGTACCACTGCCACCGAAGCCGCCGCGCGAAATATATGCAAAGCGCCTGTGTGTAAGGCACGGGCGCCGGGTTGCGAAACGTCGTGCGAGTGGAAAGCGAAGCTTGGATGCATCGAGCTGCCGTTACAAGGCGGTACAAGACGGCTCTACATGGTGGAGAGTCAAGGCGTCTGCGCGGACAGTTGTTCGGAGGCCGCATAATTAGGCACCGCGCAAGTTATTGCAGTTCCTTTTTTTTTTTTGCACGGCAAGACGACTAGAGTACGCGCATTGATTGCAAATTGTGGTACTTACAACGCAGTGTACTTGATTGCTTATGAACGATTTGCAAGCTCACGAAACCACTGAAAGCCAGAAAGACGTAAATCCACGTAACTATATATACCGATCAGCCTCGTGCTCGTTGCACTGCCACCATTATCATGATCCTTCCACTCCTATCCGGTATACCACTGCAAGGAAGAAGGTCTCTCTCAATGGTCTTGCGGTCTAATTTGCCTTATCCGATAAAAAATTGCAAGAAACGACTTGGACGCCGGTAAATATCAGTAAAAAGAAGACACGCCGAAAAACGAAGTGGTTTCTTATTTTGTTTTTCGGCGTGTCTTCCTTTTACACACAAACACACATTATATATACATATACATATATATATATATATATATATATATCTATATATATATATATATATATATATATATATATATATATATATACACAATATTAATGAGAGAGACAGTAGTATAGATGAGAGCGATCCACGAGATTTTTTTACTCTATCATTTCCATTGCTCTGGATCATTTCCGTGCTGCATAAATTTTATGCCGGTCGTAGTTGTATTACGAACTTCTATTAATTACGTAATAAAATATCCTTTGACGAAGAAATCGAAATAAGCGTTGTTTCAGCATGACATGCGTCAAAGCAAATAACAAAGTCATTGATCGCTGCTGATAAACGTCATAGGTATAATGAACATATCCATGAGCGCATTAGTTATCATGCATGTGCACGGAACATGCTGACCTCTCCGCGGACTGCGCTGTTGCGAAGAATTCTTTATCTCTTCCACCCGCACGGTGAAAAAAACAACAACAAAGAATGAAAAGAAAAGCAAGCTGATACACTTATGAGGAAATGCTCTACGCCTGCTGTGCAACAAGCGTGCGCGGTTCATGCAAGGCACAGGATTACCGTAAGCAACGCAATGCGCAACTTCGTACGCGAAATCGCGCGCGCGCCTGACACACATCATTTTTCAAAATGCCAGTTTCTTCAAACTTAATTTGCCTTTCTTTTATTCCTTGCCCAAGAATCGGGTTTTCCCGATAACGCCGCGCAGCGCTCGAGCCAACGTCAGCCGGCTCCGCAGCTGCCGAAGCTTCGTTGAAAACGCAGCTCCGCATGAAGTGAATTTCGAAGTAGTATACAGCATATAGAAATGAGAATGGTAAAAAAAAATAACGCGAGAGGAAAACCAAATTCTACTTTCTTCTCGAGCGCCTGATAAGTTAACCACAATTTTCCATGCAGCGCCCCTTAAAAAGAACAACGTAAAACTTGGGACTTTTACTCAAGCAGATCCCCTTGGCCCTCGTTTTCCAAAACGAGTCCCCTAGCGAATTAAATCAGCGACGCTGACGCTAGACTAAGTAGAGCGCTAACTTTTCCTTATAACAAGTGTTTGGGTTTGCAGACATTGCTGCATGTTAATATGAAATTTATTCCATCTCGATGTCACGTTAACCGGCGGTGTAAGATTGGCTGAATATTTCTAGCAAGGCGAGTGAACTTACTGATTTTCGGTTGACACTATTTAACGCGCGCAGCGTGCAAAATCGCTCTGCTAGAAAGTTTGCAGTAGACTTCAAGGTTAGAAGTTTAAACGAGTTGGTAATAGTTTGTGGCGGCGTAATTAGCACAAGGTGCGAATAGTTTTGAAAAAAGAAAAAGAGTGCTATTTTTTTGTTTTTGTGCAATCGCCCCCTACAGAAAAAAAAGAGAAAAAAAACCTTCGCGCACTGTTCTAAACACAGTTTTGTATCAGATATAGTATAGACTTGCATTACTTCTTATTTCTCCGAAGAAGAAAGTTTGAAAAGAAAACGATGGAAAGATTTTTACGGTCTAGCTGTTTCATAATTGAGAGATATTTCCCCCTCCCACTTCCTCTCTCTCTCTCTCTCTATTTAAGGTCATTCAAAGTTACGCACATTTTGCATATTTAACCCAGCAGCGCACAGGCTTGAAATCCGACGCTGCATAACACGAGAGGTATAAGCATAGTATAGAGCGCCGAGGGCCTCTCCCACGAAGACACGTGGATGCGTAGTTGTCGCACAGCCGCGCCGTGAAAGCCTGCACTACTGCTCAGAGTGACGCAGTGGAGCGGGTAAAAAGCCGCACGAAAAAGAGTGACTCGCGGCGGCCGGGCTGCGCAGATTGCACGTATACGAGCACTCGACGAAGGATGCCCTCTGCTCTTCAAAAACGAATTCCTTCGCAACTTTAATACTGCAGAGCGAAACGAGGCCCACCTGAAAAATATACGACGCAGTATTACGCAATACTCAGCCCGACAAAACCTGACGTATCCTTTCTTTATTTGTATTTTTTATTTATTTTTTAATTTTCTTTATACGGGAAAGGAGAAAGACATGTTTCCGACACACGTTGCTGAGATTAGATTTTAGTGCTTGGTGGAGAGCACAGAGATCGAGCTAAAGGAATGTAGGTATTTCAGGTTAGAGCTGTGCACGGGCCGTATTTCCGAGCCCGAGCCCGGCCCGGGCCCGCTGACGTTGTCGAAGGCCCGCCCGAGCCCGATGGCAAAGGGCTGCGAGCCCGCCCGGGCCCGGCCCGACGTACGAAAACACAATCCCGGGCCCGGCCCGGCCCGGCTTTTTGAAGGTTCGTTGCGAAAACAAAAAGTTGTTTTCCGGTAATTTGGCATTTTATTGAGCATATCGAATATGATCACACGACGAACAGTTTCTATTACACAGATTACAAAATAGAAGTAGACGGCCTCATGCCAGCAACAATGGAGTTCGTTCGCCAAAGACGTCACGTGTATGGGGTATGCCCATGCAAGCGTCAGCTTGCACGAAGGCGATCTGCGTCGGGTCGCTCGTCGCTGTCGAGTGCATTTTCACTCATATGGGATTTGGCCTTAAATCTAACGCTAACAGGCGCGTGGCGCCGTCACTAGCTCAGGTGGTGTTACTTCTCTGTTTGTCGGAGTGCAACAGAGGCAGTGCTTTACCTGCTCCCCTTTTGTTTAAAGTAGCGAATGGAAAGGAAAAGCGGTAAAGGGCGGTCGCGGTAAAGGCGCTGTATGCGTGCTGGAAAACAATTCCCGCTCATTCTCTATATTTCGGGCTTTAGTCGGGCTTTGCGCCGGGCCCGAGCCCGGCCCGATAAAACTCCAAGTAGCCCGAGCCCGGTCCGGGCCCGAGGTGAAAACACGTCGGCCCGCCCGAGCCCGGCCCGCGGGCCGGGTCGGGCTCGGGCTTTCGGGCTACCCGGAGCCCGTGCACACCTCTATTTCAGGTGGGGCGGGCGGACGAACAAATTAGACTGCGACGTTGATGGAAACTATTCAGATCCTGGCCTTGGTATACCACTGCACTTTAGTAGTGAGATGTGAACTTTGTAGTGCTTTTACTATTTGTTAGACACGTGTGCACTGCACAGGTATAAACGAAAGTCATGTTGGCTATTGTACTAATGGAATTGATGGCGTCCTGTATGGTCTACAATTCAAGCGTTAATAGACCGAGCGGTTATGTCTCGTATAAGTGAGGAAAGGTCGAAGTGCGGTGTGGAGAAGGGTTCGCACAAACGCTTCTCATCCTTCCGACGAAAAAAAAAAGAAAATGGCGTCGCATCTGGGTGCACAGCCGCGTGACCCTCGGGTAGGGTGGCTAGAATGGGGAGGTGTGATGACCGGCCTCCGGAGGCTGGCCCCAAAGCGCGTTCCTGCCGCGCGGTGGCGCTGCCGGCGGGGGCGCTGTGCTTTTCTCGCGTCGTCTGCTTGCCTCTGGGCGGGCAAATTATTCGACCGCGCTCAGTTTTACCGCTGTAGTGTTTTCATTGAATGATGTTGACGTCGAGAAACTTTATGAAATGGTTCAGCGCTATAATTTCACGAGTAATCTACAAGCGCCGATGACGCAACCGATACGAGTGCGGGTTTCGCGGCCACTTCTTGCGAGGTGGGCGCGCTTGTCACGTGAAAAGTAGTTTAGAGGAATCCCTCCCGCAGACTAGCAGGTGGGAACAACCCTGCGTGTGCCACTCGCAGATTTGTTATACATTTGTTATTGTAATATTATTTTAAAGAGCAGAAGTCAATGCAATTTTTATGCAGTGCGGTAGAAGAATTCAATAAAGTACAAGACTACAAGACTGGTGGCTTGATGCAAGTTTATTGAAAACAGTACATTAAAACATTACATAACACAGGGCGCCTCATTTATCTGCACTTCAAACGCCGCTGAGGCATATGGGCCGGCATACCTGGGAGAAACCCCAAAATGGGCGACACACAGTTGTGATGCCCAAGAGGTATGTACCAAAGCACAACATACCTCGTGACACAGATCCATCACACACAGCGGAGAACAGGCCATTTGCTGACAATGTTGTGCAGTCAGACAAATCTAATCGCTTAGACTCGCTGGTCTTTCGAACTCCACAACACACAGCGTTTTTGTGCTTACACCAGAAGCTTTTGGGCCTATTCCTCAGACTCAACGGTGCGCGACAGTGAAGGAAAATGGTGCAGGAGGGTGAATTTCGCTCTTCAATTCAAACACAGCTATCTTGTTGAAGGCAACAGGAGGTACTTTGCTTTTATGATGTTCAGCTGTTTGGTAACTCGCTATGTTTTTGGTTTGGAACGTCTGACGTGACCACTACCCCGATGGTAGTCGAAGACCAAAAATGAAGTGTTTCCGAGGTACTTCATCGTTGACTATGTCCAGTTCGTCATGAGGAGTGAGCTGAACGAATTTGCGTGCTGAATCGTCAATGTCAATGTCTTCGCGGCTCTTCTTTGCAGGCACGGAAGAGCACTGTCCCATTCTCCTCTTCCTCTCTTTTGGCAGAGTTCTCGTCATGTACTTTGGAAGGTTCGGGAAAATTGTTGGGATTGCACTCTCCTTAAGGGCAGGCACATCGCGTGGTATGTGGACCTCCTTTCTATTCACAACGTGCACGTAGTGTCTCATGATAAACCGGCAAAAATATAATAAAAAGTGAGCACAGCCTCTGTAATGAAGACATTTCGGATTTCCAAGCAACGAAACAATATGTGCAAGTGCTGCAACGTTAGGTGACACATCGAGCCGCGGGTCGATGGAGGCGGAACGCAAAATGCGCCCACGTGGAGCAAGATGCCAATGTGAGATCAAGAACAACCGATCATCTGAATTAGTCTGGCTCTTTCCACTGCAGTTCTGCTGCTCATGACCCGTGTGTCACGCCAATGTGTTAACTTGTAGAAACCTTAAACATGTACGAATTCCATACGTACCTTGGGTCAAAATGCCTTTCGCAAACTGCAGAATTCTCTTGCTGTGGCTTGTCGGCCCTTGGTATGGCACGTGCCCACTTCTGAAATTCATCCTTACGGGCAGGTGCACGAAAGAGAGAGAGTTTTTCACTGCAGGACTTGTAGCTGCCGTCGCAACCTGGCACAAAGCACCACCTCTGCGTTGTTTTTTTTTTTTCCCCGTCGACGCCATTCATAAGAGTGGTTCAAAAATCGACGACATCCGCTGACACCATCTCCTTCAAGAAATCGGGAAGCGATAGAAAAACAGGCCGTACTTCACGAACAGCGACATCTAACTTGTGCCGCTCCGTGACACGAGCAACACATGCTCACAGTCGGCACATGCCAACGGCGCCCCAGACTGACGCGCCAAATTTCCCTCGCTAGGCAAGAGGCCGCCGCCGCGGTCATCACACCTCCCAGTTCTAGCCACCCTACCTCGGGGGTGTCAGTTTCAATACAGTTTAACTCGACTGTCGTATATCGGTGAAGCCTTCTAGCTTAGTTTGCGTTGGCAGACGTATAACACCAGCAAGGTGTGTGACCGGGCTAGTTGGTATGTGACGTGGACAGCGCGAGTAACACACAAGGACGAAGAACCGACGAGGTTCTTCGTCCTTGTGTGTTACACACGCTGTTAACGTCCGTATAACACCACGGGGTCATCTCTCGCAGAGTTGCATATCGTTGGCAACGTGTAGTGTAACCACAAGTCGGTTGGGGACATCCTATCGCTTTTTCATAGTGTTTACAGCTAACTGCCGCGCAGCGACGTGTCACTCGGCTAATCTGACCTTTCCTCATACTGGCAGGCCGCCATGACAGTGCTACCTAAAGTGTTTTGTAACGTCGCTACGGCTGATCCTTCTTAAGCTGCGGCTTTCCCCCGCGACTGAGGAAAGTGACAGCCGCGGAACAGAGCAGCTCGAAGGAATTACCGACGGCGAGTGGCCCGCTGACTTGGAGCGAGCTGAACGAAACTGAAAGACAGGGAGGACTCTTTGCTCGCCAAATGCACGCAAACAAACAGTCTACTAAAGCAGGTGCGAGATTACTGTTAAAGGAGCTTCAGCGGGCAGTAGATATTACAGTCGATACGGAATAGCATGTCAACCACAGGAGCTTACGCACGCTCCATCACGCAGATTGGACCTTCGCACGCAGCGGCAACCAACCAGGAACGTATAATCGAAAACCCGTGCTCGGAAGCGGTAGAGCAGGGCAATTAACGGAAAAATTAGCAGCAAGCTATGGGTAAGCTCCCCTTCCCCAAGACGCGCAGCTGGTTCGTCCTCCATTTGCCAAAGGGCGATCTGCATTTGCTATGGTGCACTGAACTGGCGAGACGGCACACGCCCAGCGCTTGTGGTTATAAAATTATATCTTGCTCATACAGAGAAGTAATTACTGTAAAAGGAAAGTAACAGTTCATTAAGGAGGGGCTGGTTGGAGGGGGGGGGGGAGAGATTTGAACAGACATTTGTTGTGATGCTTACATCAACGTTCTTCAGGAGCGCCAAACAGACAGTATCAAGATGCCAATGGATGGCCGGGCATGCACTGTTCGTGTTGATGCTCATTATTGATCAAAACTTCGAAGTGTGATTAAGTGAACAGAATAAATCCCGGCTCGTTTAGAAGGCAGTGATATAGAGTATTCAGAAATATCATATAACTTCAGCGGCAATGAGATTTGACGGTGCCACGTCAACCAAGTCCAAAACTCGATTATATATATGATGCCATCTTGGCAAAAGCAGTTTTTCCTCGCGCCTCATCGTTTCATCACGCAGCGCAACCACTGTCGCCATGCAGAGATGGTCTTAATCAGGCCAGCCGCTGCTGGTTACATCATGCCCATCCTTAGATAAAAAAAGAAAATGAAAAGAGGGAAAAGAAACTCTCGAGTGACATCTCGCGCCCCGAGAAACACATCCCGAGAACGACGTCAGCAGATGTTACGAAGCGGAAGGCGCTGTAACGTGCAACGAGACGCGCCGTCGTAACCGAATCGAACCACTCACAGTATCGTCACGTCATCGCTCGAGAACAACGCATCGAGGCTACAAGATCGATACAACAAAGCCGGCGCTATATAACAAGCACACACTCGGCCCCGACTCGATTTCCGGCGCTGCAACACCGAACGAATCAAGAGGCACAACAAATGTGGACGCAAAGAAAACGTCCGGACGTGCAGTACATCTTGGAAGCCAAGAGAACCGCTCAAGTCAAGGAACTTCCAGAGCGAAGATCAAACAGCCAAGCAAGGATGTATCGAGTGAAGTACGGCATAGAGCCGAACGTACGCCATGCAAGCGAGCGCTCTTCGTGTGCGCTGTGCGTCCGCGCAAAAGCACGAGGACGCGCACTCTGCCTGCTGTGTCGAGAGGACGTCCCTGCACAAACAGCCGGCGGGCAGCAGCAGCGACACCACGAATCTCTTCTATCTCGCACAGCTTGGCTTGAGTGTCTGTGCGTGATGAGGACAAGACGGAATGGAAAGCACACGGCGAGGTGGACGGTATACAGATACCGCGCGATCGAATCCGCGGCCTCGGATATGTGCAATATCAGTGAGCAAGCATCGTGGCCACACCGCCGGACGTCGACGGCTCCTTCCTCGCGGTCAGTGAAGCACGAAACGTGAAAGCGCGAGATTCGTTGTCGCGTACAAACACGCACGCTGACCATATATCGGCCGACCGACCGCGGACGCAGCAATATCGACGCGCCCGGCAAAACGCTGTCGGGATCAATGGATCGAGTCTCGAGAGGATGGTGTTCGCGGCGATTGAGACTTTCTCTCTATCTGTGTTTGTAGCACATACGTGGACCAATCGCCTGTTTCCTCGTGGTGGGTTCGTGACGTGTACACGGACTGCAAAAGGAGCGCGCCTCGAAGAAGGCACCGCTGTTTTTACTTCATTAAGTTGTGATAACTACACTAATGCGGTCAACGATAAGGTAGTAACTTAATTGATGCATGTTTCACAAGCCCAAGTTGTGAGAAACTATTTCTCGAACTGTGTGTGCAATAAGAATGAAAATAACGTGTCCCGATAGAAAGATGGTGCATTTGAAGCTTTGATTCGAACGTTTCAACCTTTGTTACAGCACAGGAAATTGGCTTGGCGCGTAAAGAAGTCAATATATTCGCTCACTTCGTTCAGGAAATCGCAAGGGACCCCGAAAATTTAATGTCATTATCGTGAATCATGCGATTACGACATTTACTTATAAACATGTGATTCAGTTGATAAGTGTTCGGCTCAGAGCGAATGAAAACAGAAAGATTCCGTTCAAATATATTTACTACATGGAGCTGCGGGTCTTGTACCATCATCGTCACCACCGAGGAATAAAATAGGACACAGGCCCCAACAGAATTGCAGAACATATTAAAGCTTAGGCTGTTCTCCAACCCTTCCATCATTACCATCAAATTACCATCAACCTTCCCGAACGAACCAAAACTGACCCAAATGAACTCGCGGTTCATTTGTTCCGGGACCAAAGGATATATGCGCACAAAAACCAACGGTGCGCCGCTGCCGAGCTTCATCACGGACAATTAGTGCCTCATGAAAACGCAGTCGAAAAGCCGCGGAACGACCGGCCACGCGCTTTTCGGACAAACGCCTGGACAAACGAATAGCGCGGTCACCAGCGCACACTCCTTATGCGACACGAGAATGCAGGCCGAACCAAAAGCGCATTCGCGCACGCGACGTCGAACAGCAGTGCGATGCATGTGTGGCGCCAGGCGGCTGCGCAAACGTTCGGAAGGCAAGCACTGCTGTTTGCTCGAGGAAAGCAGTCACCATTAATCGAAAAGGAGAAAAAAGAAGTGCAGGAGATTCGCCCGAAGGCCCGTACATAACATCGATCTGCAACTGGCGCATAAAATACAACTACAAAAGAATTACTCTGACAAGCGGCACGTGTGCCTCAAGGCCTTCCAGCAGTACGCGCACGACCTGGTCATTGACGTAACACGCCAACCAGTCAAAGCAGCTGATGCCGCCATATGCTGATGATCCTTCCCAGGGCTCGGAAAAATAATGGTCTGCAGATACAGTTGACGTATCAGGTATAAATTATCGAGGACGGTTCGCTATATTCAAGATGCACGTTCCTACAGTAAAGCATGCAGCTCCGCTCGGTACTATAATAAATTTCGTATAAAAACCTCAGAACAATTCTCCCCGCCCACTTCAATCTTGCGTCATGAAAGACCCTTCCCAAACAGCCCATACGATTTATCTTCTGCCACGCACATACGCACAACACGTGTACGTCAGGCTTGTCCGCGCTCGGTGTGTACTCTGTATGTACGCAGCGGTAGGCAGCCGATCAAAGAAGCGCGCTGCGTGCGTGCAGAAGGAACAAAAACGGCATCGCCTTGTTGCGCAGGCCACCGTATATTTTGCACTGAGAGTGGCGAGGCTATATTCGTATGTCGCTGGCGCGACGTGCTCGCAATAGACTGCGTGCACTGCAAGGTCGATGGCACGATGAATGCGGAGAGTTCCTCTCGTATTCGAGCTGTGGCGACATTCTCGGCGTGCACCACGATCGCAATGCAGAAGTCAATTACAAGTGCCAGTGGGAAATCCTCGCATCATTTCTTTAGAGAAACAGCAAGTGGCGCAAGGTATGCGTCTGAAAGGATCGTCATATTGCCGATAGGTATGGGGCATGCACAAGGATCTGACTAACACTCGCCTTTTGTTTTCTGGCACACACGCGCTCGCTCGGAAAGCGCAGTTCAGGGACGAGCCATCGTAAACGAGCTGCATACGCACGTTATCGGTGCTGTAGTGCTTGCCAGGATAGCATTCGTCAAAAAAGTCCAGCGCAGTTCTCGGCTGATAATCTTCCAGGTCACTTTCACTCTTTTGTGAAGTAACATATTGCGCGATGTCTACGTGTTAAAGCGACGAGGTTCTTGACAGAGTGTATAGCAGGAAACGATGCGACGCGGAGATCGCGCCTAAGTCAATTAAAGGCGTGCAATTCTTTGTATCACGTCCGTACGTTCGGTGGTCTAATAAGCGCGCATTGAAAGACTGTCTATCATTCAGATGAACACACGTAAATCCCTTGTAACCAGCGAGTCGATTACAGACTGCTTTTCACTGCTTGAGTTCTAATAATAATAATAATAATAATAATAATAATAATAATAATAATAATAATAATAATAATAATAATAATAATAATAATAATAATAATAATAATAATAATAATATCTGGGGTTTAACGTCCCAAAACCACCATATGATTATGAGAGACGCCGTAGTGGAGGGCTCCGGAAATTTCGACCACCTGGGGTTCCTTAACGTGCACCTAAATCTAAGTACACGGGCCTCAAACATTTTCGCCTCCATCGAAAATGCAGCCGCCGCGGCCGGGATTCGATCCCGCGACCTTCGGGTCAGCAGCCGAGCGCCATAGCCACTAGACCACCGTGGCGGGGTCTGCTTGAGTTCTGCCTTAGTACAAAGGGCGGAGGGCACCCAGCCCACATAGCTTTGTTTGTTTGTTTGTTTGTTTGTTTGTTTGTTTGTTTGTTTGTTTGTATGGTTCATCATCAGGCAAAATGGAGGCCCTCCAGCCCACTTCCTCTCCGTCCCGAGAGCTCCTGACCTTTGAGCCCTCCTTCTCTATATTAACAACGCCGTCAATCTCGCAATACCAACCACAACTTTCAATGACCCATATACGTAAGAGATTACTTAATACTAAACGGTTCTTCCTGCCACACGAATTCTATAAGCTTCGGCATACTAAACTGAGTTCTGTGTGATGACATCCGTCGCGCGCAAGCCCCGACATGACAGACAGAGAGAGAGAGAGAAGAGAGAGACATTGGATGTTGTACGAATCTCCCGTCGTTCGAAGGGCCACACACAAGCAGCTAACAGTCGGCACAGTCGCCTGAAGCTACTACGCCCACGCGATCACATTAACACGCATACACTCCGTGCGTGTTTCGTGGAAACCGTGACATCTGCATTCCATGTAAGGCGAATGAATTCACCACATCGCAGACGGAAAGAGAGAAAGAGGGCGAGACTTCTCTATAGTTTCTCGGAGACACTTTGCTAACGCGCTCACGAGCGTGGTGCAGTTACGCAACGGGTACGCAAAAAAAAAAAGAAGGAAAGAAAAGAAAGCATACCAAGTGGTTATCCCGGTAAAAAACAAAAAAAAAACTATATGTAAAAATGAGAGGAAGGAAAGCTTGCGCATGGACGAACAAGGCGTCGCGTACATGCGACGTCGCCGACACTCCAAGGCACGTACACAGCTGCTTCACGACCAGAAGAGCGTCGCTGAAGAGCATACCAGGAAAGCAGAAAAGAAAGATAACCAGTCAAAATAAGAAGGAAAGAAAGCTAGCTAGCTCACAGTGCTTGCATATTCACAAAGAGCGTGTCAAGGAGAAGGGAATATAAGGATAAAAAAGTAAAAAAATAAGCAAGGCAAGTCCTAACGGCTCGGCTGCGCTTAACGCAGCTGGGGTCTTTAGAAGCACCCCACAGAAACCGGTCCTTCGAGCAAGCACAGGTCCACGGAGCTAACGACGAAGAACAAAAAAATAAAATAGAGGAAGCGGAGACATATATATATATATATAGATATTCATGCAAAGATGCGAGAACGTATGGAGCCAGTTAAACGAGGAGAGAAGAGTCGAAGAGGAAGACGTGAGGACGGAAGGTGGCAGCCTCCATTACTGAGGCCCCATATAGGTTCCTTGCGATAACGCCGCCAGCAAAGCCGGCTGGCGTCCCGAACAGGAGCCGCCAATAGGGCACACATGCTCTTCCAACGTGCGCGTAATGGTCGCCACCTGGGGCGTGAGGTGGGTGCACACAAAGCGGAGATCCCCGTATGCACGCGTCGCAAACTGGTTTATCCGATCGAAGTTCGGAGCGTTGCAATGCACGCGCAAAGTGCAGTTCAGATGAGTGCGCTTAATTTAGGCAGAGAAACACAGAAGCCCGTCGGTAAGCGCGACTGCAAAGTAGGATGCGTGATATTTGGTACGAAGGGAGAAGTGCCGGTTGCGTCATAGTTGCAGGGCGTTTTATCCAGGCGCAGCCATTACATACACTGCCCATATTTGTGCCGCATAGGTCGCGCTTTTACCGCAAGAACGAACAAACACAGAAAAAAAAAAGATCGAGGAAGACGGCATACTTGATAGGCGATCAGCAGTAGCCGTGTCATTTCCAAGGCCACGTGCATACATCTGGAAGAAAAACGATCCTTTCCGGTGCTTCCTGCCAGGTCCTTCCGAATCCAGTTCGCGTAACATGCACTTAGTCACGCACTCTTCGCAAAAGATGCGGCGCGAAACCAGAGTGCGCGCACACGCAGCGCACGCACGAAGTGCTGGGTCCGTTTAAAAAAAAAAAAAAAAAAAAAGGTGCGCAGGTTAACGTGCCAACCGTTCTGCAAAACAGGAAGTGTGATACGGGTTCGCACTATACACTCGTCGCGAAAGAGAGCGCGAGTGAAGCGACGGACGAGAACACGCAACAAAAAAGGCCCAGATCTCTTCCCCCAACTGGGATGCTAGCAAGCCATCGCAACACTTGCTTAAAGGTACCCGTTCAGAAAGCGCGTTCGGACGTTAAAAAAAATATTATAAAAAATCGAAGCCTGCACAGCCATTACGTGCGCAGTCTTGCCGGAAGGGCACCAGCGGCGTTCTTCATCGCGCCCGACTTTCCTGACGGGGTCAGCGTGAACGAGTGGAGGGCCACGAGCGTTCGACGACTGCATGCTCATTCCTTCGGTAAAAGCGGGACATTTATCAACGCCTTTACAGATCGGGTGGAAGACCGGATTGCGTAACGCAAGCCGTCGCGCGGTCAGCCAAGCTGACGTGTTCTGCTGCGGTGTCTCCGAACCTTGGATGCAAGCTCTCGCTGGTATCGCAGTTCTACATACACAATTTCGGCTTGGCGTGAACGGAGGCAAGTTTGATTTCTTGTCGCGCGGAGGACATCTTCCGGATGTGAGCGTAGTGCACAAAAAAAACAAAAAAAAAACAAAAAAAAACTCTGGAACTGAAATTTCGGTAAGCGCAAATGAGGAGAACTCAGCCACGCTCTCAAACGGGCCTCATACACTTCTTACAAATTTAGGAAAATAGTTCTGTAAATCGATAAATCCCCCTTAATACCACGAGTAGGCGATGTATTCACACGTCTATATGCAACAGCGATAAAGCATGACCGATATTGTTCGCTATATATTGCCACGGGCGTTTCTTATTATCACTTTTGGTTTATTCGTTTCTCGCCCACAAAGACTGTCAGCAACGCTCCGCGCAAACCGCGCCTCATTGTTCGAGAGGCTTCGCGATCATTGTAGATCGTTTTGTTAAGATTGCGCGCAAGACGCGCACACTCGAGCCTATTCTAGAATTTGCACGACAGCCAGCGATAATGCTGGAATATTCGACGGCACATGTTTAAATGCCGACGCGCTTCACCGCTTGTCAGTTGATCGACGGACGACGCCCTGTTCGCCGCTATCATTGTACAGCGTGTATTGCTGTAGTCCTAGTTCTCATTTTCCGGCCACAAGTTCGGCCAAATAAACAGTTTTATCCTGCAAACGCCGACCGCTGTCTTCGTCGACGTCACGACCACGTGACATCTGGTGGAGGTGCTGCTTCTTCCATGATCCGGACGCCACCGCGGAGCGCTGACCCAAGCCCAAGCCGCGACGAGGACGACGGCAAGGAAATCCCGGATCGTCGAACAAGCCGCAGGCAGAAGGGACTGCAGCCAGAGCACGGGCTCCTTCCCGAAAAACCCAGGCAGCCGCAGGTCTCAACATCGACCACAGCGACTATGACCGACCACATGCAGCCTGCGCCAATCCTTCTTCGCCAGCCCAAGGAGCCGCCAACCTTCCGCGGATCGTCGTTCGAAGACCCGGAAAGCTGGCTCGAAGCCTACGACCGAGTCGCCCTTTTCAATGCCTGGACCAGTGAAGACAAGCTACAGCATGTCTACTTCGCCTTGGAGGACGCAGCTAGAACCTGGTTCGAGAACCAAGAGCGAACCCTGACAACATGGGACGTTTTTCGCACCAGGTTCCTGGCAACATTCACCAGCGTCGTCCGCAAGGAGAGGGCCGAGGCTCTGCTCGAAACCCGCGTGCAGCTGCCTAACGAAAACGTGGCACTCTTCACAGAAGAAATGACGAGACTGTTCCGCCACGCAGACCCCGAGATGCCCGAGGAGAAGAAAGTGCGCTTCCTCATGCGAGGAATCAAGCAGGAGCTGTTCGCGGGACTGATCAGAAACCCACCCAAGACCATCCAAGAATTCCTGGCGGAGGCAACAACAATCGAGAAGACGCTCGAGATGCGCACGAGGCAATACAACCGCCGCATGCCGACGACGAACTACGGGGAAGCACATGCGCTGGGCTCCGACGACTTGCGTGAGACGATAAGGGCGGTCGTGCGCGAAGAGCTCCGAAAGATGTTTCCTGCATCGCAACCCCAGGTGCATTCCATAGCCGACGTCGTTCGCGAGGAACTTCAGCATTCGCTGGGAGTTGCTGCACCGCCGCAACCTGAGCCGGAAGCCATGAGCTATGCTGCCGTTGCACGCCATGCTGTCGCCACTCCGCGCTATCACCAACGCCCCGCGCCGTCGCATTTCCGTCGCCAGACACCGCCGCCACCTCCGACGCTATCCCGCCCGCCTGCAAGCCAAAGCTACACCCCCCGAAAGACCGACGTTTGGCGCGCCCCTGACAACCGCCCGCTCTGCTACCACTGCGGGGAGGCCGGCCACACGTACCGCCGCTGCCAATACCGACAGATGGGGCTACGCGGATTCGCCGTCAACGCGCCGCGCCCGCAGCCAGGCGAACGGCCTCGCGACATCGACGACTATCTCACCGGAGCACAGCGGCAAGAACGACGACCTTCCCGCTCGCCGTCGCCCGGCCGTTACATGTCACCGCACCGCCGGCAGTACACTGGCCCAAACCGGGGCCGGTCGCCTAGCCCGTATCCGGAAAACTAAGGGCAGCAACCGATGGAGGTGCGGTTGCTGAACGACGAAATGCTGAAGATCCTCCGCCGTCGACGACCACGCCGCGACGAAGTTCCGAGCCCCCGCCGCACGCCGAACGACGCCCTGAAGACGAAACTTTGCAACCGGAAGCAGACCTGACGACGCAACGCGGAAGCAGCGGTGCAAACCGACGTAGCCGTGACCCGACGCCGCGACCTAACCGCAACGCAAGACGGCGGACTAGCGACCTCGACGTTCTGATCGACGGCCACAACGTCACTGCTCTCGTCGATACTGGAGCCGACTATTCCGTCATCAGTGGGCCGTTCGCAGCACAGTTGAAGAAAGTTAGGACTGCTTGGGAAGGCCCCGAGATCCGGACCGCTGGAGGCCATCTGATAACGCCGATTGGTGTCTGCACGGCGCGAGTCACCATCAATAACCGGACTTATCCTGCGAGCTTTGTAATCCTACAAAACTGCTCCAGGGATATGATACTTGGAATGGACTTCTTAAGTGACCACGGCGCCGTCATCGACCTGAGGTCTGAGTCGATAACACTGACCTCAGACAAAGCGCTCCCGCCCCACGCGATGCCAGGCAACCATGCATTGAATGTGATAGAAGAGCAGGTGACCATTCCGCCGCGCTCCAGCGTCATTATTTCCGTCGGCACCGAAAAACCTGCGAACCTTGAAGGCGTCATCGAGGGTGATCAGCACCTACTCCTGAACCGTCAAATTTGCGTCGCACGAGGTATAGCCGAGCTGCGTGACGGTAAAGCAAAGGTGGTGCTGACAAACTTCAGCCACGAATATAGGCACCTCAACTTTGGTACGACGGTTGCCTACATCGACGAATGTCTAGCCGCCAGCGATGCTTTCGCCCTCTTCGATGCTGCCAAACCTGCTTCGACGAATAGAGGTCCCGAAACGGATTTTGACGTCAATCCGAGCCTTCCGAAGGCCAAGCAAGACCAGCTGAAAACCCTGCTCCTGCAATACAGGGACTGTTTCTCGTCGTCATCGCGGATCCGACAAACGCCCCTTGCGAAGCACCGCATTATAACAGAAGAACATTCTCGACCACTCCGTCAGAGCCCCTACAGAGTTTCTACTCGAGAGCGCGACGCGATAAAGAAACAAGTCGACGAAATGCTACGCGACAACATCATCCAGCCGTCCAAGAGTCCGTGGGCGTCACCCGTGGTGTTAGTGAAGAAGAAGGACGGGACACTGCGTTTCTGCGTTGATTATCGGCGCCTGAACAAAATCACGAAGAAGGACGTGTACCCCCTCCCACGAATAGACGACACCCTGGATCGACTTCACAACGCGACGTACTTTTCGTCGATGGACCTCAAGACCGGCTACTGGCAAATCGAAGTCGACGAGAGAGACCGAGAAAAGACTGCCTTTATAACACCCGACGGCCTCTTTGAGTTCAAGGTCATGCCTTTCGGTCTTTGCTCGGCACCTGCGACGTTCCAGCGTGTCATGGACACCGTACTGGCCGGATTGAAGTGGCAGACGTGCCTTGTGTATTTGGACGACGTCGTCGTGTTTTCCTCAACCTTCGACGAGCATCTCCGGCGGCTTGAGGCAGTACTTCAAGCAATCAAGGCCTCTGGACTGACCCTGAAGCCAGAAAAGTGCCGATTTGCGTACGACGAGCTCTTGTTTCTGGGTCATGTGATCAGCAAGTCTGGAGTGCGCCCAGACCCGCGGAAAACAGCTGCCATCGCCGACTTCGCGCCACCCACGGACAAGAAGGCCGTGCGCCGATTTCTCGGCTTATGCGCCTATTACAGACGCTTCGTCAAAAACTTTTCACGGATCGCCGAACCACTGACGCTTCTCACGAAGAATAACGTGGAATTCAGGTGGGAAACGGCGCAAGTGCAAGCCTTTCAAGAACTTAAACGACACCTGCAGACGCCACCCATACTCGCGCATTTCGACGATTGCGCCGATACGGAAATACACACCGACGCAAGCAGCGTAGGACTCGGTGCCGTCCTTGTGCAAAAGACTGACGGGCTTGAAAGGGTTATCAGTTATGCTAGCCGGTCACTATCCAAGGCGGAAGCAAACTATTCCACAACAGAAAAGGAATGCCTTGCCATCCTCTGGGCTACGTCAAAGTTTCGCCCCTACCTCTATGGCAGGCCCTTCAAAGTTGTCAGTGACCATCACGCCTTATGCTGGCTAGCTAACTTGAAGGACCCTTCAGGTCGTCTCGCACGATGGAGTCTGAGGCTTCAAGAATTCGATATTACCGTCGTGTACAAGTCCGGACGAAAACACTCTGACGCCGACTGCTTGTCTCGTGCCCCCGTCGACGCACCGCCGCAAGACGACGACGATGACTGCTTCCTCGGAACCATAAGTGCCGACGACTTCGCCGAAAGGCAACGGGCCGACGCGGAACTGGGGGGCCTTATTGAGTACCTCGAGTGCAAGACCGCCGTTGTTCCGAAGGTATTCAAGCGAGGACTGCCGTCGTTTTTCTTACGGAACGGCATTCTCCTGAAGAAGAACTTCTCGCCACTTCGGACTGACTACCTTCTCGTCGTGCCCTCATCATTGCGACCAGAAGTCTTCCAGGCCCTACACGACGACCCGATGGCTGGACACCTCGGTGTTTCCCGCACGCTCGCCAGAATACAGGAAAAATACTACTGGCCACGCCTTGCTGCCGACGTAGCCCACTACGTTAAGACTTGCCGAGATTGCCAGCGACGGAAGACACCGCCGACTAGGCCAGCGGGACTGCTGCAGCCAATCGAACCACCTCACCGGCCGTTCCAGCAAATCGGGATGGATCTACTGGGGCCGTTCCCCACGTCGACTTCCGGCAACAAGTGGATCGTCGTAGCAACTGACTACCTCACCCGCTACGCCGAGACAAAGGCCTTGCCCAAAGGCAGTGCCGCCGAGGTAGCCAAGTTCTTCGTGGAGAACATCGTCTTGCGTCATGGCGCCCCAGAGGTCCTCATCACAGACAGAGGTACCGCCTTTACTGCGGACTTAACTCAGGCGATCTTCAAATACAGCGAGACGAGCCACCGCCGCACCACCGCCTACCACCCGCAGACCAATGGCCTCACCGAACGTCTAAATAAGACCATCGCCGACATGCTGGCCATGTACGTCGACGTTGAGCACAAGACGTGGGACGCCGTCCTTCCGTACGTGACCTTCGCTTACAACACGGCCGTCCAAGAAACGACGCAGATGACGCCGTACAAGTTGGTCTACGGAAGGAGCCCGGCGACGACGCTGGACGCCATGCTACCCAACGTCACCGACGAAGAAAATGTCGACGCCGCCGCTTACTTACAACGTGCCGAAGAAGCTCGACAGCTGGCCCGCCTGCGCATCAAGACCCAGCAGCGCACCGACAGTCGTCGCTACAATCTTCGACGACGCTTCGTGGAGTACCAGCCCGGCGACCGTGTCTGGGTATGGACGCCAATACGCCGACGGGGACTTAGTGAGAAGCTTCTCCGACGATACTTCGGACCGTACAGGGTACTTCGCCGCCTCGGCACACTCGACTACGAGGTTGTCCCTGACGGCATTACGAACTCTCAGCGGCGCCGTGCACGACCTGAAGTCGTCCATGTCGTGCGCCTCAAACCATATTACACGCGTTAGCGAATCTGAGGACTGTCATTTTGCTTTATTATTGTACTTTCTTGCTTGTGCTTATTGTTTATTGTACTTTGTTGCTTTATTTTGTTATTTATTGTTGCATGCATTGGACTGTTCTGTTTTAAGCATCGGGACGATGCTTTTTCAGAGGGGGGCATTGCCACGGGCGTTTCTTATTATCACTTTTGGTTTATTCGTTTCTCGCCCACAAAGACTGTCAGCAACGCTCCGCGCAAACCGCGCCTCATTGTTCGAGAGGCTTCGCGATCATTGTAGATCGTTTTGTTAAGATTGCGCGCAAGACGCGCACACTCGAGCCTATTCTAGAATTTGCACGACAGCCAGCGATAATGCTGGAATATTCGACGGCACATGTTTAAATGCCGACGCGCTTCACCGCTTGTCAGTTGATCGACGGACGACGCCCTGTTCGCCGCTATCATTGTACAGCGTGTATTGCTGTAGTCCTAGTTCTCATTTTCCGGCCACAAGTTCGGCCAAATAAACAGTTTTATCCTGCAAACGCCGACCGCTGTCTTCGTCGACGTCACGACCACGTGACAATATAAGAGTGGTCATACAGCATATATATCTACTCGCACTGTGCGTGCCCATATGCTACAGTATAGCAAGACAGCTGAACGAGCAAGTGTCAGGTTTATTTCATTGTAAAGACCGGCACAATCGGCCTCTTTCACGAAGTCCCGGCGCATGCACCCTTTCCCTGGCAGAAGCGTCGCGAAACATCTCTCCATCTCAGAGGCTTTGCTTCTGGCGGTCGTCCCGGCCCATACCAAAACGGCAGAGGGCAGCGCAGGAAAATGAAAAAAAAAAAAAAAAAGCCAGATTCAGAACGGCGTCGCCAAGGAAGGATTTTCACTGTTCCCCTGCTACGCGTGCTTTCATAGCCCCATATGATAGATTTTCATTCGAGCATGATGTAGTAGGTTACAGGGCAAAGCCTGTCATTTAAATCCCTTACCAGCAGAGATCTCTAAGCACACAAAAGGCGAGCGACAGACATCCTTTCATGCTCCACAATTAGAAGCGTACTGTATAGCGACGACGCCATGTATCAAACACCTTCTCAATGAGCCAATCTAGTCGCTATACAGAAATGCGTCGCATGTCATGCACGCAGCGCGCTGTCATTACACATAATGACTCGCCGAGAGTGTGCGTTGTGCGCCAAACGGCATTGATTGAGTAACTCGCCAGTTTCCATTGCGCACCAACTGAACGTGTTATGCTGCGTATATTATATACATATGCTCAGTCAGCAAATGTCAATCAAAGCTTATTTAGTACCAGAAAGAGAGGACCACCGTACAGTCTATGATATACATTCTTCCACAAAGTAATGGTTCGTTGGAGTCACTATTTGCTTCTTGACGTCACTACACTTACTTGGACCATGCCGTTCCTAATGCAAGGTACCACCAGAATGCGGGTCATTTTCGCAAACCCTATCCAACTATTTTCTGAACTATATGAACAAACAATGCAAAAGTACTGCGCCATTGCACAACACTGCAACGCTGACTAATTTATTCAAACACGCATGCGCACGCTTGAATAAAATTAGCGACGCAACGCACCCTTCACTGCAGTTTCTTCTTATTCGTAGATGCGTAACCGTCGTGCGTATTGCACGACCGACAAACGTGTACAATCAGTTTCACTCGACCTCTCCTGTAGCCAGGTCGCGGCCCCGTCACAGCCAGCCCTATTCTCTCAATCATTCTTCTCGGCGTTTAAAAAAGAAAAATGAGCTTTCGCGAACTGACAGCCAATCAACTCGAGCACGGCGTAATAAAAAAAAAAGATACACGAGCAGAGAAAACTACAGGACCTAGCCGCTGCAGCCTCGCTACACTAAAAGAAAAAAAAAAATGCAGGCAGAACCAATTCAACTTGTTGTCTACGCGAACGTAACAACTCAATCACTGGATCGAGATAGAATGAAGACAATGTTACTGTCACAACAGCTGACACACTAGCCAACACTATAGCCATCATTTAGCCAACACTAGCTACCATTAGACATAGCTTCAGCAACAGCGGTCAACATTAGTAAGTACCCGCCGCGGTAGTCTGGTGGCTATTGTGCTTTACTGCTGACACGAAGGTCGAGGGATCGAATCAGCGTCCGCATTTCGATGAAGGCGAAATGCTAGAGGCCCGTTTGCTTAGATTTAGATGTACGTTAAAGAACCACAGGTGGTCGAAATTTCCTAAGCACTCCCCTAAGGCGTGTCTCATAGTCATATCGTGGTTTTGGGACGTAAAACCCCAACAATTATTATTATAACATTACCAAGCACCATCCAATTGCTAGTAGCACTGGAGTGGTAGACCAGGTCATTACCTTTTACAAACAGCAAGAGAGGAAGGAAGGGAAGATGTTGCGTCCGCTAGGACATGTTTTCGCAGATAAAATAAAAGCAATGACGCGAGACTGCAGCGTAGAAAATTATGGGCTGGATTCCATCCAATCTGACACAGCCTGGCTGCCAGAGGAAACGTTATCGGACACCACGACGAAGTTGCCACGCGTCATCACGCTTTTGCAGCGACGGCTGATAGAACTTCGTGAATCTCTCGTGGCCTTCCAGGAAGAGCACGTCTTGAAGGGACCGCTGCCAACCAACCAAGACCTTACGCAACTGAGGCGACGCGATCGACGCAAACGAGTCCTCAATAGAGGGAGCATGCGAGCCGTCGCCTTCTTCCCGTGCTGGGCAAATGGAGGTCGTCGCCGACAATGAGCTATTAGGGAGGGGGGTCGGAGAATGGAAAGAGGCGAGCAACAGTGGGCTGATGGCGGAAGGCTATGACGTCATCGAAGCGGACGACGACGAGTTCGTTGCGCAAAAAAAGAAGAAAAAAAAAAAACCCTGCGACGCGACCGGCGCAAAATAAACGATGAAAAACGAGCGAGTCGCCGGATAAATGAGATCATAGCTGACGATAACCTTCTAACAAGGACGCGCTGAAGCGTGTGCGTGCGTGTTTAACCGCAATATTGAAACGAGTTCCTTTACGCGTGTAAAAAGAACGTCGAACGGCGTCGAATTTTTCCTCTTGGTCGTAGTACAGCAGCGGTCGTTTATTGAAATAAACTGAAGAAATGGAGATGGATTGCTGCTGACCACACCACACCGCAACACTAAAGCGTAGGCACCCAGAACCTGCACTAGAACGGAGTACGTTGAGAAAATGGAAATAATGCGACTATACACACGAGAATCGGATTGGGCATGGTTCCGTCACGCTCCAGCCAAACTGAGTTATCTGGCGAAATCTGGCGCCCTATCATGTCTTCTGTTTTTTTCCTTGGTTGTCTCAGTTGCGCCACAAATATTTTATTAAGCTATGCACCAACTCGCCCAACGTCACATTCTGAGTTATAGGCGTCAGTCTTCGACGTTCTACAGGATTACCTATATTTGCTTATATACACAGTGCGAGCACATTGGGACCTCATGAAGTGACAACCACTTCGATAGCCAGAGTATCAGCAGTGCCAATACCAAGCCCATTCCTGATCAGAAGAAGATACTCCGTATGTCATTGGCTGTATGCGACAGTTTGAACTCACTTATGATATATGGATTTGTTTGGTATCACCATCGACCGGCAATGTTTTATACGAACCTTTCTGCAAGCACACGCAGCTGCTTTGCGAGTACAATTAGGCGGCGAACTTTGTATTCGCGTATGCTTCAGCTCACGACGTCAGAATACATCCGAAAGTCAATTAACGCAACGTCAGAGAGAACAATACGTGAAGAACTAGCATCACCGCGTGTTACAGCAGGAGGCGTGGCTACAATATATCACAGGGTCAACAAACCCAGTTTGAAAGCAGGTGCTGAGGAAGTTTGAACACATGCTTTTCAAACGCATACGCGTATATAAGCGGTGAAACGGGATACAATTAACAACGTTCTATATATCGACATCAGTCGCGTTTGAACTGAACTTTGTTTTATTCAGTGTTTGGGGCTCCTGTGATAGGCACCACCCAATGATGGGTACCAAAAGCAACATAAACAAAAACGTTCGCAGCGCTCCTTGTACTTCCGACATACCTTATATAATAAGACACCGGGAAAGTCTCCGAGAGCAACCATCCAAACTGAGGTGGCTAGATTCTTTTCCCTTTCTTTTTAAAATAACAACCGCACGGTTGCAATACATGACGCCGGCACACGAATCGAAGGCAAAAAAAAAAAAAAAAGAAACGATCAGCGGTAGATTTTCACTTCAATTCTAACGCATAGCATCCCAACGTTATCGTATAGTTTGGCAATGATATATGTGCGCATTTACACTCTGCGAACCACGGTTGACGAAGCTTGTGCCATCTCCTTGCAACGTCCAGTGGGAGCACGTGAAAAACAAATACAGATGGCAACCGCACCAAAGCCGCTACTAGACGCAAAGGCTTTTACAAGGCGAGAGAAAGTAACTGTTCTCGACGACGCGTGTATACATCGGCCCTCGCCATTTCGCGAAGGGCAATTACACTTGGCGCGCAGCGTAAGTAGCTGCCTGACCGCGGCCACAAAAGGGGCGTCGAGCTGGAAGCCAATTGCGCAAGACAACAGGATTGGGCCCACACACGCCACACACACACACAGACATTACGGTGCCATTTAAGACGGCAGTAAAGAGCGACAGACCGCGTTTGTGGAGGCTGTGCTCGTGTTATACGATGGAATGGGGCTCGACAAGCGATGCAGGATTTCCTTCAGCGAGTCATTTCCCCGAATTTTATTGCCTTTCGGGTCTGACCGAACTGACCGTATGCCCCTCGAAAGTTATGTACTTCGTTGTTTAACAGCGCTGAGCTCTGCATATGCGCTACATGTGAACTGAGTCGCAAATATGACAGCGCTCAGTTACACCCCTGAAGTATGTGGACCTGAACATTTAAGCGACCCAGCAAAACGAACAAAAGAAAGAGCGCAGCGTTTAAGAAAAGAAAGAAAGAAAAAAAGAAAGAAAGAAAGAAAACCAATTGATGTGGTTTTACGTCGGAAATTTTGACCACCTGTGGACCAGAAAGTTTGTCGTTCACGTTCGTTAAAATCAAAGACTGATGAGTCCGTTCGGTAAAAAAAAATAACTGTTAAATTAGAACAAGGAAAACGCGGCGTGAGTACACAATGAGTTCAATACTTCTTGTCGGCACGGAGGGCGATTTGCGACTGGCCCGTCACCGCGTTCTTTAAGTGCACCCAAATCTAAGCCCACGGGCCTCTAGTATTCCGCCTCCATCGAAATGCGGCCGCCGTAGCCTGATTTGATCCCGTGACCTGCACCACTAGTCCACAGCGGTGGGTCAAAAAGAAAGAAAGAAGCAAAGCCTATTCTGGTCTTAAATGTCATAGTTTGGCAAGAGAGGAGTTATGTAACGGCCACGCAAGACAAAGGAAACAGGAGAAAGCCTACGTACACCCTACAATGCTTATACACCAGCGCACGTCGTAATTGACGTTGCTCAGACTTGGAAACAAACAAACAAAAAAAAGGCCTCGATAATCGTTTGGCGCACCCAACGTGACACCGCTGACCCTATTTATAGGTCCTTGGTCGCGAGCATTACGGTCGCTCGCCCCCAACAACCGGACACGCACAGCGCTGCGACTCGAAGGAAACACGGCTTCGAGAGAGTTTGACGACAGCTAGAGGGGCGGAGCTCGCCAAGTGAAATGACACTCTTGAGGCGTTCAAGAGACCGACAATTACGGAGCATAGAAGAAAAAAGAACGTTGAAATTTTCAAACCGGCGCCAAGCGGTATCCCTCAGCTGGCTACTCGGGAACGCTCGAGTGACAGCAAAGTAATTTCAAAATGAAAAGCGCCACAAGTTGGCTGCCAACACACGCACGAACATATCATCGTGGAATAAAGTTAACGCGCTACAGCACATGGGCGAAGAAACAACATATCAAACAATGTAGAGCGTTTTGATTCCTACCACGTTTTAATTCTGGTTATTGTAGCATGCATAAGTCGTCAGAGGTGACCCAAAAGAGTATATATAGTGTGTGCTCAATATACCTCGCATCCTTACGTTTATTTAATATTTACGCTTGAGCCAAAATCATCCGTCTGTTTCCAAAACAAACATGACAGTATTTCGGGAGGTCACTTCATTATTTATCTTTCCCACTGTATGCAATTAGTTATACGTCACGACTGGAATAAAAATATCCAGGTGATGAAAGTTTGGATAACACGTTGCGCGGTAATATAATTTATACAAGAAAGTGCAATCTAGCCCAGCCATAATCCCAGGACCTCTCCCTCCCTCCCTCTGCATGGAATACTGCAAAGCCCGCAATATACGAACCGTACTATAGAGTTACGATGCATGCACGCGCCGGGGAAATGTCGTAAGATGTCATCCATCACGCGGCGCAGAAGCGAAAAGAGCGCTCGGAAAAGAGACCGACAGCACCTGTATACAATAGGGCAGCCCAGCACAAAATCTTATAGACGACAGCTGCGTCGCACACAAAAAGTATGTACCGCGCCATGCTTACTCACATTTGTAGACACAATAGACGCACGACGCAACAATTTATACGTTCACAATAATCAATCAAAGAAAACGAGACGACTGAGAGCGTAATCCGACACACGTAGATACAGGCTGCTAAATTCACGACGAGACGCCATAACAAATTAGCGGATTGTTAAATAGTCTTGCGAATACGAACAGGTTTTCATCTCCCATTGTCTCAGATACATCGCTGGGCTCTTCGAGTGGCGATTCAACGTTACAGAGGTTGCAAGAAACGATGTAATAGGTACCTCCTAACATTCACAAGAACGGCAAGAAGGCGCTCCTGTCGTCATCGCTTCAGGACAAGATAATTCCTTGCATCCGTTTGTTGGCTTCGTTGGATTGTGAATAACGAAAATCGGGCTCCTCGGATCCCCATTCTCGTTCGAATGGCGTATAGCCAAACAGAAAACCGTTCTTGAGTGCTTATTTGGGCCGGCTGGTACATGTACATAGAGAACGCGAAACAGCGCTAACGCCAGGACAACATGAGCGAGACGGACAACAGCGCTTAGTCAGTCTCTGTCATGTCCTGTGGTTCGCGCTGTTTCTCGTTCTGTAAGGACACTGTTACGAGACTATAAAGGGAAGTTCAGTGCAGGTGCCGCATTCAGTGCCCGCGTGTGAATACGGTCAACATTCAGTGAAATTGGCGATAGAGTGATGTGCACGGCAAGGCTGGTATGCCTATGAGCGTGCTCTTCGATATGGCATTAGGGAAGTCACGTGCACGCACGCACGCACACACACAAAGGAGGGTGTGGGGGGCGTTTGAGAGTGTTTGCACTGAGCTGCTAAGCCCGCCCGCGCCACGAGCAAAAGTCGACCCTCTTGACGCGGTCTTGCACCGCTGATCGCGAGCTGGCCGCCGGAAACCGATGAAAAGGCGGAGGCATACGAAGGCAGCATTTACGGAAACGCGTATACAACGGCGCGATACATTCACGGCTCCGAATTCATGCGCGACTAACAAAACTACCGACCACGTGAATGGCGCCTCTCGCGTGAACACGCAGCTCCCTTTTGAACAGACGAAGGCCACAGCAACGGCTTCACCGGACGCATATTTCATCTACGCGGCCACGCGTTCGCGCGTGTGTATAGGTTGCCCCGTCCGCGTAGCGGTGTATGAGAGCCAGCTGCGAAGAGCTGGAGCGGTGAAACAACAAACGTGCAACAGGGTGCTGGCGTATTTAGTTCAGAGCGCGAGCTTAGCCAGCTCCGACGGCAAGCAACAGCTGAACTGAAAGCGAAAGCCATGCTCCCTTCTTAAACGGCAAATAATAATTTCTTCAACGACGGGGTGTGAATTCCGGTCCCGCTATACCTAAGAAAGTTACACTAAACCAATATACATGGTATCATTGGGCAACCACGGCTCTGAGAGACTCCATGGCATCAATGACTCGGAATCGGCTTCCTCGCTTAACCAGACTTCTAGTCTACGAAATAAGCGTATCTATACGCTGGCGAAGCAACAAAAATGACAGTAACACTAAAAGATAGGAAGACAGCAGAGTGAATCGGAGAACAAACAAAGCCTACATCTTAAGAGACAAAGAAATGAACCTGTGCAGGTCAGGTCATGAGGACAGATAAGTGATGGTCAGTTACAACGACGGACGTGACCGAGGCCGACAAAGGCATCATTTGGTCAAGGTTTTTGCCCCCCCCCCCCCTTCCAACTCGGCAGCATTTGCAAATACCCGCACACGCACATATAGCGTCCAGGAAGATACAACGACGTTCGTCAGGCGAGAAAATCGCTGGCCCCGATTACGCCGCCCTTCAAACCATCACAACTAGGAGGGGGGAGGGGGAAGAGAGGTAGATAAATGAAAGAGGAGGAACGACAGGCGTCCGTGTACAGCTCTGTCGCAACGAGAACCTGCCCAACGGCACTCAAGACGCACCGAACAGACAGGCAGGACCTGGTGTCACCGCAGCCGCATGTGCCGTCGGGCAAGGTCGGACGTTCGCGGTCGTCTCCGGAATTACAATCACTGCGGGGTGTCCCCACGCGGATGCGACCGGCTACACAGGACTGCTTCACCCGAGGCCGTATAAGTGGGTGAAGCAGGGTGCAAGCAATCCACCTGTCCGTGCGCGCAGATTCCCATACAGTTCGCTGACGCGAGACGCCGGCCGAATCGTTATTCGAGGCCGCCGGCTTTGCCTGTGCAAACTCGTGTAACCATAGTCATATAGGATAAAATCACTTATTAATAATGTACCAAGGTCACCCTCCTTTAAGACAAGATAATGATAGTTAAAGTACAGCGCGAGATGAAAACCTGAACCGAATGATCGAGCAATAATTAATAATTATTCTCTGGAGTTCTACGCGTGAGAACCACGATATAATATTGAGCAACGCCATAGTGGGAACTCGGGAGTATTTTTTACCAGCTGGGATTCTTTATAAGGTGCACGTCAATTCAAGTGCACGGGTGTTCCTTGAAATGAGCAGTCATGGCCGAAGTATCGATCAGACGCTTTAGCTACATTAGGTACGTCAACAACGCCTATAGAACACGTCGTCGATTCTCATTCGCATTCTGGTAGATTTCGGGTAAGCTTACTAGCCGACGAAAACGTGCACGGGAGCACAAACAAATAAATGCCAATGTTGTACACCATGCCTTGTGCCTGTATACTGTCTCGCAAACATATCCCATCCAGTCATTCCCAGTCAGCAATCTGGCAATGCTTGACTCCACGACAAGTGTTTAAAAAAAAAAGAAATCATTGTTTTCTTCACAGTTACGCACCACACACACACACACCACACACACACACACCACACACACACACACACACACACACACACACACACACACACACACACACACCTTTATTAAATCGTCCTCGCCAGCCGACAGCACTGCAGATTCCAGAACTTTTACACAACATGAGCATTAGGAATGTCTATATATAAATATATATGAGTGAGTCAGTGACCATTCACAACTCCGCACACAGCGCACGCTCCGCAAACCAGCTGCGGCGTTTTTCTTTTTCCGGGAGTAAATACGACCTGCATTTACAGCCCAGGAGGATATCAGCCCAGACGAACAGCAGGTGGGACCGCATGCAGCCTCGAGCGCCAAGCTCGGGGCTGGAAAATACGTGACGCAGACAGCGGTCTTGCACGTGGTTGTCGTCCGAGTGCGTCATCTAGTCGGGCATTTTTTTCTTTGCCTGTGTGCGTGGATATCGGTGAGGATAGGGCGCTTGCGTATAAGTCCTGCCAGCGTAGGCGCATTTCCTTTTTCACCCCACGCTTTGATATTTCCCAATGGTTTTCGACATGGCTACAATGAACTTACAATATATCACTAAAACGGGCAACATACACAGACATTTGCGAAATGGTATATGCATGGGGCACAGGGCGAGCCGTAAGACTGAAAACTAAGGGCGAATAAATATTTACCGGCAGAAAAATGATAACACCGTACCTCAAAGGTAGCGAGGCGGTCTATCACAACTTCTCAAAAGAAATCTGCACAATACAGATCCGTCCGACGCACGTGAAACGTGAAACCCGTACCGAAATGCGAGTAAATTGAGGCGCAGATCATAGTCGGCGCCGTGGCTGTCGAAATTTCGTGGTTTGCGCGTATGTATACGTCAATCGACGCACAAAATAATGAAACCCGAGAACTAAAGTGCCAATTTGGAACGGTGCCCTTTACTAGCTCTCAGCGACAGAGTTGCGGTGGTAGTGATGGTGCCTATTTTTCGAAACCGTTTCGTGACCGCTTTACGCGATGCGTCGACACATGTGTCGAAGAAGAAAAAAATGAAAAAAGCACGCGGTATTGCCACATACGCACGCCATCAAGAACCATCCGCGTACACAGGATAAGGAAGGGTGGAGCTTTCGCGCAGAGAGGAAAGGACGCCTAGCAAAGCAGCTGCAGCCAAGGTCAACAAAGACAGCGCGTCTTCGCGCGCACTCGCTCACGCTCGCGGGCCGTACGCACGGCACGCGCACACGACGTCAAACGGACCAAAAACGGACCAAGAGACGGCAAACTGACACACCGGGACAAAACAAGACAGCGCTGGAGAGTCGAGGTCAACTGCCAAGTTTGTCCTGGCAGTATGCATATGCGACGAAACTTAATAAGAGGTGTACACTTCTGCCAGCTGTGTGTATATATAGATTCGATCGTTGTCCCTGGAGGAACGGATACAACAAGTCACGATCTACGGTCACGCATAATATCTGTATACCTCAGAGCCATTTCTGGTGCACAATACGAGGTATCTGGTCCGACTCCCGGGAGTTCCTGCAGCACATACATATCGAAGGAGACAGAACACACAAACGCTCTCGAATGGAGAGTTAGGCGTGTCTGTGGAAATCGTTAGCCGATCTGATTGTTACCAAGTCGATGTGCAACCTAAATACGATGGGAATCCTCAGAAATTAGCCGCTTATAGTATACTTTCCTTTTCTGAAATCGGTCGGAGAGAAGATACGTCCACCATTGTGGAGGCGGCGGCGCCGTATTTCTTAAATAACTCGATAAAATATCACGAATGAGTTAAGGACATTGCATATACAGCAGTAATAACGCTGCGGTATTCCTCAAGCCGAAGGTTACTCGATGCACTCACTCGCGCGTTTATCTCGCGAACTTATCGTGAGCGACTACACGTTCACTCTCATGGTTCACTCTCCACGATGTGTGAACACGCGGCACGCAATATGCAAATAAGACAGCACTCAAGATAGCGCGACCTGACCTATACGTTTACTCTTGTTTCGCGAAGTCTGTATGCATGTAGCTTATCATCCGCTGTTCACATCATATTCCGGTGTCGTTATGAAGACTAGTTACTGTACTATATGAGTTACCGATAAAATATATAAGCGACGGTTGAAACCAACGTTTCTACAGAAACACGTAAGCAGCCTCGACGAAGAAGAGGAAAACAAGGCAGCACAATTTGCGTACACAGTGAGTGAGTCGAAAGAAAAAAGAAAACTGTAATTGAGCGCAGCGCACGCGCATGGCCGCACGGCGTCACCGTCACGGCGAGCATAACCAATCAATCACGTCACATCGAATAGAGCCATAGTGTTCAGCGCCCAAGTTCTTCAGACGCCGACAAACGTTCGCGTCACCTCTCTGCCACATCGTCGCCGGAAACGCCACGACGCGCAGTTCAAGGAACGCGCTTTACGTCACCACGCCGGGGCGGGTGTTTTCATGTAAAGAAGATGCGCGGAAAGCACGCAACGGAGGCATCGGCATCCGAGCATGCAACGCACGCACGCACGCTCCCTTCTTCACTCACTATAGCGCGAGCGTGCGATTTCGCGAGCTTTCAGCGACAAAGCATCGAACAAGGAACGTTGGTCTGCTCCTCGATAGCAAACTACTCGCGCATATACCCATCGTAGCGCGTTCAGTGGCTACAGTGTCAGACATTGTGAACGCGCGTGAGGTCGCTGGGTTCGGTTCCTGGCCGCGGTGGCTCCATTTCGATTGCACGAAGAAAAACGCAAAGATTATATAGGCATGGAATACGTTCCTGATGGCTACCGCACATTGATAGGCAACGATTTCCTTTAGTTTTGAGGAACGATGGATTGAAACAACACATGTTTGTAGTTTGTAGACTTCGCTGTCGCGAAGAGAAGAAGAAATGGATATGGGCCGGGTACGTAGCACGTCGGCAGGATAACTGGTGGCCATTAAAGGTAACTGACTGGATTCCAAGAGATGGCAAACGCGTGAGGGGGAGACAGAAAATTAGGTGGGTAGATGAGATTAAGAAGTTTGTAGGTATAACGTGGCAGCAGAAAGCACAGGACCGGGCTGATTAGCGGAAAAAGGGAGAGGCCTTTGCCCTGCAGTGGGCGTAGACAGGCTGATGATGATGACAGAGGTCTCAGATTACATTAATGCGCCTATTCGTTTTGTGCGCATTTCTGTGTTCCGAAACTGTCAGCATCTTCCGAAGATATAGAGTGACTTTAAACTACGAGAAAGCTTGTTTGGCAGTGTTGCATATAAATTTGCATCTCCGTAGGGGCGCCGTGTCTACCACGCAACTCGCAAGATTAGATCAAACGCTGACATAGACTTGCGGCTGTGATATCCTTTGATATGTCGAGCCGTTTTTCGTGAACCCCCCCCCCTCCCCTATCGGGCATAGTCAGCAATCTTTAGTTGCATGGGACGGATCGAACCTTGAACACGTTCGGTCGCTGCCAGCTGTCGACATCGAACAGCTAGCCTGTGGACAAAAGCGAGGGCGGAAAGCGAACGTTCGAAAACCGAACGTGTAAAAGGTTCCACAGCTGTAAACTCAAGCTATACCGTGATACCTCAATGGTCACACGCAGGACGCCCCAAAACATGCCAGCTTCAAGCGCCATGTACACAGCACGCATAAACACCCCGCGGTTGCTCGCCAGCGGGCAACGAACTACAGTCTACGGCTCGGTATAACGGACCCGCATTCAACGGACTTTCGGATACAACGGACATATCAGCTTAAGTTGGTCTGGGTATAATTCATGAGCGAGGTCGTTTTAACGGACCGAACGATAGCAACGGACTACGGCTACCAGTGGGACAGAAATACCGGACTTTTTGTCGCAATTTGGGCGCCTAAAGCGGACTTTTGCCATGTGCACGCGGGCTGATAACAGACTTCACCACGACGCCTCTCCCCTAATGCGAGCTAAAGCCGCGGTAAATTTTTTAAATGGCAGCTGGCACACATTGGTGGCTTCCGTCCAAGCCAAGCCTCCAGCCAAGCCAGATGGAGCAGCACGTTAGCACGTTGGCGCTTGCGGACGCAGGAGACACATGACGCCCGCGTATAAGCTCCCGTCCACGTCGCGTGACTGCAACATGATCGGTCACATGTCACCGCCACCACCTCTTGAGCGAGACACTCGAAATCGCAAGCCGGTGCGCTATATAAACTGCGACAAGGAACAAGCGTACGTTGGGTGTGAAGTGGCGGGGCTTACTGTTTACTGTACTCTGTTTGCGTGCCCTTGCGCTGTGAGCAAAAATACACCGTTTACACCGAAAGAGATACCATGTGCACGGGTGTTGGCTGCAGCATAAGCGAACGGACAACGGAAAAATCACGACTCGGTACACTAAGCAATTTATCGCTATTAAAAAAAACAAACAAAAAAACAAGCTAATTATAGGTCTGCAATGGGTGCCTTTAAGTTGGACAGGAAGAGCGACAGTGTGCTCTTTTGTATATTGTAGAGCTCTTAAAACATCCTAGACCCACACAATATAGCTACAAAGGCCAGAAATCAACGGCTGCGGCCGCGAGTCGAATCCGGTGTACTTCGTGTTCATCAGCAGCAAAATGCCGCGCATACATATTCATCGAGTCGCTGCGCTGGGCATATATACACTTTCTTGCGGCATCGCAAACGTGCCTGCGCGACAATTCCGTTATTTATGCGAATAAGCCGCGCTGCCGTGCAATTTAATCAGGACCAGTCATTAATACGCCCCACGATTGCACTCCACCAACCTCTCTAACAAATGCCCACAGTCGCCGTCTCCATGATATTCATCGCCAAAATCTTGAAGGACGTAACATCACAGCGTGACGAAACCGCAAAGCTACAGCAGCTCTAAGAACACGAGGTCCATCATCCCTGGCTCACACCGGTCTTTAGGGTACGAGGAGGAACGTACGGCGCCAAAACAGCTCATGGCAAAGAAAGGACGTCGGAGGGCCTCGGGTCATTAGCACCAGAGCGAAGTGCCTCGATCGACACGCTGTCTGCATGCGCCGCCAGCTGCTGTTATATACAGTTGAGGCTGTATTTATATATGCACGTCCTCGGCACGCGCAGCACGCGTTACACCACCCGGGCGACGCGCATCGCAGGACAGCGCGGGCCTTCTTCATCGGTTGATCGCCGCAACCCCGTCCCTTCTCAACGGGACCCCCCCGTTATATACGGGTGGGCCAAAAATAGACGTCTCCACGCACGGAACGCCACCATTATATCGCACCGCACATAATGTGTATATACGAGACGCCAGGAAATTCTACTGTGACATATCTGTATACGCATAGCCGCGCATGGTGTGGTCTCTTCGTTCTGAAACGTCGTGCCTCGCATGCAGGAGGGAGGCTCGAAAATCTCTTATCTCGAACGAAACGGCGGCCTCGCCGGAGATGATAGCGGCGCGCTGTATCTTGGCAGCGAGTATACTGTGTTACGAAGGACTGCTGCGCAGCTTGTATAAGCTCCGCGGAATAAGCTTTCTCGCAGCCGAGCCGCCGGTTGCTGCGGAGGTGTCCAGTTACCGCGTGCCAGCACCGTGCGCAGCTAGGCGCGAGAAGTCTGGCGAGCACAAAGTGGTCGTCGTTTGGACCCCGCTTCGCGAAACGCTTTTCGAGGAAGCAGCAAAGTTCTATTATGCGCTGTGCGAAGGGCACGCGACCCGAACTAACTTTTAAGAATGCGGGGATATCGAACACTGAGTGCATTGCAAGTAGTCGAGAGCAATGCAGGGAGAACGCAAGCGGGACAACGACATCGACACGGGAAAGGAGCATTGAGAATGCCGTTCATTTAAAGTAGGCGCACGTAAAAGCAAAGTGGGGGGAAAGAACTTTTCGTTTGACCCCGCAAAGAAGCCATGCGAAAGGCCTCGCACGGCATATCAATCGGGTTGCTAAGTTTTTGGCATGAAGAGGAAGCTGTGATGCCGTTCGACCTGCTTTTCTACGAGTTATTAAAGAGAACGGCACTGACGAGGAAAGAAAAGGGGAGGGGGGTGTATTCTCATGTGGCCAAGCTACATGTGTGATTGGTGATATGTAGAAATGCACCTCGCCTATGGAAATCACGTGATCAGTCACTTGGCCGTCGATATAGCGCTATAGTCCTTGGACTCATGCCGATTAGCATTAAATATGCAGGAATGCGTACTGCATGCTACGACGAAACTACACATACCGCGGCGTATTCGCATGTATACTCACAACCAAGAGTATGCATGCCAGACCTACTTAAAGAGGGACGCAGCGCATATTTGAAAAGGCTTCGTGCTTCATCGCCTTGTCCTTCGGCAACGTCCTTTCAACAACGCGGTCATCGACCATATTCTATAACGAATAGCTGAGTACACCGGTTCCTTTCAGTTTACCGAAGCTGTAAATACTTGAGGATACTCCTTTATGGGAATTACCGGCTAGCCACGGTTTCGTCGGCAGGCAGAATAGTTTAGGCACTCTATAGCCTGAATTTACAAGTTGTTTAACAGCCGTAAACCAGAGTCAGAGAAATGCTGCGGCTGTTTCTAGAGGCTGCTGTCAGGCCCATCACTATCCGCATTAGGGCGAGGCATTGAACCGCGCCATGAAGCGATCAAACTGAGTTTGTGCACGCATTCTGATGACACCTTATTAAAGTGCATCCGTTCTCTCTTATTGACCGCCGCCGTCATGGATGAAGGAATGGATAGGGGAAGGGAGCATGCAGCAACCAGAATTCAAGTAGTCGGCGCAACACTTGATCATGTCGCTGCTTAGAGTCTTCGAGTTCTGTGCACGCTTTCCTGAAAAGACAACGAGTGTGCGACACCACCCGTTGTCTTTTCCAAATCTGCAAAGAGCGGCTGCTGAAGCACGTACATGAACAAACGCGCATCAATTAAATCCCACTGAACCGAGTCCGATGAGATGGCTCACGTGCTGGGCCGACTTCTACAAAGAGAGAGAGAATACGAAAAATATGACTTGGCTACGTGTGTCCTGGCTACACGGAGAAATACCTTGCAAAGTATGAAGGAGTAGTGTGTCGCTTCCTCCAAGTTTACTTCTTCCTCCATAGCCGATTTAGAGCGTATCAACATGGGTCAGCAATTAAGTCGAAGCGTGCATTACTCCACGCCATGCACGGCGTCATTGCGGCATGTTATCGTTTGATGGTGATTGCTCTTAAGAATGCATAGCGGGCGCGATAATGCAATACGTAACACTGACTATTCGTGATGGTTATTACGCAGATCTCAAAGAAAGATGTTCAGCTGCAGCGACTGGGACGACGCAAGCTTCGACGGGCAATCAATCCGCGGACAGCCGTCCCTCGAGAGGAGCCCAGAAATGCGGAACAATGCAACCAAACTGATAACCTTCGGCGCAAGGTCATCGCTGTCTGACAGTGTGGAGCAACAGCGTCAATCTCAACAGCTATATGAAGAATACCAATCGAAAAACAAAAGCAAAACCACTATACAAGAAAAGCGACTGACACGATACAGGGAGCGAGGGAGAGAGAGCGAATAAACTTTTATTAGCAAACTAAAGGCAATTATCCCCATGTGAGTGGGGTCCTCAGTTCAGGGCTCTATTGCCTTGCGCGAGTCTGCGAACCCGCTGGACGCACATGCTACTGTTTCTACAAGCCTAGACTGAGCAGAGCAGACTCGCAAGAGGAAGTGTTATGCTTGGTGATGCAAGGGACGCCCCGTGGATTAGTGTGTTGCCTCGTGGAGAGGTGGACTGCGGTTGTGTACCTACTGTAGGGACAATAAAATGGATAGAGGGTGGAATCAAAGAGACGAAGCAGCCTGCGGGTCTGTCATACGGTGAAGGGGGCGTCCTGTTGCGTTCAAGTCGAGGCATGGACAACGGCTAGGGTCGTTGTCCACTCAACGTGGGAACACTAATCCACGGCTCATCTGCCAAGCCACTGACCGTAGTGAGAAGTGTGCCAGATACCACAAGCGCGTTTGTGTGATCTCTTCTAGTTAAACACATGGCGAGCCTTTCTGAGTTGCGAGTCGCAACAGAGTAAAGAACTTGTGTATCTGCGCTGCCATCGCCAAGCATCAGTGTCAGCGCCTGAACTCGTGTATACGTCTATACGACCGGCATGCCGGCCGGGATTCATGTTACGAGGAATCTGCTTCAACCGTCTATATGGCGTCATTTTGTACATATGAGCGCGAATAGCAGCGGTGCCGGGACCACGGTGCTGCTGCATGCCGCGAACAACGGGTAGTTATAACACGCGACGCTATCACGAGCACAAACACACACACACGCACACAGCAAACCGGAAGAATCGGCTCCTACAGCACACACACACAGCGCGTACGCTCCAATGAGCGCAACCTGACGCCCGCGATCCTTGACACACTTCCTAGCCCGTGAGCCATCTCCCACGTTCGCGGTCTACTCTCCGACGAGTAGAAGCTGCGCGGTGCACGCGATGACCGAGCGCCACGAACGAAACAATGCGAACAAATCAGGTTGCAGGGCGGGGATCAGAAACGCGGGGAACGGAACGCAACGGAGGTTGGGCCCCCCTCGCCTCCTCGAGTATAAATACCCCCACGGTTCGCTACCACGCGAAGGCCGAGGAGGAGCTAGAGGAGACCGCAGTGGCAGCGGAAGTGAGGAGGAGGAGGAGACGAAGCTCGAGTCGCGTGTAGCACACCGTGGCAGACAAAGTCAAGACAAAAGCGTATACAAACCAAGCAACGAGAAAGTGAGCGACTCGCACTTCTTCCAATGCTCGCGAAGGTGTGCGCGCCAGACGGTTGACGAAGCGCCGCGCAGGAACGACGCCGATGGAGAGAGTATAGGAGAGGAGGGAGAGCTTGGCACGAGGAAAATGATAAGAGCTGAAATGATCGCTACGCGGCTGGCAGCGCAAGCGGTGTGGCGACCATAAATGAGCCGCGATGATATTACCACCGCCGTCGACGGCCATTTTGTTGTTTTGTTTCGCCGCGCGCCCATGACGTCTTATATATTCGCGTCGCTTCTCTGCGGAAGTAGCAGGCGCGCTATTGCGAACCCATAGAAGCCCACCGTGCAGCTTACTCATTCGTTTAAATACCGAGGACGTTGGCTCGACAACAAATGCGAATTTCTGCTCTATTAGTGCGTAATGTTTCTAATTTAGCTCGTGTCTGTATCGGTTGCAATGCCAACTACCGGCTTAAACATTTATTTGGAGATTAAGTTGCCAAGCAAAGCGAGGATATAGCTTTCTCGAACATCTTGCGTCCCGTAAACTTTTGCTGTTGGGTGTACTCGTTGTAGTTTAAGACACATTCTGGTGCGTGCCAAAACCACGACACGATTACGAGTTACGCCGTAGTACGGAGGTGCAACTCCGAAACAATTTTAGCCACCAGGGGTTTCTTAACGTGCACCTGAACAACGTATACGAATAACACGGCCATTCTCGCATGCCGCTCCACACAAAAATGCGGCTGCCATGGCCGGGAATCGAACCCGCGTCCTCATGCTAGTAAGGCAGCGACACGCCATAGCCGCAAAGTCCCCACGGCGCTTTCTCGGTCACAGAAACCTATAGTTTAAAGCACGAAGAGTGACGTATCGAAAGAGAGAGAGAGAGAGAATATGCAAGGAAAACGCATAAACCTATCTCTTAAAAACAATAAGACAACATGAGTAAGTCACTAAGTGGGGCGGACCAACGAAGCGGATCACCACCGCTACTAATATGGCAAAACTCCTCGGAAACCTTAAACAGCTTCGTGCCTAATATATACGGCAGGGAAGCGCTCGATGAGCTACTATACAAAGGAGGAACTACACATAAAGGTGTTTGATTATGGAAGTTGTTGCGTTCACAGGTCTCCCTTAAACCGCGCAATTTATATGCAGTGGTTAAACAGTAATAATCCTGCTAAAGAAATCGAGCCAATTGTGCCAGCACGCGCCACTAGAGCGCTTGAAACATATACACTTCGGAACTACTCCAGCGAATAACTGCGCCTGCGACCGCGTTTTAAAAGCGATAAAATCGTGGGGCCGATCGAAGCGGTGGGCCGCGTTCATAAATCGGACACATTCAATGCGCCGCAGGCTCTCTTTGGGTGGGAACTCCACTGACACTTACAGGCCGTGTAATTAATGTGGATACAGTGCTCGCGAGTTTCTTGTATGCACTAAATCCTGCTGTAGTGGAAACAGTACACACGAAAACGCATTGTACACAGTGTATCGCTTTTTTGTGACAAGATTCTGAAATGGAGAACGAAGCTATGAACTTAAAGGGAAATTCGAGCTGCCGGTATATTCTGAGGAGATATTTTAGAGAACGGGACCTCCGTGCTCACACTGCCAAAAGGGCGGAAAAGAAGGGGGGGGGGGGTGAAATGACTGGTGTACGAACATGCAATGATATAGATCTAACTGCTCTTAACCTAGTCTTTTCCAATTATCCAGTTAGACGAACGACATACCGAAATGAATGCCTTGACACCGTTTTCATTTCTTTTTTTTTTCCCTCCCTATCTTCCTCATACTAAACCATCCGGCATGACCGGATGCACGAAGTAATCGCAGGATTCGCTCGCGTATAACCGCGTTACCCATACGAATCGGCAACGGGGTTAGGCGCCAGGTTGGGGATTAATTATTTCCGGTTCTACGGTAACTAGCTCACTAGGCGGTCCTAATTGCACGCGATGGCACAACCAGAGAAAGAGAGAGAGAGAGAGCGTGACGCCGCGACCCGCAAAAGCCAAAAGGCGCCCGTAGCGTTAACCGTGCCAGCAGCATGGCAGGCAGGCAGGCAGGCAGGCAACGCTCCCGGGTTTCGCGCCCCACCACTTTTCACGAGCCTCACGAAGCGACGTATATACGTCACCGTTTCAAAAGAAAGAAAACCGGCGCGGAGGATTTCTTTCGCTCGCTGAGACAGCACGGTGCTTCTGAGCTCTCGACCTGCGCAGCGCAGGGCAGGCTTTTGTGTGTGTATACGGAGGTCGCTAAGGAACGCCAGGAAATCCTCGGCTTTTCTTCTTTTTTTACTTTTTTTTGTTTGTTCCTATTCTCACCCTCACTGATGGGTCGAAGCAGATTCCTCTTCCGGGTTTTGTTTTCCTTATCCCATTGCGGCATGATGCGTTACGTGGCGAACTGTCACCGAGCTTAATCGCCGTCGGCGCGCACTTTACGAGCGCGGCGAGCCCTCCACGGCGGCGGAAACGGGTTTGACGTTGCGTATTAGTCCTGCGCGGTGACCGCGCGAGGTCATTCGTGCCAGCTTCTGCAGGGATACCCTTGCACATCTAGCGCGTAGAGTAGGTTCATTGGGACCGTTAAACTGCGCGCGGCGAGTTGCCGCAATATGCCCCGGTTAAATGTCTCCATACCGCTCTTCCTAGTGACATCGAAAGATGAGAGAGAGAAAGAGAGAGAGACGAATTGTAAAGAGCGAAGGACGGGTTTGCACCGGCGAGTGTTCTTCTCACGCGCGGCCAAAGGAGCGCGAATGACATAAATGTATTCATCGGGCCATGAACGAAAGAAAATTCGAAATCCTGCCCCGTGCAGCTTCAAGAGTCAGCGAACGAAACTCACGAAATGCGATCCGTATACTATAGGAACGAAAGGCGACCCAGGTGACAGCTAACCATATATGACGTCGCACGAGTCGTGATGCGTGATTACGCATAAACTGCGTCCGATAAGGGCTTTGCTGAAGGGCGCATATAGCCGAAACCCGCACAAGATCGAACCTCTGAGATTCAAACTTGATCCGAAGTCGATCGCGGTCCCTTGAAAATGTGTCATGTAGCTCGATCGCTTTTAAGGTGCAAAAAGCTCGAATTAAAGTATACTGCTCCCCGACATATATTTAGTAGGTGACGTGCGCGTAGTTGCAGTTCTGTGTGCAAGTGAATTAATGAGTAACGCAAAATAAACGAGGGTTTAAACAAGAGATGATGCTGTGTGCAACAGGAGTGTCACGTGATTTTCAGAATTTCACACCTATGTATTTCACTGGGCGTCTCGGTATATATAGACGCGAACTAACTTGCCTTCCCGTTCCTACAAAAAAAAAGTAAATAAATAGATTAAATAAAAACATAAAATGGCATGAACGATTAGCATATAGTTGGCTGAACGGACAGTGTAACAAATTTTACAGTTGTGGCTTGAAAAATGAGTACATCAAAATCTAAGGGAAGAAATACAGCCCCCCCCCCCCCCCCCCCAAGCCGCGTTTTACTCTACAGATTAACCTTGCTCTATATTTTGTTTTAGTGCGGAAATCCAACGTCACTACACGTTCGCGCGTGCGGTATAACTTATTGACTACGCGTAACTGCAGTCAGCGGGCGGCCAAATTTTAAGGTCCATCCCTACACAACAAATATTTCGTTAGAAAACACGCAAATGCAACGAGTTTCAAGAACAAAGCACCGAGTAAAAGAAGAACATGGCCTGCACCAACTAGTTTCCGGGTAAACAGGACAACGATGCATCATCTTATATAAAGCATCCGTGTTTTTTTTTCTAACGTTAGGCGCGTTTATCGGATTACTTACGTGGTGCGGCAGCAGACCGACTCTATACCACATCTCGTGGGGATGCGATCATAAACCAAGTGATTTAGCTAATTTTCTCGGCAAACCTCTAATACCTAGTACGGAGCAGTGGGAGGCACAACTCGCCAGCTCGGACCCGGGAGTGCAGCTAGCGCTCCTGGATCACGTCCGGCGGGCAGCTAAGGCCAGTGGAGCCCTGGACGTAGGGCCCCAGCCATAGAAGCTCCAAGATCCCCCTTTCCCCTTTCCCTTGAATAAAGTTTCACTCTCTCTCTTACGCTGACCGCCAGTCGCGCGGCCCACGCGATCGCTTGCTCTTCGCGTGGCCACAGTCTCCGACAGGCGCGATCAGACACGAGAAAACATATGTAACGTAACCGCCGAGTAAAGCACACACATCAAAATTATGGGCCTGCCACCGGTGAAAGCACGCATCCGCGATGCCCGCCTTGCGATTAAAAGAGCATTAGAGGCACCGCAGCCAATGAGATTCTCAGAGGAGAGAACGCCAAGTTAAATGACCTAGACCAGCAAAAAAAAAAAAAAAAAAGAACAAGAAGAAAATTGCGTAGAGGCAACGCCGACCGAAACGACTGGCCGAGCATCAAGGGCACGCGGCGAATCCATCGGAGGAAGGTTAACGGCCGTCACATTTTTTTCACCCCGTCCGAACAGCTGCGCCTGCCGACGCAGGAAGCCGTACAGCGAAAGCATCTGCATGCGACGTCGTAAACGTCTTCGCAGAGCTCGCGTGCGCCGATCGCCCCGCAGCAAACATGGCGTGGGGGACCTCACGAAGCCCTGAACGATGCGAGATAACGGCGTTTCGCTCTCTCCGAAAAGGCGAATCAATTCGTTCCTGAGCCGGCCTATAAGTGTACTGTACAGCCAACTGATGTCGTGTAAGTGTTCCCTGGCTCCCCGCAAATGGCGGACGTCGTTTCGTGCCATTGCTTTCCTAGTGGAAAAACCGCACGAAACGTATTATATAACGAGACATTTTCGACGTGTAGTCGTTTTATATTATGCCGTGCACCGCGCTATACGTACTGAAGTTCAAAATACGTTTCACCTCCATGGTTGGAGATTGCACCTAAGCACGCATTCACGGTGGCAGTGTACACTTATAGCTTAACGTCAAATGGTTACGCTGGGCGACCCAGCGCCATAAAGACGTTTAAAAGCATAAACGTTGTATGGTTACCGCAATGGAGGTTCTTTACATAAATGACTGCATAAAACTCTGGCGCTGCCATCGTTGATATATAGTATATGCGGAAGTACTACCAGGTCCTTTTTTTATTTGCTCTCCAATCTTCATGCACTGGGTCTTTTAAACATTCCTGTAGCCTTACTTATGACACTTTGCATCTGAGATACCAAGAAATCGTATCCTCCTAAGCCCACGAAGGCAAAGAGTTTATGCACGTTCGCGCTATCAGTGAGAATTGTTCAATTTAGAGCGAGCTTATATCGACGCAGATGACCCATCCGCGGTTACATACAGCTTCGAAGCCAGAAAGACGAAGACCACGCGCTTCATTACGTTCGTATACCACAATTACTGGCTGAACCAGCCCGCATTTGAAGCTCAGCTCTCGTAGACGTTAGGCCCAGTTATCTACGACAATTTTTGTAGACAACCACGGCTGCTGCTTTGTCTTTAGACAGCGTGCTACGAAGATACGTAATGAACGATGCGCACGCCAGTGATATATATGTGCTACGCAAATGCCACATCTACGCCTAAGAAAAAAAAAAAAACGGAGATCGCACTGTACAACGTTTGAAGTTCTAACTTTAATGCCATTTGTTAAATGCGGAACGATATATCGTTAAACATCTACGCGTCTCAACTTGCCAACTACCAAAGCGATGCTTCTCGGTTCGTCCGGAAGAACGCAAGGACAAAAGGAACAAAATAACGAGCAAGCGGTACAGGGTATGTCGGTTGCATGCGAGTCAACGCGGCAATGTGCATGCGGCCGGGGTTCACAGAGGGCGGTGCGCTTTTTTACAATGTGCACTATACGCTGCTTCGTGTGAAGTGGCCGTAAAGGCTATAGGCGCGAAACGTGGACACTCGAGCGAAAAAAAAAAAAATGCTTTTGCGGCACTTGACAACGGAGCGCGCGCGCAGAGCGGGTGGCAGATAGCGTGCGCGCACGGCAGGCATGCGCCCACCGGAAATGGACGTTTGAGGGCGTCTCGTTTTACAGCCGAGACGTGCGTGCAAAGGCAGCCCCCGACAGCCGGGGACCCGAAAAAACCAAAGGGGTCTCTCTACGGCGTCCGCCGGACGCGAGGTCCCGTCGCCGTAAGCACGAAAATCGGGGGCTGCAGAGGCACTCAAAATTCCTCCACGCTAGCGTTTTCAGCCAATCAGAGAATATGTAGCCATCCTGTGAGTAATCTGTGTGATATTAAACGGCGCATGGTGAAACTTCAATGAAAAGAGAGAGAGAGGAAGCGATAATATTGCTATTTTATGTGGTGCGAACAGGAAGTTTATCGTGAAATTTACTAGGCACGTCGTTGTGTGTGGGGGTGGGTAAGTGGGGAGGGGGGGGGGGTGGCGACAAGGAATTAATCTTAACCTTCTGACTTTAAACGTGCACGCGATGCATGGCACAGTGCCCAAGGGTTGAAACGCGACAATTTATGGCCAAGTAATGCACGCACTTCCGTTTCCACTGTCTTCAGTTCGTGTCATATCGACTTAATTTCATCTCGAACAATTGCATCAGATGCAAGGCTACCTTTGCGGTCAGATTCCTAGCGACGTGAGACGGTTACTTAGAGGGACTGCGCATAGCAACACTCATAGTATTGATGTCGCGATTCGATCCGTGAGCAGTGTACACACGAGTGTGTGAGATAACTGATATTTATTCTCCAACCAAAGTTACGAAAACACGTAAAAGCCCGACGTTTCGGAACCAGCTTGGTTCCTTCCTCAGGGGGGACTGCGGCGGCTTGGCAGCGGCCTCTTTAAGGCACTCTTGCGGCGGTTAACGACCCCACGCATTACCGCGGAGCGTAGCCCATGCGCATACACTGGGGGGAGAGTTCCGAGGGAACGATTGATATTTTGAGTGGTCCTCTGTATGTGCCACGACTCCAGTAGCAACCTCCTCCTCCACTTGGTTTCACTTTCCAGGATGGCCGTTCCGTCGAAGTCAGAATGCGGCCACCGTCCCGCATTCTGACAGTTCGTGCCCACCACTCAAGGCAGAGTTTTACCACACGCGGTTAAAGGCCACGTCAGCCATCAGCCGAATGAGTGGAGCCAACGATAAATAAAGTGCGCTCACTTTACGACACTACCAGAGCTCCCAGGCGCGGCACAGCTTCTCCCAGGTGCATATGAAAAAAAAAACTTTCGAGCAACCGAAATGAAATTCAAATGTGTTCGAGCGTTTTTGCAAAAGGGTGCTTTAGCAGCACCTGTTTGCCGTACGGTAAGTACGGTAATACCGTACTGTCGTAGTTAGCACGCTGCTTTTTTTTTTTTTTAAACTGCAAGACCTCTTTTAACCACTTTGGCCGTCTGATCACGTTACACGTGATCAACACGGCGGATAAAACGCTTGGAAAAGCTATACGTGCCGACCAAACCGGCACTGCTAAGACCCTAAAGACACGTCAACAGTGCGACGGCTATACAGGAGGCCAATGCGAAGTGGTGCGGCGTCTAAACGTCTGTGGCAACAAAGTAAAGAGGCGCGCAGCACTTATATGACGAAGGTCGGAAAAAGCCCCCTTACCATCCTCTTTTCCTTTTTTTTTTCTTCAAAAAGCCCAGCAGAGGTCGGACGAGAGGGAGACGAGGCTCGATAAACACGCGCCGCTGGAGTGCGTCGATTCTCAAGATGCAAGCTTACGAAGCAAGCCGAGCACAGGCGCACTTTCCTGATACGTGACCGTACAGTTAACGCTGCAGCACAGCGAGCACCCACAGCACATCGAGGCTGCTTCTCTTCGGTTCTAGAAGACTCGATACGGCCGGATAGGATCACGTGCGCGCGCTGTTGGGATGTGCGCAATGGCAGTCGAAAAGGGCAAAAATTCGAACAGCGGGGTATCGAACAGTCAAGGAACTCTCGCTGCGCGGATGTTTCTCGGTATGCTGTACATACATCTATCTAATATATATATATATATATATATATATATATATATATATATATATATATATATATATATATATTGTAGCATGAGTTCGATAGCTGAAGATAGCTGAAGATACACGTAACGCCAATAGATAAGCGACGCTCGATGCTTTTTTTTTCAGTATTTTGCGTAGGACGACGGCAGGCACACAGGCCACATAACGCCGTAATTACTTCATAAGCAAATATTAACCATTAGCAACGGAACAAGAATCACCAATATAAGCTAATAACTGTTGAGGTTTAACGTCCCAAAACCACGATGTGATTATGATGGACGCCGTAGTGGAGGGCTCCGGAAATTTAGGCCACCTGGGGTTCTTTAACGCGCGCCTAAATCTATAAGTACACGGGCCTCAAGCATTTTCGCCTCCAACTAAAATGCGACCGCCGCGGCCGGAATTCGATCCCGCGACCTTCGGGTCGGCATGTCGAGCACCATAACCGCTAGGCCACCGTGGCGGGTCCAATATAAGCTGTCAAAATGAGACTTGAGGAATTCACGATAGCTATACCGAATGATTTTGCTCGTGTGCTGCAGTTGATAGAGCATCAAAACACTAATAGATATCCCAAAGTACCACGACCGCTACAGGCTCGCATACTGGACTGATCATGCTGCATCGTGGAGAGGAAATGATGGCCAGCAGTTGTTTTCGATGTGAGCACGATAAAACGCTCGCTATCCGGACGGCTCCCACGAGGGCCACGACAAACACACGCTTCCATCACCGCGCTGTCGCATCGCCAAGACAACAGTGCATGCGAGCGCCTTATCAAAAAGCACGGCGAGACTCGCGACGAGCGGGGACATTATTGCCACCTTGTCGGTCACGTGTATTTGATGATCGGCATACCTTTCAAGCGGCCGGACCGCTTAACCCGGCCTCTCAAATGCTATCGGCAGCAATCGCCGGCAGATGCAACGACGAACTTCCGCTCGGCGGCGACGTATAGCGACCGCCGATTGCTGCCAAGCGTTGAGGACAGCGGTTTTTATCTGGGGTTCTCAAATTAACAGCCCCGCAGAACACGAGATAAGCTATACCGCCGACGGCTCAGGGGTCAGTCGGTGGTGCTGTCGTCGGCTGCCGTCGTCACGAAATCGGCGGCTCGGCCAGCTGAGACAAATGTGCCTCCCTCCACGATTACGGCGTCATTTCTTCCTGCTGTTGGGCGAATTATCTTTATAAAACACCTAATAGTCCGTAGTGTGCGATGTCGAGTACGGCCACTGACAGCGTCGCACTGTTATCGCAGTGCAAAACCGTGGTAGTGGGTATGTCACATGGGACGGCCGACAAGAAGAGCCCAAGTCGCATTTCCGTGGGGATTGGGACTGTCACACACACACACACACACACACACACACACACACACACACACACACACACACACACACACACACACACACACACACACACACACACACACACAGAGTGGAAAAGCGCCGGGACTGAACATCTAGCCGGTGTTACGTAACTGTAACTACTCAATGACATCATCGTTTTGGCTAACGCAAGCTGTTCGTTGATCGTTCACCGTTTCTATAGAAACGGTGAACGATCAACGAACAGACGGTGAACGATCAACGAACAGCTTGCGTTAGCCAAAACGATGATGTCATTGAGTAGTTACAGTTACGTAGTTTCTGACGTATGTACCAACTTCGCCCACACAACGAGGTCTATGCACTATATATAATTCTTTACATAATTAACCTCTTCGCACAATGAGTGTCCCACAGTTCGATGTGTACGTTACGTTATAGGAATCTCAAGTACCATGTCCAATCTGCGCCCGGTCATCCCGTTTGATGGCTATCTAAGCCGACATCACTAGAATATTCAGTAACGTTGATCAAGGTTGACGCCGGCTTCGCAATCTTATGCTGCCCTCATTAACACATGATTATGGCCAGATGATTCAACAAACACGATACGCGACGTTTTGACCTTGTGCTTCTTTAAGAAGTGCCCTTTCAGTCGTCCTTGACAAGAAGCGTTACATGCGGCACCAGCACTGTCCTACGAAGTTGTGACCTTGCTGCCATCAAATGCGATCTCATTATGCGTTGCGATGACCTATTGGTGTACTCGCGTGATTTGAAATTTTTTGCAGCTTGTACGACCACTTAGTACACGTGCCATACGATCCTTTACGGTAGTCTATCCTTATTTATGCAACAATCTTTCCCAAGTGTTTAGGCGTGCTTCCATACCCCACACAGTGCTACTAGTTTTGCGTTCTCTGACTTTGCAGACCCTGTTTACAAAACTCCCTAGTAGCTACCGGTCACCAATATATTGACTAAAAGCCACGTAGCGCACTGGTATAAATGGAGCCGTTTCTTTGTGCTCCGTTTATGTGCCAGTGACTTAACTGCCGTGCAGGGGCGTAGCCAGAAATTTTTTTCGGGGGGGGCCGGGGGGTGTTCAACCATACTTTATGTATGTTCATGCGTGCGTTTGTAAGTGTGCGTGTATATATACGCAAGCAAAACTGAAAAATTTCGGGGGGGGGGGGGTGAACCCCCCTTCCCCCACCCCCGCCTTGGCTACGCCCCTGCTGCCGTGTTTATCAAAGTTGGAATGCCTCGTTCGCAGTTCCGCCGAAGGAGTCTCCCGCCACTCGGTAACCTAATTATTATTACTAAGTATCTTTAGCTTAGAAACGCCTATCTAGACCCTGTGTCCACCCTCACAGCTTTCATTATTCTCACTGTTAAACTACTGGTGTTATCTGGTGTTCGCTAAACTTATCTGGTGTTAGCTAGATGCAGTCGAAAACGTATGTTGGCACGTTACAGATTTGTCGCGACTATCTTTTGAGAAAAGATATACTTTCAGATAGACATACTGCTCGCTGACAAGCAATACTGAATGTGCTGTACAATTCAAACATCGTTGCAGGAGCAACAATTCAGGATGAAAAGTGAAGGCGAGGAACTGAAATGCAAGGTTAAACCTGGATCTATTTATCTGAGAAAAAAAAAAAAAAACGGAACTGAGCAGGGAGGACTCTATCCACATAGGCTATGACAATGCTAGTGCTAGCACGTGCCCGCGCAATCTGGTCAAGAAAGTACCTTTAACAATCGTGATAAGCTGGTCATTTTGAAAGTAAATACAGAGTTCAATAGATGCCGTGTCACTGGAATTCCAGGTCTGTGGAGGTTACAGGCAAGCTGCGTCGGTTAGAAAGTTGCGATGGGCCCCGACAAAGGCGGGCTGCAGCAAACACTGCGATGCATGAGAGAAACTGCAGGCGCAGTACTGCGAAAGTTCCCAAGGCGCGCCTGTACAAACATGCAGTGATGCTTTGCGACGAAAAAAAAAACCGCGATGCGTATCGTCGCCACTGCAGATTAGGCGTGGCCATGCGTAAACACTCGCAAGGAGACAGGCAGGCTCTCGTGACCTTTATCTTAAAGCACCCAGCACTACCGAACGGTAAACACTTTCAGACAGCGCCTGCCACGTCTTTCCAGATTTATCTAGAACTATCGCACTCATCTATAATTTCGCGGTCATAACGGGGAACACTAGAACGCGAAGTTTGGTCGTGTAGCATAAGAACAGCTTGTCATTGGTGGACACTGCATTGTTTCGTTGAGAAATTCTTTAAATTCAATTTTCTCGCGCGTTGATGGCTCACCTTCAAGTTAACAAAGAGGCCTCTGTACCTGAAGTACTTCATGCGGTTAGGCTCATCAATGCCGCTTGGTATACGATTTTGAGGCCAAAACATCGCTCAGCAAAAATCTTTCTGGACTGAACCGCTGCGGGCTATTTATTAATTTTTCATTAATTTCGTCAATGTATGTGTGTTACACATACATTGACGAAGCCGAGATTACGAAACGCTAAAGCCATTGAATGAAGGAAGGAAGTGGAAATTTTAAGGGCTCGCCTTCTTTGTTATACACAATATTAATGAGAACTAACAGAGCTATTGAGGAAGTCAAAGAACACTAAGGTTTGCAGGATTAGCAACTTTAGTTTTAGCGTAAAAGTTCCTAAGATTTCGCTCGTGGCTCTAAACAATCGGAATTCAGAGGGCCGGTGCTGCCTTTGGGTTACCCAACTTGATCAGATTTCGTTTCTCATGTCGGAACTAATTACACATATTTTTACCAAACAAATGGTCAAGAGTAAGTATTAAATCGTTCAATCTTTCTTACAATTTCTACTGGCCACCAACACGCGACTTCACGCGTTCTTGTAATCACGGTGCGACGTAGTTCGCATGCATGCATATATATATATATATATATATGCGCTCGCACCTGCGCGTTAATTGTGAGAATGCAAAGAGTACATTTAATCATTGCGTAAAAAAAGTGTTACAGAGCTCGTCGTAAGTTGTAGGTCGCTTATTAGTTTGTTAGAAAAGAGAATGACAGAACAGAACAATTAATTACCGAGGTTTGAACATGATCGAGTATTATACTCGTGTAATTACACATCTCGAAGGAAAATGAGAAAAAAAAAAGAATTGTCGTTACGGCAGGACCCTGCAATCTTTTTTTTTTCTTTTCTAGAGACAAAATGACAATGAACACAGCAGCTCGTAACGACATTTGCGCTCTCTATTAAACAAGAACAAAATGTTGACACACGACGTAAAAGCGGAATCCATGCCGAGCTACAAAGAGCAGAGCGCACAAAGCGAAAGCAAGCGGCTTTGTTACAATGATCGATAACAGCACAGCTGCGCTTGGCGTACCGCCGGCGAAGTTACTCCGCCGAGAGTCCCGTAAGAAAGTTTTCTTCGGAAGTTAGGCAACTCGGTGTTCCCATGAGAGACGGAAACTGAAGCAACACGGATCAGCTTCGCCGTGAAAGGAAACCTGTTCGCGAGATAGCTTAGCTCACTTTTAGGGCTCGTGAGACGTGCGTAAGTATGTTCTGTGACGAAGCGCTCGTCTTCGCCGTAGAGCTGTTCGTGACACGCCGCAAAACGCGCGTATCCTGAAAGAAAACTAACCACACGAGTGAGTACGTCACAAAAACAAAAAGAAACTCGTGAGAAACAGAGGCTGAATAAACAACAAAATAAGGGGACGTCACGCAGCGGGGCGTAAAGTACGGGAGAACCGGTTCCAGAATTAAAAAAAGAAAGATCAAAGAAAAGGTGAACCGCAAGACACGCTGTCGATGGAAGCATGCGCTTCCTACAGTCGAGCAATCGTGTGCTATAGTTACTACATCGTATATGAATCAAGTTATCGGTGTGTTTTGCCACGGCACAAATTTGTGACATACGCCGCGGTAGGCGTCTATGGGCGGTCTACAAAAAAGGAGCTAATGCACGCTTTAGGAGGCTCGCTCTTACCTGTCCCAAGTATTCGAAGCCGTGCTTGTTCGCCAGCTCCTTAGCCAGCTCGACACCTCCTTCGACGTGAACCACAAATTGGTCGGTGTAAACTTCCGCGCTGATAATCGGACCCACGAAGAAGGTCAACGCGGCTACAACGGTGACAAGTAGTATCCGAGTCATGTTGACGTTGCAGTGCACGGGACGCCACGCACGAAGCACATGTAAAAGCGGCCTGTCACTCGCGCGAACACACGCAAAGCTCTCAGCTTGCTTTGCCGAAACACCTAACTAGCCTGACTTCCTTCGAGTTGGCTGCACTCCGGGAGAATTTGGTGCCCCAAGTTTCACGTGGAATTTGGCATGCCGGTCCTGTGGGCAAATGGGCTTGTTCCTAGGCTTGGCCGTTGTCGGGGCATAGGGCGTTTGCTTGTGTACCTGCCGTTGACTGCGACGGCCGATGAGTGAGTCGCCCAGTGCCCGCTCCCGGCCGCCGACAGCCAGCGAGGAATGAGGCGTCCGGACTGCCCCCCGTTGTTGATATCGACAGTAGCGCCGCCGCTAGGGCCACGCGCGGTGGTGACGACACTGATTACGTCACACATTACGATGGTTGAATCGGCCTCTTGCGTATCCACGGTTCACGGCGCTCATTTCAGGTGTGCTTCTTCTAGTTCACTGTAATGCTACGAAGCAGAATGGTTTGGTTGGCTTTGTCAGGAGATACGTGGTTGTTTAAATCCTAAGCCCCAATAAGGCTACGATGGCACGGTTGAAACAAAGCATCATTTTGGCAAACCTAATAAAAAGTGTAAATGTGTCGCAAGCGGTGTTTAAAAAATGGCTAACGGCTATGTAGAATGTTAAGGCTAGTTCCCTTCTTGTTAATACAGAAGTAGTGCGCGCAAATGTGATACATAACAAATTTTGTCCACACAGTCGAATATCAAGCAGGTATTTCAACGTTTTGTGCACGAGTCATAAATCCTACACGTAGCCAGCCCTGAGGTAGCGCGAATTATATCGAGTTTATAGCACGAATACGGTTATCTTTTATCAAAAGAAGAAACTCAACTGCACAGTTTCGGTTTCGTTTCGGCATTTTACAGAACGCAAACATTTGCGGTCTTCGCATCGCCACAAACATCGAGAGTAAAATGGCCGCGCTCAGAGCAGTTGTAAAGCTCAACCCGAGTAAGAATTTTTTTCTGTACTTAAATCACGAACACAGCCCTGTTCCGGGCGAAATTTTGATGATATAATTATCGCACTCTCTTCTAGTATTTGTGCAGAGTGAATATTGCTGCCGCTTGCGGCGATGCATTATTATATGCAGACTATGACTTTCTTGCAGGAATCGCGTGTCCGCTGGTAAATCAAGTAAGATACCGGCGAATTCGTGGACGAAACCCAAGGGAGCCCCACCTTGAAAAGAAGATGATTTTGGAAGTGTGCAAGCCTATTATACCGCGTCGCGCAGAGCCGGAGTGGGAGAGATGCAGCATGGCAAATCGTATTGATGTGGAAAGAGAGGTTTGTTCCATTTGGGTACCCATTAACGTGGGTACCCGAGAGGATAGCGCACGACGCATGCACAGTGGTGATAAACGCCAACGCAAAGCTTTGCGTACCCTATAGTAACTCTCTAGTAACATCTGATCTAAACTTCAATTTTTATGGAGCGCAGTACTTGCCCCAGCATTGCCTAGACCCTCCTGGTTAATCTTTCCTAGAATGACGATAACATCTATTGTACCAAGTACTGTTCGCTACAGAAAGCCAGAGCAAACAAACCCACGTCCAGTGTTTTGTTGGAATTGACGTGAAGCTTATTTTAGCACGGTTTGAGTTCGTGAGCAGCCGTTGCAAACGGTATGCGCCTGTAGCTGCCAACGTCACGAAGACGATGCATGATGATCGTCGAATGGCGACTGCTAGAGAGAAGTACGGCACGTGTCTAAATGCACGTCAGGCTTCGTAAAATTAGATGAATGTACCCATCAATCAGCGCTACAGCATTCTACGACATTGCACGACAACACCAAAAGTACTAACGAGTTAAGGGAAACCGTCCAGAAAATCTACTACAAGACTTTGATAATGACGCTACGGAAGGTTTGAATGAATCGTTCAAAACTTTTCTCATTACACACAATATTGAGTTTCTCTGCCTAGAACTACAGCTTATATTGTCAATTCTTTTTTTTTTTCTATTCCAGGGTTTCGTTGTGGTTCAAGGCAGCACGTTTCTTAATTGTATTCTGTCGGACTTTTACATTTCCTGGGTTCTTTCCTTTTCACGACTTTTCAGTTTAATCCCGAATGTATGGTATATTTTGAATTATTTGTGTGTTACATAAGGCCCGTGTGCTGGACTGTTGTAGGAGCAGAAGCCTTTGTCAGGCCATATGAGCTTCTGCTTTCTTTCTGTCGTAAACAGGGGAAATAAATTCATTCATTCATACACTTTGCGCTAGAGTGGCACACACATTCTGATGGATAACCAGGAATGTGCAGTAGCAAGTACCTAGTGACCAAAGTTGTCTGTACACGTTTACAAATTTATCCGGTGAGTAAATGGCAAATGCCAACCTTTAAAGAAAGCTTTCCTATAAAGGTGTACTGCCTCACAATGCCCTCGTAATCCACTCGGAGCCTAGAACATTGGTTCTAATACCTTCGACTGATACGCAACGTAGTGTCCTTCAGCTGGGTGCTTACCATTATGTTTTACCTCATTTTCTTTCAGCCGCACCCATACAATAGAGTCAGAGCAAACATTCTTCGAAAGGAGCTACACGAAGCGAAGCTCATCTGCTTTATGCATGAAAACCCATCCACTAGGGAGGATAGGATTAAGGTGCACAACATGCTGTTCAAAAAGGTGAGCCCTGTTTAGTTTTTTCACGTTTGGCTCCTAGCGTTCTGAGAACTTCGAAGTCACGCTAAAGACAAAATACAGCAGGAAATAGGAAATTAGTTTCTCCAATGTATTCTTTCGATAACGTCTCACATTACCCACGTAACCTGGTTATATTAAATATTTCTAAATGTAATGAACTAATGTGTCATTATTACTTAAATCTTATCAGTAGCCATATTTCAAATAACTGCATATGGCCTATCTATCAGCTTTATAGAGAGTTAAAATACGATAACATTATAGAACTAATGTAATAGATTAACCACCAGTAACGCATAACTTTGTGGGTTGCTTTGCAGAAAAAAAAAATTTGGCTAGTCTTGTTAACAAGCAAAAAAAAAAGATCGATCTTAGTTTACGTGGTTGTACAGAAAATTGTTTTGGCATGTTGTTTGTAATTCATTTCAGTCTGTGTGACACGTTTGATCGTCCTCCTTTTTCGTTTTTTCAATGTTGTGCAAGCTGAAGCCTCCGGTAGGCTTACTTATAAAACTGAATGCGCATACTATGAAAAAAAAAAAAAAATCGGCAAGTTTGCACTAAGTCGCACAAAGCTTCGCATAGCAAAGCACGGGTCCGTTGCCGCTCGCTGGGCAACCTGATTCACTATTTCTCTAAAGAGTTGGGCGGCCTCCTTTGTTTCTCTTCAGTTCTCTCTTTTCTTTTTTTTGCCTCTGTTCATTTCTCTTTCTTTCTCTCTCTTCCTTTCTCTTTTACTCTCCTATTTTTGTCTCGCTCACTCTCTATTTCTCCCTTTCTCTTTCTATGATTCTCTCTCTCTTTCTTTCGCATTCTCTATATGCTGCGCATTACTCTCTTCTTTCTCTCCCCTCGTCCTTTCCCTCTCCTCACCTTCACATCTCTCCTTACCATTTCCTACCTTTCCTACCCCCTCGCTATGATACTACACAAAGCTATGCTATGTTCTGCCAGCCTGCCTGGATAGCTGAGTGGTTAAGATGCTTGCCTAGAGATCATGGCTACGTGGGTTCGAATCCCGCCGCCTCATGAGGAAATTTTTTTTCGCCAAGATTTTTTTCTTTCTTTATATCTTTATTTCTATCTCACTGTTTCTTTCTTCACCCTCACCCTTACGTCTCTTCTTCGCCTTGCGCTTCCCCCTTGCTATACGGCAGACGAATTGGCGCACATGTTCTGGGAGCGAAGCAAAAGAAGAGAGTGCGTGCCGGTTTGTGATGATGATTTTGGTCAGCTTTGCTCTTAAAACATTCCTCTTACACAGTATACTTGTGGTAAAGTAGGTCATTATTAAAGGAAACCTGCAACACATTTCTTAACATTGTCGCTAAGGCAGAGCCATTTGCATTTTGCCATTTCTAACATATGGGACAGAAACCTGGAGAATAATGAAGACACTCGAGAAGTTAAGAACCGCAAAGCATGAAGTTGCACGAAAAATGATAGGCATATTACTAACGGATAGGTAGACTGCAGAGTGGAATGGAGAACAAACAGGGGTAGCCCATGTCCTAGTTGATATTAAGAGCGAAAAAAAAAACCTGGGTAGGTCACATTATGAGGACAGATAGTCAGTCAGAGCAACGGAACGGATACCAAGAGATGGGAAGTGCAAGCAAGGAACAACGGAGGGTTAGCTGGGGCAATGAAGTGAACAAGTTTACAGTTATAAAATGAAATAGGCCCGTGCAAGACACAGAGGGTTGGCGATCATTGCCTTCGTGCTGCAGTGTACATAAGACAGGCTGACAATGATGAATACGTTTGTCTTCAAGAATGTGAACACACTGGTGTCCAGGTGGTGCATTTCAGTGAACATATTCTCACAGAAAACTTTCTTAGAAGGACCTAATTGTAGCTAAAGTACAATGTTCCCAAGATGTGAAGAGTGCAATGTTCAATATCCCCATTTTTTCTCTACAAAATGGCTAAAGTGGCGTAGAATAGCAGTCCCCCTGCATATCGCCCCTTTTTCTTCAATATGTTTAGAAATTTCTATACATTGTATTAACGTAGAAACACTTCAGGGTTGCCATCTGACAAAGGTGCTGTAAGTTGACAAGGTGGGAACCGTATGTCAAGGGCCAGCGACTACGAAACTTGACATTGGCTAAATTCGTTATGAGTGAGCAGTACATACCACAAAATCTATCTAGGCAAGACCTCAGGGCTGGTAATAGTATAGTAGTTCCTTTGTCGGCCACCTTCTCACAGCACCTAAGGAGATGACGCGTGCACGTGATAATTGTCGCTACTGCTTAGGTCCAGAAACGCTGCTTCCAAGACGTTTGAACGCCCCCTTACGATTTCCGAGGTCATTTCAAAGCGCCATGTGATCTAGGTCTGACCCCTGTCATGTTCCTCCCGATGAGCAGTGATGGTGGCTTTTTTCTTTATTTTTTTTCACCACTCTCAGTTTAAAAATGTATATTTCTTCAAGCCCTTTGTGATGCTTTTGCTCATATTTCAGACATATTATGCTGTCTACTGACGCTATCGGAAACTAGGCTTTCTCTCCGAACTCAGCTGTCCAAAAGTGCATAGTACTTTTCCATGCTGCCCGTTGTCAAGATACGGATAAAAAGAGATGCCCTTATGAGCTCATGCCGTTTGTTTTTATCTGGAAGGCAATGTTACGTTCAAGCTGAATGTAATCATAGCCGGCGTCGACGAACACTTTTTTTTCATCTTATGAATTAGCACGAATTAACTGCTTTTGTAAACACTGCGAGCAGTTGTGTGCATGAAGGTCGGGGTTTGTCATTTCAGAACTATTTTCTCAAAGCGTACAACAATGAAACAGTACGCCTTGCCATCAAGGGCACCAAGTTTGAATCTGCAATGCCATTTACGATGTCTCGAAATGCCCTCATCCTTAGTCCTGAATCAGACGTGGCAACATTCTTCAAGTTGACCAGGAAGATGCCGCAATTTATACTCCTTGGTAGGTAACCCATCCTGTACTATTTACTATGCAGTATTGTTATTCAGTGTGGTATGGCCCACTGGATCATTTTAGTTGCTTTTATTTATAGCTTCAATTACATTAGACTATACTCCATCTCACCACTACCGTTCAGCACTACCAAAGCTACGGGGTGTAAGCAAGCCACATGCTTGCGCTGTAAAATAGTTCCAGATATAATAACCTTACAATTCGCAGGGTTGAGACATTTGCGCTTGTTTAGCACGTGTTACATCGCATCAATGAGTGATATGTTTATTCTTCATCGCCTTACGTCTTAGTATTTCTTTAATTGTTGTCTCAGTAACCGCCAGTAGCTGTGGTTACAAATCAACATGGCAGCGCCCATGCAGACGCGATCGCCCGCTTCAATCTGAAGTTTCGCTTGTTACTTGCCCACAGCGCTGACAACAAGAAATAAATGGTGAAACGAGCTACGTTTTGTCATTATTGGCGAGATCAGACTTGTGTCTAGCCACGCCTGCTAAGCCTAAAGTGCCGAGCATTTGATAATGGTTCATGAAAATAGCACAATATAGTCACGAATACATTGCTGTCGAAGTGTCAGGACATGAATCTAAAGCTAATACAAGCATCAATTTGGAACTTACGGGCCACAAAGCGCACGACGACGTAATAAATTCCAGGCGCACGGCACCAGCATCGATGGGTGCAGCAATGTTCTCTTTTTTTTTTCCATTTGTTCGCTTTACATGCACAACGCAGGCGCACAGACGCCATGGGGACGCTGAGCAGACGACACGGCGCGGATGAATAGATCGCAAGGGATTTTCGTCCTTCCTATTGGCTAAGGGGCCCTGTAGCCTCCACAGTGCTGAAGGGAACTTCTGAAATGGAGTATAGGGTGCATTGCATGCCCCCTGCGAAGGACCGTGATCACGGTAACACAGTTTACAGAATAAAAGTGGGATGGAGCACATATGGCAGGCATTACCAAGTCATGACCAGCAGCTTACCACTATTCTGGAATAGTGTTGTTAGGCGAGACCTTAAAAGGCAAAAGACAGTGTGTAGATCAGAGAGCAAGTGGTGGTAATTGATATTCTTGTTGGCATTCAGAAGTGGAGTTGGACAAGCCATGTAATGGCACTTGGGAGACAACTATTGGTCTGTTTACAGAATGGATGCCATGAGAAAGTAATTAAGTTGACGGTAACAGAGCTTCAGGTAGCATGCTGAAATTAGGAAATTTGCTGGCATAAGGTAGGCTCAGCTGGTGCTAAAGAGTCTTGATGGGTGATCACTAGCAGAGTACTTCGTCCAGCAATGGACATTAAATGGTTAAATGATCACGAATTGTGGGCAAGTTTTCATGCAAGATTGCTGTAGTTCCTTACAATTGTCATTCCTCGGCTGCTTATGGATGCAGTGGTTGCTTTACATTATTTTGATACTGCTTTTTCTCCTTTCTGGGAAGTAATACCCCTGTCACATGGCACTTACATGTAATGTCATTCACAGTAAATGGTATTCAAACTGAATGTTATTGCGACCTTGCGTTCCCGGTATACACATGTGTAAAAAGTGACATTCGCCATTGATGTCGATGTTTCTTGTCAGTTCAGTACGCCTTTTGCTTTTTACTATTCTCCGCTGACGAAACTGCAGAGTTTGCTTCCATGGCTGGCGTATAGATATTGCGTGCGAAATTCCTACCTTGCTACCACGGCACCACTTTATCAAAACATGGAGGAACCGAAAAAACCCGCATTTCCCCGAAGGGGAGTATGAGGAAGTGCGAAGCACGGGGTGATGCTATGAGGGGGCGCGCGCGGCTAAACTGCACAGCCGAGCGAAGGAGACGGCAGCGAGAGAGCACGCGCCAGCCGACCCACGGAGGTCTGGCCGTTTTTTAAGTGCAAAGCACTTTTACTGATGATGATGATCTGTCTTCCGAACTCGTTCCAAAGAACCCGCAACGCGTTCAACTTGTTGGCGGCGTTGCGCACGCCCGAGATGGGGCTCAGGTTGTTGTCGAACCACAGTCTATCGCACACCGCGCAGCTATATCCGAAGCTGCGGTCCAGGAAGTCTCGCTTGAAGCGCGCGTCCGGCCGATCGAATTCGAGGGCCCGCGCTCGCACACGCATCGCGCGTCCCCGCGCCAGATCGGCTTCGGGGTGCTCGGCTCGCTTCGCACGCTTTCGTTCGGCGTCTCGCCGCCGGCCTTCATCACCACAGGCAATGCGCGGGGCGCGCGCAGCCACGGAGCGGAGGGCAGAGCGCGCGCAGTCACGTGGGGCGTGACGTCGCTGCGCCGTTGCTACAGACGCTCCTCGCCGCTCCTCGCGCCGTTGCTATGGGACGGCGGATTCAGGGTCGCTTATAAAGTGCATTCGCACTTAAAAGGTCAAAGAACAGACAAGTGTTTGTCGTGGCCGACAGGAGGCGTTGGCATCAAGTCTGAGTTGGGGAACAAGAATGTACTTGCTTCAACTATAGTGCTGTACCAGGGGTGAGACGGCTGAAATTGATTTGGGAGCAGCAAAATTTTGATTTTGGAGCAGAAGAACCCAGATTTGGAGCAGTTAGTGTAATTTTTTATGTCATCTCAAGCTTGAAAAACAGATTTGTAGCAACTTGGGGGGACAGGTACATATTTAAATTGGCCTAGGATAGACATAACACTGAAGCAGCCTTTGGAGAAAGTATCGCCAGGTATAAACTATACTACCTCTTTAAATACTATGCGACCTATCTAGCCCGAGTAAGAAAAGCATGAAATAATTAAAAAAAAAAAGGTTCTGCAAACTAGGTTCACTTCGTAAAAATTTGAAAAAACAACAGCAAAAAGAATGTGATCGGAGAAGAATTGCAGTTACATAGTAGTAGGCCTTTTTAAGATCAGTGATATAGTTTAGCAGATTACTGTTTTGGCTTTTATTGCGATGGCAGTTATATGGACATTCTGAACATATTTTTGCCATCGGCATCGCAGTCATGTTCCGGAAGTGTAAAGTCCAAATCGATAACATCCCCCGTGCATATGTTTTACCCTTCGGTAAAAGTGCGCGAGCGAGGGCGACGAACGTGGCTGAGGCACAGAAAGAGCCGACCGATCTCCGTTGCGTGGAGGGTGCATGCAATAACATAACACCGCACGCCAGGCCTGCCGTTGATTGCTACTCATGCTGAGAGGAGACGCGCCGCCCACCTTGAAGGAGCACGACAGAACGCGAGGGAGGAGGGGGGGGGGGTCGCTCGGCGCGGTCGCGATCGCTGGCGCGCTTTCTATCTCGGCTGGCATCACAGACGGCTCGTATACCCTTCTAAGTGCTGTGATCTCAACGCTTCTCTCCTTTGAGCAGCCGTATTCTCTTACACCACATAAAGCTCTCTCGCACTTACTATCGCGTACGGTACTGCGAGCATAGCGCCGTTGTAAGCGTACTGCACGCTTTTATTAGGGAATGACACAAAGGTGCTTTGCATCAGTCCGCTGTCGGCTTCGGCGTGAAAAACCGCCAGAGCATCGCGGAGACGCGCCGCATGCAGAAAGCTAGTTGTCGCCGCGTTGATGCAACAAGGGTGATGCTCCCACGCACGGTATGGGTCGTAACGGTACAAACACTCCCACAGCAAACGCGCGCATAGGTGACCACACGCAGCAGCGTCGACGCGAAAACCTTTGCGACCGGAGGAACACGCCACGCACAACGAAGAGAGCCATTCCCGCTACGCATGCCACTTGATAGCACCAGAAGACACAGCCTAGCGAGAAGCAGTAGCACGCTCGGGGCACGGAAGAATATTTTTGGGGCACCACGCATATTTACAACAACCCAGAGGAGGTTATGGCGGCATCATGGGAGCCCTCATTAGAAAGGTGCATAGAAACACGGTTGGGCGTGTCTACGCGTTTTGCGAACGTCTAATTTTCTTGGTATCCCAGGCACTGCTATAGGCATAACTTAGAAAATCATGTTGTCTACTCAGCCTTTTTTCTCAACGAAGCTGACGTGCGCATCGAAATTCTGGCTTTCGAGGCTCTTTTGGAGCAGCTTGGCGCAGGAAAACAGAATTGTATCAAAAATACGCAATATGCGCAGCTGTGTCACCCCTGCTGTACGTAAAAACGTTATCAGAAAGTTAACAGCCACTAATAACAACCATAACATTGATTACATTTTCCTTTAAGTTAGCGATTTTGTAGGTGTCTATCATCGAGATTACACGTCACGCTTGCATGACTTTGGGAAATGCATTCAATGCGCGAGTGCCATTAGCTGTGAATGTCATTCACTATGCCCGTGTAGCAGCAACAAAAGTGGCATCAACACCTAATCACATTCGCTGTGAAATCCATTACATGTGCCATGTGACAGGAGCCTAAGTCATTCTCCAAGGTTTTCTTGACAATGTGGTATTGAACATCTAAGCAAAGGTAAAGGAAGCTACTGGCAACTTTAACACTTTCTTGAATTAGCAGCATGTGAGCAGCACATCTAAATGTTGCTTTGCAAATTGCTTTTTGAAACACACACAGCTGGCATAGTCCATGGACGTTTCCTCAGTAGAGACGAACTGCAATGGTTGAGCACAGTGCCGAACATCGAGTACCTTCAAGGACAGACGTGTGCAATCCTTGCATCAATGGCATCAAGGACTCTCCAGATCACATCCCACCACCAGACTAAATTATCCCAACTGCTGGCAAGCCATGCCAATCCTGCCAATCCTGGCAACGAAAGTGCAGCCAATGACGAAGCCCCAGCCCAGTCTTCGTAAAGCACCTGTAATACATGTATAGTTGATAGTAAAGTTTATTACGATATTGCCAGGTGTTCATGGCATTTCACTGTCCTATTGATTTGTCAACAGCATCTTTATTCTCTCTAATACATGCCATTATACTTTTTAGGTACAATGTCTTAAAACATGAATTATTTTACAAATAAAAATGGCAGGCTTGCATAATCGTAAAAGTCTGAAAATAATTTTTCCACTGCATTTCCCAGCCTAACCTTGTGTTGTATCTAGAGCCATGCAATAGACACGTCTTCTGATGCTTATTTTCAATCTTTACACTGTCGCAAAAAATCCTAAATGCAAACTGAGTACCATTCCTCAACCCTAACTTGAAAAAAAAAAATAATAAAATCTGCGTTTTTGTGTTTAAAAGTCAAGTTGCTCTCTTTCCCAACTGTTTCGACAAAAAGCATGTAATGACATTTTGTGAGGCATATCGTCAATTTCTCAGTTGTATGCTGTTTTCGCAAAAACAATTCAGTATACTTCTGAAAATAACTCCATGGTGTTGGAACTTAGTCACATTACAGGTAGCGGCACATGGAAGTATGCAATGCATAAACATTTGCTGATGCACAGGTGGCATCGGGGCACCGAATGCAAATGCATCTTTGTGGGAAATCTTTTTTCATTTGGACTGCCCACTTGCAGTTGCCAAGTTGTACTCTTTTCTTAATAGTACAGTTTACTGCAACGTGCCCATGTGCTCAAGGATTTATATGAAAAAGAAATTTTCCACAAGTAATTTGAGCAGAATGTAAGCTTTCCATAGCTTTGAAGCTGAATACCTTATTTCCTTATTCAATCGTGGCCCTTTCTGTTCATTAGCATCAAAATCGACATGACATAATACGAGAGCACATGGAATCCGTGAAACAAAGGTACACCTGTGCAATCTAGCATGTGTAAGCGCAGCTTTTATCACGGGAAATAGCTTGTCGCTGACTATATTACAAAAAGTGCATGTACATATGATGAAGACGGCTGGGTGCACACCGGGCGGTCATGAGACCTCTTCAGCCACCTTGAAATGTAGACCGCAAAATGCATCTTGCAGTGCCCTCTGGCACGCTAGCCCTGCCAGGAAACCTCCGGCCTCCTCCGCTTCCACTGTGGCTCGCACGTGATTTGTGTAGCCTAAAGGTGAAAGAGACTCCAAGCTCGGGGCTGTTGGCCCGCAGAGGTCCAGTGTGGGGGCTGTGTACTTGTACAGTGGGCCTTCGACAACCTACAAAAATAATGCGATCCAGCTTAGTCACCATATCATAGCTATGGCAGTTCTCCTGAGCAACGTTCGCTCAGGAAAACTGTGCTCTTTTCATAGTTTCCAACAAAAGTCCCTAGGGGGAACTATGGCGCTACCGTCTATGGGAGCTGCAGGCAAGCAAGTTCAGCAAGCATGGGAATAATGGTTAGCACATGGATTTGCCCAAACTTTATAAAAACGGCCTTGTGACTTTGCAAACTGATGATGCACATGTACAGTGACTAATTAAACTGCTTCATTTAAAAAACAATGAGTTCTTAGAAATGTAGTAAACAAGAACACAAGGCTAGACAGATGTAAAAACTAACCTTCATTCGCAATGTGGCTGAATGATTGCAGTGCCAGAGCCCTCTGAAGTAAATTTTGCAGGAAATTTCATTCTGGATTCCATTAAGGATGTTTCCAAGCCTTCTCAGCAACCAAATGTAGTAGTACTAGTAGTTACCTTGAGCTCTGCCAGTAGCAAGGCTGACTATCGTTGATGCAACGTACTGGGCTCGAACGAATGACAAATGGCAAAGCAACATTTGATGTGCTGCCATTATGTGTAGTTTTCTTAAAGGGGCCTACAACACTTTCCAAGTGATCATCGAATGGCTTCATTAAAAGAGCTTATTGCTTCACGAATCAACTGCTGCAAAAATTTTTAGAATCCGTGAAGTACGAGCGGAGTTACAGGGATTTGTCGCACATGTCAAGTACTTTCCCTCTCCTTTTGTACCAGCGAGCGCGCTGAAAGGTATGCAGGGGGGGATAACAAGGGGGCAAGAAGATGTATCCGTTTGTTAGCGCCATGACCTTGAGCACTTTTTCTTTTTTTTTGAACACTCGGCTTATTTTCAGTGTGATCGTGAGCACGTGGGTAGCCACGTGGCGGCATCCCGTGGCAGCCACGGTAACTATGCAGCTCATGATGCTCAAATCAGCCAATGGCCGTGGACTTTGGGTCTAAGGCGTAGTCATTTGGGTTTATCGCATTATTTGTCAAGAGAAGAAGGGAACGATTTCTAGCTCGTTTTGAGAATTAATTGCAAATCCCAGGCCGCGTGCTGCGCTATAATGTTTGGCTCGCGTGTTCTCTGGAGCCTCAACTACTAATCGGCAGCGTTTTCTGACCATGCTCAAAAAGTGTTGCACGGCCCCTTTAATGGGGTGCGGACATGAAAATTCTCAGTTGCCTTTTTTTTTTCATCAAATGAACGGCCAAGTCTTCATGAGCCTACAAAAAGCACAGGTGCGGACTGCAAAATTAATTATGTCTTTAAAAGCTAGCTAGTTTCGGTTCCTACTGTACCCCGATGTCGCGACACAGGATGAGCTTCTCATCAAGTGGTCTTGCAATAGCATATTGCGATGTTTCCACAGCTGCTCCGCTTTATGGCTCTGTTTGTGACATGACGCACAAGCTGCCATTTTGTATGTTTTATAGAGCTGTGCGAATAGCAAAATTTTTAGTGCGAAGTGAATTGGAATATTGAAGTGTGAGTGCGAATCAAATCGAATATTTTTCGAATATTTCTCGAATATTTTTCAAATACTTCGAAGCGAAAGTGCAAAAAACGAAAAAGCTAGACAGGATTCCTAAGCATATTCTTATGAGACAGCAACATGAAAGCGTTTCTTTTCGCGAGGTTGATGAAGCACTGGCAGGGTTTATAGGTGACAGGTTTATAGTTCATAGTTGTCTTATCAAGAATGAGGCAATGTTGAGGCCAAATTGTATTTATGTACAGGTCGGTCCACTGTTAAAGGGAACAATTGCGTTCAGGGTATGTCAGGATATCGCTCTCTTGCAACAGTACAGTGGCTTAGATTTACATAAGACTACTGGTGGTTGACAGTTCCGACTCCCTTTGACAGACCAGTACCTTGAACGAACAACGTTTCCACATCCACTTGGAATGAGGGGGCCAGCAAAATGAAGGGGGCTCATTCGAGTGTTCCCTTTAACAGTGGACCGACCTGTACATGATTTGGTGCAACCAAAGTGTTGCTGACAACACTTTACACGTGATAGGCAAGCAAACATGCCATTTCCTCAGCCTCTCCTCCTCTTTCAACTTCTGTGGAAGCCCAACTGATGTGGTGGACAAGGGTGTGCTCCCTTCAAGTCCAGAGTTCCAAATCTGCCTCGTAGACGTTGATATATAAGAACATCTGAAATTTTGGATGCTAAAAAGCTTCGGCTTCCGATTTTTCAGACTTCCTACCCAAATTTCAGGTCCAAAACAGCATTAATTGAGCCCCCACCTCTGCCACATCTTTCATCTCCATGTTGGAACCAGCGTTTTCTTGAGTTAATACATTTGCGACCGTAGCAGAGCTTAAGAGGCAGCTTTGCCGCAATACCGGGGTGTGATGAGGTGAAGCATATTGAAAATCTAGGGACCACTTCCAATCGGACGTTGACTGTGTCTTGGCAAAGTTCGACCGTAACGAAGCTTGAAAGGCAGCTTTGCCGCAATACCGGGGTGTGATGAGGCGAAGCATATTGAAAATCTAGGGACCACTTTTAATCGGACGTTGACTGTCTCTTGGCAAAATTCGAACGTAACGGAGCTTGAAAGGCAGCTTTGCCGCAATACCGGGGTGTGATGAGGTGAAGCATATTGAAAATCTAGGGACCGTTTCCAATCGGACCTTGACTGTCTCTTGGCGAAGTTCGACCAACAGAGCTTGAAAGGAGCAATACCGGGGTGTGATGAGGTGAAGCATATTGAAAATCTAGGGACCACTTCCAATCGGACGTTGACTGTCTCTTCGCAAAGTTCGACTGTAACGGAGCTTGAAAGGCAGTTTTGCCGCAATACGAGAGTGTAACGAGGTGAAGCATATTGAAAATCTGAAGGGGTTACCTTCAATCGGACGTTGACTGCATTTGTTTTTGGGAAGTTCGAATAGTAAAATTCCAGTGCGAATCGAATTGAATATCAAACACTATTCGAAAAATATTCGAAATTTCGAATATTCGCACACCCCTAATGTTTTAGTAACTGACGCCACCACAACTAGCAATACCTGTGCATGAAATCGCCAGAACTGATACGGTAGCCCATGGAGGAAGGAATACTAAGGAGAGGCCCTGACGTCACATTCGTGAAGCCTCCACATCGCAAATACCCGCATCGCCTCCTAGCGAAGGCGCAGCGAAACATTTTGCGACTTCCGTCGCGACGTTTGCAAGCGCATGCGCGCATCGCGAAACTTTGAAGCCTTTTTGTTTGTTTGTTGTTTTTCGCCGTGCAAGCGGTGTAGTCGATTCACGCATGCTGCTCTTGGTGTGTGTTCTTTAGGAAAGCTACGCAATGCCCAGCTGTTGCGTATACCCGGTGCAAATCGCGTGCACTGCGGACAGTACCGGGTGTCACTTTTCATGTGTACGTATACGTTCGCTTCATTGCTGATCACTAAGCTATGGTATTTGCGTGCGAAGCTCTCGGATGTGCGCTCTGTTGCTTGTTACTCATTCTGTCAACTCAGAACTCATGTGAACTTTTGTTTTTGGCGTCTGACGCGCCGTACATAACATGCGCTGAAGGCATCGTACGTTTTAGAGGCTGTGTCGTTCAACGAAAGGACAATAAACTTTTGTTGTTATTATCGGACTACGTGATGTATGTATTGTTCGTTGTGCGCTCGATCGCTGCGTGCTTGTGTTGTGTGCGCACTGGAATTACGAACTTTACGTGCACGATCGCCTATACAATACAGCGGTGTCCTCTTTTCGACGTGGAGTTACGTCAACTATAGGTTGGAGTTGCGCCGCAACCGCTAATCGGGCAATAGATCGGGAAATCGGGCTACGAGAAAGGAAAAGAGAGATCTAACGCCCTGTATAACGCGTAAGTCACTGCTAGGTAAGTTCGAATACGATGATGCAGGGGCTGAATGTTTTTGATTACGGCACGTGCCGGTACTTTCTGTACTGTTGCACAAAAACGCTCCACGAAGAATCTCAGCACGCAGTGCTCGGGCCTGCCACGCACGAACAGTCTGGTAAACGTCTGCTTGCAACGTTTTACTACGTGCAAACCGCACAATACGCGCTAAGTTTACGCCGGGGCTACAAATCCGAGCAGAAGCGAACCACCGCGGAAAGCACGCCGCGGGGCGTCTGCTGTTTTGTTTGCCCCATACCGGTTTGTTTGCCCCATAAATCTGACGTCACTTCCGCCACACTTTTCGCAATGCATTGGGATACGATAGGGCCTCTCCTGAGTTTTCCTTCCTCCATGCGGTAGCCTGATGTCATGCTAGTGTCAATGTCAGTAGGTGCGCCATATGTAAAAAATATCTTATCAGTATTTCCTGACCTTCACACTTGCTGAAAGCCACCTCTGTATACAGGAGATCTGTATGGCGGAGTAAACTCGGCTTCGAAAATTGGTGTCAGTACTCCTTTAATACAGTTAATTGTAGCTTACTCGTGTAAAGGATTTGTGCAAACAGGAAGAAGTTGTCGATGAATAATTTGGGCACAATGTAAGGTTCCCATAGGTAAATTAAAATACAGGTACGATTTGGCTACTTGTGCCAGGAGGTGTACTTGCACAACCATACTTGGGGCATCTTTCTGTCAAATAAAAATAATCATCATGTATCTTGTGTGCCTTTCCTTGCGTTACCACCATGCACCCGGTACTTCCAAGTCATGAAATGTGTACAAGCTATCAGTGTGACATAGAATTCTCGATAGGGAAGTGGCGAGTGCTGAGTTTTCAAGAACAGACGCGCAAGCAAGCAAGATTATAATTAATGTTGTGTGACAAAAAGACTCCCCAAAGTGTGGTAATTCTTTTTAGTGTAAGGAGTAAGCTCCTCCTGAAAACAAAAAGATTTATTTTGTTTAAATTAATACCAAAATGTTCAGTGGGTACTGGAACATACGTATTGAGGTTAATGTAAATTATTGCTAAGATACATAAGAGCACTGGCGCTTACTCAAGCAAAGCTATGACGATGTTTAAGCACAGCCTCACAGATGTGACGCTTTTAAGAAAATGACTAGCTTCTACTGGCATGGTATATGTACTAAAGAAAGATATGTCTGAAATATCTGTAGTGCCTGGGGGAAATGAACACAATAGAGGCAACAAGCCTTTTAGTTCGACAATGTAATTTGTTGTGTCTTGCAGCTTCTCCTTTGAGACAACCAGTAAAACCCAGCCTTTAAAAACACAAAAGCCTTGCTTGTAACCATGCAATAATGCTCAAGTCAGAAGAGGCAGGTGGTGTGCCACAAGCTCAGTTACACACACAATAATGAATTAAAATTAATTCACTATGAATGGAAACACTTGCTACAACATTTTGTTGTTGCTGCAATTAAACCCTGGTCTGATTTGTGCAGCTTTAATTCATACAACAGTAGCCTTTGGCACAAGTAAGCAGTTCGATTCAGCAGTGACTGTAGTGAACATCACAGCACAATAACAAAACATACATGCCATATTTTCTCACTTATAACCCACCCCTGCATATGATCTGCGTCCCCAACTACAACCCGCTGAAAATCTTTTAAAGGATCCCTGCATATTACACGCACATTTCAACCGTGCAAATTAATTTGACACCTTTATTGAAACAACCCCATTGCTGTGCTCGAAGATTGCAAAAACATTACTTTCTCTAGGTTTCAGTTTCCTGTGAACTTACTGTTACTGTCAATTTCAGCTGTCACTGCCACCTTTGCATTTCCTTGAAGCCCCTTTCATAGCATTGCTGTGAAGCCACCTTGCACACCAACATTTGCATATAACCTACATCCTGACTTCAAAGTTTTGCTGTATGTCTTGTGCGGGTTATTCATGAGCAAATACGGTATCGTGCAAGTATTCTCTAGCTACTCATTACAGTTAACCAAGCTGCTATTTGCAAATATACAAATGCTGGGGTTAAAGGGACACTAAAGTGAAACAATCAATCAGCTTAGATTGATAAATTGTATTCTGAGAACTCTAATGCTGTTCATTTCACCATCACAGGTTTATAAACAGAGGAGAAAATCAAGGTCAAAGTTTCATGTTTAAATTTCACGCCGAAATCTCCACACATGACGTCACAAATTTCAAATCGTATTTTTCGTATTTTGGCGACATTGGTGCAACGAAATTTCCTGAAACTTGGTATGTTGAGTTTATGTGCCTCTCAAAGGACAATGTACTTCATTTTTACTGATTAGGAACAATGTAGGACCTAGTTGACACCATCAAAATCTATGACACCACGGCATTTGGTGCGTGAACTTCAAGGTGGCGTCGCCACCTGCATTTCCTTTTTGCGCATTTTCTCGCTTACCAATAGCTTTCTCGCAGCAAGCATGGTGATTTTGGAGTCTGGAAAGAGTAATTTACTAAAATGATAAAAATCGCTTTTCTCTTTAGTGTCCCTTTAAAGACGAAAGAAAAAGGAAACAAAGCCAGTAAAAGACGGACCTTTGGTATGGGAAGGAAAGCCTCCTTGTGTCGGAACTTAATGCCCGTGGAGAACTCCGCGGCAAGTGGCTTCGGAGGTAGTGGCTTTGGACCTGCCACCTGTTTAAGCTTGTCTCCGTGGCTGGCAAGGATTTTGCTGGCTGGCATATCCGAGAACATCAGGTCATCGATCAGCGACTCCTTCTGCTTCAGCTTCTCACGCTGTGCAGCTTTCTCCACTTCTGCCAGCTGGTCTCGTCTGTGGACACACAAGTAAGCAACTACAATTGCACACCTACACAAAATCACTCACAACTAGTGTTGAGAGAATATTTGAAAGTTACAAATATTGAAGTTCTTTTCGATACAGTCCTTGAATTGAATAGCCCCTAGTCGTAAATACGGATGTTTTTTTAATAGCTTACAAGTATTTCAAAAAGTCAACTATCCTCAAGAAAGCACAAAACTGGTGCGTATGATAAATTTCATCACTGAGGGCATAGTGTAGCCATAATACACAAGTGCTTGTCTAGTGTAACAGCCTATGTCACTCAGCAAGCCACACATTATGGCCATGCAACGATCATTTGCACTCTCTGAACAGTTGTGTTCTGTAGAGAATCCGCATATTTGTTGCTGGTGCTTGATTTGTGGTTTGAACATTAGAGTTAAGAATATAGTATGAACATACAGTCGAATCCACTTATATACCTCACGTGATTTGCAGTGCCTCCGGGATTGAAGCACTTTTTCGTCACATTATGTGTCATCATTGTGACATGATAATTTTATTGCATCATTCGTGCTGACATTGCCGCCGCTGACGGCCACTTTTCATATCTGATGAAGCATCTAAGGCTTTCGCCTTAATATATCAGTTATAACAAATAGAAGCTGCTGCACCATCCACTTTGGTATGTCTCCTATGGTGAAATAACCCGCTTACTAGAATGCCCCCATGCCACAATATCAGTTATAACAATGAAGTCTGGCTGTTGGGTGTCCATGCTGAAAGGTAATGAAACGAGAAATCCTTAAAAAGGAAGAAGAAAATCAGAAATTTGAGCCACCGCACCACCATCCACCACCTCAACAGCCGCTGCGTGTTCTCACAATATGACCCATTTTGTAGCTTTCTCCACATCACCAACCTTGTGCACCTCTCCTGTCACCTTTCCACAGCTCCAAACATGAATAAGCTACTCTATGCCACACGCCGTCAAAAACACCAATGGTCACCAATGAGCTGACAGGGCTGCATGCACAATACGCCAATTTGCTCGCTGGCCCCTCATTCTGCGCAGTTCTGCCAACAGATGAAGTCACTTGTGCTAGTCTTCGTTGATGGCGTCGAAGTCATTCCTGGCCACATCGTCTCTCTGCCGCTGAAACGGAAGATGGCTGATCCAGCTGCTAATAATTGGCATTGCATGACATTACTGGTGAAAAGAAAACACACTGCTATGGATTCGGAAATGAAGTGCATTATTGTAAAGGACTACGAAAATGGTAAGAAAGTGCGCAACTTGGTGAAGGAGTACTGGCTGTCGCGACCAACAGTGTCGACAATCATCCGCTTGGCAGAGAAGCTCGACGAGGAAGGCTGCTCAGTGGGTTATAGGCGCAAACATGTTCGATAAGGTGACTATAAGGAGGTGGAAGAGGCCTTCTATGAGTGGTTTCTTTTTGCCCATGCCGTAAACTTTCCTATCATTGGACAAATACAGGCCACAAAAGCAAAGCAGTTTGCTCTCATGGTTAACAATGTCGACTTCCAGCCAGGTGGTGGCTGGCAAAAGCACTTCAGAGAGGCCTGGCATTGTGTACAATGCTGTCACAGGCGCGAGAGCTTTGCATGACATGGAGGCAAAACGGAAGTGGGACAAGGAAATGCTGCCCCACATACTCAACAGCTACAATAATAATGACCTATATAATGGCGACAACTATTCTATCAGATGTTCAAGACGCACGCACCAAAGGGGGTCATGAGTAAAGGCGGCAGAAACAGCAAGCTGCGTCTCATAGTGCTTTAGAGCACAGCTATTTGGCGTCCGTTCCTCAATTGAGAGGCGTCGGCGTAACCGATAAGACATGAAAAAATAAAACGAGAAAAAAATATCCAGGATCAAATGGGATTTCAACACAGGCCCTCTGCATGGCAGTCGAGTACTTTACCATAGAGCCACGCTGATGCTTGAAACTCATTTGCAAAAAGACCCTATACAGGCATCATGTCGGGCAAGGAATTGCATTAACCTATGTAATATAGCGTGGCAGAAGAGAAAAATAACAACCAGGCATCATATAATGTTAATTGCACAATGAGTGTGTGGTTTAAAGCTTCCCAGCCACTGCAAAGTGCTCAGCCATAATTATTCGTCGTCAGCCACATGCAGCATCAATAAAGTGCACATAATACCTTGCAGATGTGCAGCGGGTACCTCGCTTATCCGCAGAAAGATGAATAATGGCGTAGTGGGTGCTTCCCTAGTTGCCCCAAGAGAGTTTAGAACGGGCACTAGAAAGGCCGCTTTTCCAGCTTTCGCTGGGACTGTGCTGTGAGTTCCGCGCAGGCCTGGCCTTTTAGAGCGCAGTTCTTAGGCGCCTGTTCCTGCGTTGAGTGGTGTCGGCATAACCGATAGAACAAACAAGGATAAAAGAGAGCGAACGCAGAGTCTGTCGATATCACGAGCCACTGGTCTCTAACTCTGCTTTCTTCCTCCATTACGCGCGCTGGCCCCTCGATCGGAGTTCGTGCGCATGCAGGGCTGGCACGTGCACTGCGGCTGGCTTCGCTTGTAGTAATGCGGTTATCGGCATTTTGCTCAGTTTGCGACTCCTGCAAAGCTCAGAGTGGTGTGCATAGCACTCGAGCGCTGTTGGCGTTTCGCTTGGTTCACGACGCCTGCAGTGCACAGAGTGGTGTGCGTAGCGCTAGAGCACTAGCAGTTTCTGAGGCAACATGTAACGAATGTTACATTGCTTAGGACTGCCTAAAGCCAAAGCTTCAAACACAGTAGGCGTTTCCCCAACACGAAGATGCGCTCAGAAGTCGCATTAGGTAGTATCGTAATCGTCGGTGAATTTTTTGTGCACCAGCATCGATGACAGCTACAAGTGCCTCACATTTGTCATTGGAAAAAAAAAAAAAAACCTGCTTCCATGATGCCACAAGGATACCCGGTGTGCTGTCATCACAACCGCAAGGCATGGATGATGCGAGAACATTTTTGGTAGTGATGGCTCCAGTTTGATCAATGGATTGAGTGATCTAAAAGGAAGGTGGCACCCATCGTAGACATTTGTAATGCCCACCACTCCATGCCTAAGCACTCAAGCTTGGAAGCATTTCCTACCGCTGAACACAACCGCAGCTTTTTAGCCCATGGATGCCGGCCTAATGACCAACGTTAAAACAATGTAATGTTGCCGTATCCTAAACAAGTTGGTCTTGTTGATGGATAGCCAGGCAGACAAGCAAGGGACAACCAGATTTTAAAATCAATCTGCCGACAGCCATGCAGTTCGTCTTTGGTGCATGGTACGAAGTGAGCGCTGCTACGGTACAGAACTGCTTTTGGAAAGCATGCCTTTTCCAAGGCAGCAGCAACTCGTACAAAGCCTGCAAAGCTCCCACCAACGAATTGATGCCTCAACCTTGGTCCACATTTGATGAAGACGCTTCAGGACTTGGAAGAGTTTCTACATGCGGACGACACACAAGAAACATCACAACATTTAAGTGATGAGATGATCGTCGCAAACATGCTTCCAATGTAGTGACGGTGAGTGATGGAGGCAGCGGTGGTGCCATAGAGCCACGGAGGAAGAAACATTTAGAAGGTGCAACTCCGCTACTTGAGGCGACCAGATAACGTCACATTACCGGAGAGCCACTTCATGTAAAGTCCCTGAAACTTCGTAAAGTAGCGTCATACGTGCATAAAAGCACGCCTCCTCTCGTTTCTCCCTCCTATGCCCTCTCCGAGGCTGACGCCGCGTCGGCATTGGCCAATTGCTGTCATGTGGGACCGCTCGGAGCGTTCGTTTGTTTACAGTCACTCGCGACTGCCATCTTTGCTCTCGAAGTGCGCGCTCGCTGGTTCTCAGCGCATGTGTTTTATGGATACGCACTTGCCATTCCGCGTGCATTGTGCTCCGAGATACCTTGCACACAAGACCGACGTCACGGTTAGTTGCCATGGGCTTCTGCTGCGCTTTCAGATGCCGGAACAAATCAAGTGAAGGCAAAAAGCTGTTCATGATACTGTCCGGGAAGCGCAACGAGTTGCGAAGGAAGGCTTGGTTACACCGAATCGGAAGACAGAACTTTCGGCAGACGTTTTCGACGCAACTATGTGAGGTAAGTTGCTATCCACTCACTGTAAGTACTCGTCGAGGTTCGCACAAATCGCTGCATGCTACAACACCGTAGACACGTCTCAGTTAATTGTGCAGTACGTCGCTATTCCTCACACGTTTTACTGCTGCTTCTGCGGGGTCTGTACTAAGTGTTTTCTTGTTTTTCAAGAATATGTGGTTATGTTTTCTGCTTGACGTGATGCACCTACTGGTTTGAGTTTGCGGTATTGGTTTGTGTGTCTAGCATGGCACGCCGACTGCGGAGGCACACCGACTGACGATCGAAAATGTGATTGCGAAACTTCAGAGATTCGGCGCAGTTCTTTTGAAGAAACAAAGCTGCAGTGTGAAAACTCACATTAGGAGTGGTACTCTCTGTTTGTTTTTGTCGCGTGCTCGGTTGTTTTTGTTTTTCCTGGAGCAAATAGCTTTCTCTGGCTCTTTTACGTCGACAGATCCGCCGATGGACTTGCGATAGAAGGTAGGTAGGCAAAGCGTGTGTGCCCAACCAAGTCGCAGGGTGCATTCATTGTTTAGGAACCTCACGTACACGTGTTATTTAGCGCGAAGATTTACGTGCCATTTCGTGTGGAGGTTTATATCCGCGAGTGGCTTTCCGCCGCGGTGAAGCAGAGGTTATGGTGCTCGGCTGCTGACCCGAAGGTCGCGACCGACCGCGGTGGTCACATTTCGACGGAGGCGTATAGCTTGAGGTCAGTGCGCCGTGCGATGCCAATGCTCGTTAAAGAACATCAGATGGTCAAAATTTCCAGAGCCCTCCACAACGGCGTCTCTCATAATCATATCATGGTATTGGGATGTAAAACCCCAGATGATATTATCCGCGAGTGGAGCTCTCGCGATGGAAACTTTACGGTGGCAGGCTGGTTTATTCGTTCACTTGCTCGTTCAGCAGCGAGTATAGTTCGTATGTCAAGTACGTCTACGAGGCGCACTTGTGCACTATGGTTGGTGCGTCTAATCTTTCAACGAATCAACCAACGCTTTCTAAATGTATCGACTGGAAATGATGTACGCCTTCTGGCGCATTCTTCTTTCAATGAAGCTCCGAGCTGCTGCTTGCACTGACAGTCATTTTCTAAATAAATAATTGTCGCCACTCTTTAACTATTCTTGCACTCTAAAAACTGTTCGCACCCTTTGTGGAGTCTTTTTGCCCCTCACCAATAACCGTCCTCTGGCTAGTTTGCGCTTCATTTCTTGAAAACTCGGCACTCGCCACTTTCCTATCAAGGATGCTTTTTAATAACACACACGCCAATCGTGACCTGGAAATACGGCTGCGCCCGGCGATAATGCAAGAAAAGACACGCGAGATTGATGGTTATTGTTTCGGGACAGGAATACGCCCCATAGCATGCCCTTTTTGTGAGGTTGCTAAACAGTTAACAGGAACTAGCGAGCGCAGAGATTTGGTGAAAAAGAAAAAAACCAGTGAGCCAGATGCTGGATATTGTTTTGTGGGAAAGAGATGTCTCAAATACGCCCTTTTGTATTGCAGTGTTCAGTGCTACATAATACAGGCACGTATAGCGGCGTTAACCATATTTACCCAACCGATATTTCAGAACGGCTACCTCTAGTGCGTACTGGCAGCCTCAGTGCGTCATTGGTATGCGCGGTGAATTCGCCTCGCGAGGACGACGTGTACAATGTATAGGTTTCAGAAGGCTTCATGTAGAGCGGGACATTAACGTTCAACATCACACATGTCCTTTACAAATGTGTCCTAAGATCTAAACAACATATAATTTAAAAAAAAGGATACCAAGGGCTAGACGGCTAGTGCGAATGCTTAAAGCGCGCCGCCTGGCAAGCGCGCGCTCTTTTTACAAAGCATCGTCTGCTACGCAGGAGCAAGGTAGGTGGCGCCATGCTCAAAAAGAGCGTGCGAAGGAGAGGAGAACGAGGAGGAACGCGAGCGGAGGAGGAAAGTGTCGCTACTTTACGAAGTTTCAGGGGCTTTAACTTCATGCTGGCGGCAGCTAGCGGCACGCAAGGGAAATGCCGCCTTTTCGGTTTTCAAGGGATCCGTCCAACCGCGTTGCTCCCGCTCCGCCGCAGTCACGGAGCATGGACGCGGAGCGTGTTCGGCCACGTTCGTTTCTTGCTCAACCTTTTTCCTGCAAGACTTGAGCCTGCTTTTGCAGGTTTCAACAAAATACCTGCGTCCCATCTTAGGCTAGTAAATGCCGAAGAAGAGCAGCAGCGTTATTACAGCTGCAACCGCTACATAAAGAGAAAGGTTACTGAGAAGGCAATCCACAAAGAAAATTTGAGTGCCCGCTGAAGCAAACACTGCTGTCGTCTGCTCACAAATGCTGCTAAAGAGAACGCGCGTGTGTGTGCTCGCCTGGCCAATAGCGTTTTTCTTTTTTTGGCGGTTGCGGCTTCATGCCGCAAGGCGCCGCCAATTGAAGTGCCTCCATCAACGCATGTTACTTTTGTATTTTTGTGACGTTATCTGGACACCCGCCGACGCCCATTCTAATGAGAGTTTCGCGTCCTAAATATTTCTTCCTCCATGCGTAGAGGAGACTACATCAACAGTGTCTTTGCAGGAGGCCCTGCAGACGATACAGTCCCTCTGGGGCTTTGTTTTCGCGATGGACCTCCCAATGCACTACGTGGAGCACCTGGACACCTTGGACAAAGATGTTGGCAAGCTTTGCGTAAAACAAGCAAGGCTGTAGGACGAGTTTTCTCGTGCAAGCCAATGAGAAGCATGTGGCAAGACGCTTGTAGCAATCTCACCCAGGCGTTTCAGGATTTCAGCAGCTGACGGGCTGCTGCGGCAATCTTCTTGCATTTTACAGAATACTCATGCTTGTCCATGCTTCTGTGTCTTCCTTAGAACCAACAGGCATTGGCATATCCCAATCTGACATATAATCATTTTCTGATAACAGCCTCCCATCCCCCTACTTTGCTTTCTTTCATGCAACCCATTTCTAACAATTATCGGTTATAACAATGAAATTTTTGTGGCACTTAAATATATTTATAAGTGAGTTTGACTCCATAATAGAGAGCAAAGATTGTCTTATAATAGATGTAAGAAGTAAGAACTTTTGTTCAATAGTTGTCGAGGGTAATAGGCACGTCGAGCAGTGGAGTAAGGACAATGCTCAAGAGCAGCAGAATGTTTGGAGAGGTGTGAGAACAAGAAACTTGGGGCACATGAGCCGAGCCATAGTAAAAAAACTAAAGGAATTCGGAAGCACACTGTCTACATGGGGCTGGCATAGGATGGTCATCTTGTCAACAATGCTCTTGTGACTGGAGCAGAGGACGTTTTGATTTGGAAACTGTGACACCAGTGGATCGAAGTGTGGCCATGGTCATGGCCAACGTTTGAACGAGGTCCTTCAGCAGCACTGCAGAGCATAGGCGAAACATTCACAGTACCCCTCCGGGAACACGCCGGCGTTGTGCACGTAGACAATCTGTAGTTTGCCATTTCAATGGTACTACGAGGCACTGGGCACGACAGCCAACTTTGCCTAACTGACACCATGTCAACGTAATGATGACCCGAGTCTTGACTGGGAGTGTTCTACAATGCAACAACACATTCAAGACTGCCTACTTGTGGACCTTGAGCACTGGCCTGACAAGGAGACAGGAGCAACACATTACGACAGAAAAACTCCGCGAAGCAATTCCTGCCATAATTACAGAAGGACTTGCATTGTCATTACGCAGCGACTAAGACCTGGTTATGAGACTTTGAATGCTGGCAGTAGAGGAATGCAGTAAGGTTTAGTTTTTGAAATACTTAGATGACCACTTTCTACCAAACCCACTTAGGAAACGCACTTTGGAACTTCTTCGAGTACGGCTCCGCTCACCAGCCCGGAAATCCTTGTGCATGTGCTGCTTGTGCCTCTCCAAACATTCCCCTGCTCTTCAACCTTGTCTTCTTCTTTACTCTACCACTTGGCCTACCTCTTACTCGGAAAAGTATCAGAAAAGTATTTGATATTCAATTCAAACTGCTTCTGGTACCATTCGATTCACATTTGATTTGGTGCCAAAATGCACACCTCTATCCAAGACACTGCAGAGTAACATAAATGCTCAATGAAGCAAAGTAGGTAACTTCTAAGGGCTCGTTTTTCTTTGTTAGACACAATATTAATGAGAACCAACAGACAATAATGCCAAGGGAAAGTATAGGGGACGTTATTTGTATTATTTAGACTATAAATGTGAAGAAAGTAAAGCTGACGAAAAGATAACTTGCCGCCAGCAACCTTTGAATAACGCGTCCGATGCTCTACCACTGAGCTACGGTGGCGATCATCCTACCGTCCACTTTATGGGGTATATATGTGCATGTGTGCAAGTGCGAGTGTTAGTCGGCGCCGATCGCAGCCATGACGGCGAGTGTGGAACACTCTTTATCTGCCTGTTGGCGTCACGTAACATGTCATCTCTTTACGAGCTGGCAGCTGACCAATAATCCCTCGCATACTACCTGAAGGCATCAAGTCTGCCAGAACAAGACCCTCGCTCTGAATGAAGGAAAGAAGGTGACTATTAAGGGCTCGTTTTTCTTTGTTAGGCACAATATTAATTAGAACTAACAGACAATAATGCCAAGGAAAGTATAGGGGGGTGTTATTTGTAGTAATTAGAATATAAATGTGAAGAAAGTTAGGTATCGAAAAGATAACTTGCCTATAACTTGGTAATATGCGAGGGATTATTGGTCAGCTACCAGCTCGTAGAAACATCACGTGCTACGTGACGCCAACAGGCAGAAAAAGTGTGTTCCACACTCGCCGCCATGACTGCGATCGGCGCTGACTAACACTCGTAGGTTTAAATGCACATAGTATATACCCCATAAAGTGGACAGGAGGATGACCGCCGCCGTAGCTCAGTGGTAGAGCATCGGACACGTTATTCGAAGGTCGCAGGTTCGGTCCCTGCCTAGTTGGTACTTGCTTAGTGACATCTTTTAGCCGCGAAAGAGCACATACACAAAGCAAAGAAACACACGACAGGACGGGCGGCACCAGTACTCCGTCATATGATGGATGATGTGTCTAGGCGTTCTTAGCTTCTTTTCAGCTACCCATGGAACATCATTCTTCAGGTGGGTAATGCGTAGCCAGTCATTAAGTAAGCCTCTTTCGCGGCTAAATGATGTCACTAAGCAAGTACCAACTAGGCCAACAAACAGTCTTGTTAAAACATATTTCTAGTGCAACTGGCCTGTCTTCGTGTGTGTCTTCTCCGAGCTTGCTATCTAGTATCGACAAGATCGTCAGTTCCATCGTTGCAACCACCTGCCGTGCAAGATACATCGGTTTCTGCATGAGGAAAGGTCTTTCGCCGCCTGAAGTGAGTTCTCTCTTTGGTCATGTTGCACCGTCCAGGGGACACAGTGCTCGCCTGTGCAAAATACTGCGTTCAGAATTGTGGAGACAAGTCCGCTTACTTAAAGGGACACTAAAGGCAAATAACAATTTATGTCAGAGTGAAAGCTCAATGTATGACAACTTCTAAAACGGCAATATTATCAACAGCAGTGCCCTACTTACCCGAAAATTAAGCTAAATGTATCACATGATGAGCGCCACGAGTGGGACATTTTCGAAGTGATCCCGATGACGTATGAGAGTCTGCCTACAATAAATCACTAGTAATCAAACTAGCAGCAATAAAAAAAAAACCTTCCGTGCATCAAATGACGTAATAAAATGCTGTTTGTTCGTTTCCGCTTGATTCATGGAAAAAAGAACCTCTGTGGCATTGCCATGGGAAATGGCGCGCGTAGTTCAAAGGTTCCGTTTTTGCCGAACCGCGCTTCACCCGGCGCCCTGCTTCGCTCACGCGGTCGCGTCTCAGTGGTAGTTTCGGGATCGCGTACTGCCGCGCGTGTTTTGCGCGCTCGTGAAAGTCGCTCTGACAGAAAGTTCGACAAAATGCCGCATTCATGTGATGTTGCCGGATGCCCGAATGGTGCACAACGCCAGTGCTGCAGCAAGGAAACCGATAAGTCTTTTCACTGGGTGCTGCGGAATGAAACCTCTCGCTGAATTGGAGCCCAGCGTCGTGAGCCAATGTCTCGTTGTCAAGTTGTCCGTCCACATCCATTGCGGCGATTGCGGCAAGCTTCGATGGCTTCGATGGCCGTTGTTGCTGCTGTGGGTCCCGCTACTTTCGCTCTGCTGCTACTAGTGTCGGCGGCCGCACAGTAAAGGCGGGCAACGTTGGGCACGGCAGCAGTGACGTATGAAAGTCCGATTTCAAGCGGGTGATTTGAAGTGCGCTAACGCGATGCGGACCACTAAAACGTGATTTTATTTCAAAATAAGCATTTCCTCGGCATAAAAGTAGTACTACGAGGTTTCTGGACCGCTATTTCAACAATCAACGTCGACTTAATATTTGCCTTTAGTGGCCCTTTAATGACTGGCTACGCATTACCCACCTGAGGAATGATGTTCCATGGGTAGCTGAAAAGAAGCTAAGAACGTCCAGACGCATCATCCATCATATGACGGAGTACTGGTGCCGCCCGTCCTGTCGTTGTGTGTTTCTTTGCTCGGTCCCTGCCGGCGGCAAGTTATCTTTTCGTCCACTTTACTTTCTTCACATTTATATTCTAATACAAATAACGTCCCCTATACTTTTCTTGGCATTATTGTCTGTGAGTTCTCATTATTATTGTGTCTAACAAAGAAAAACGAGCCCTTAAAAGTCACCTACTTTGCTTCATTCATAGCGATGGTATTGTTCTGGCAGACTTGATGCCTTCAGGTAGTATGCGAGGGATTATTGGTCAGCTGCCAGCTCGTAAAAGGATCACGTGCCACGTGACACCAACAGGCAGAAAGAGTGCGCCACACTCGCCACCATGGCTGCGATCGGCGCTGACTAACACTCGTAGGTTTAAATGCACGTACAGTAGACTCCTGTTAAACGAAAGCTGAAGGGACCAGGAAAATATGTTTCATTTAACAGGAGTTTCGTTTACTGAGAGATGAAAAGGGGTGCAGAATTCAAGTAAAAAACCAATCATGTTAGAGGCAGTTGTTCCATTTAAGCAGCAATTTCATTTAAGAGAGTTTCGTTTATTCAGAGTCTACTGTATATACCCCATAAAGTGGACGGGAGGATGACCACCACTGTAGCTCAGTGGTAGAGCATCAGACGCGTAATTCGAAGGCCACAGGTTCGGTCCCTGCCGGCGGCAAGTTATCTTTTCATTCACTTTATACTTTCTTCACATTTATATTCTAATTACCTAATACAAATAACGTCCCCTATACTTTCCTTGGCATTATTGTCTGTTAGTTCTCATTAATAAATGCTCAATGAAATTCATTGACCACAAAATTCATGAAAATGTAACTGTGCTACCTCATTACATGGACATGCACCCTAGCATTTAGATGTGTGGTCATCGCTCTGCACTTTGGTGTGCAGGTTGTGCATGGAATTTGATAAAGACAAGCGAAACACCCTGCCAAGCTTGAGAAATTTTTTTGCCAAATGTATTCTTCCCGTAAAAACTGTCAAGCTCAGCCCTAGCTGTGAAACATGTAGGCATAACAATTTTATTTGTAAGCATTGTAAGCTGGGACACGATACCACGAGGTTCCAAGTGGAGATCTCCTTAGTAATTTTACAATAGCTTATGAGAGTTACCAGGAGCACTATGTAAGCTAGGTTTCCCATTGAAATTTTGTGATAGATCTCCGAGATATTTTGCACAGTAGATAGTACATACTGACAAATAACACATCATTTCCAGATCACAGTGACTTCTCCAGAAAGATTGGTGCTGCTGATCCAACGGCGAAACAGTGCCCCCCCACATCTGGTATCTTCTAACATTTAGAAAACATCAAATGAGATGTTGAGAGACTGAGCAAAAGCTTTTTCTGAACAGATATTATTTTTCATAGACCTGACGTAGCACTCATAAGGTTTGTTATGGTTTTGCCTCCACAAGTGCATGCTGGTGCTCTCTCTTTTCACTTGGTGCCCAGTGTAGTGAATGTGGTTGTACGCCTTTTTTCGAGTGGCCCTTGCGTGACACTGGCACCAAATGGTACGCAAAATAATCAAAACGTTCCATATTAGAACGAAACAAGAGGGATGTATTAGCCAGCCATATATCACAGTAAACCATGATGAGTACAACTACCTTGCATCTACGTATAAAACGTAATAAACATGAATCGACAAAAAAAAGGTTTTGTGGGGGGCGTGCACTCAGATATGCACCACATGTTAGCTCTTTATCTTTCCACTTTTCAATAAAATTCAGTTGTGAGTTTGCACCTGTCCAGTCTACTCCTATCGTCTATCGTCCCAGCATTGTGAAGCACAAATAGTATTTACAAGTACGACCAACTCGCTCAAGCTGTTCTGATGAAATTTTTATGTGTTGAAGGTAACAGCAGCAGGTTTACAACTATGCATGCCCTAATTTAAATGAAATCGCAATGTGTAAATCATGTGCCATACCGCAGCTCGGTCTCCTGTCGCTCTTGCTCCAAAATCTCTTCCAAGTACTCTTCATCTTTTGATGCTTTAAGCTGTTTGAACAAAAATAAAAAATAAAGAAGTAGGAGTCAGATACATACTCAGAAGGCATACACGTTTCATATACGCCTATCAAACTGCTTTTTCTTGCAGGTGTGTCCAATCGGTTTTGTGGAAATTAACACAGTGAAGGAAGTTTCGTCAAAGAGAATGCTGTCATCCACCTGATGGTGGCAAGAAGCTTCAGCAAATACTTCTGCATATTCTAAAAAAGAAAGCTTTGCAGCTGTATGAAAAAATCGGCAGTTTTACCCAAAAGCATTGAAAGCAATAGCAAGATACAGTAGTGTGCTTGAGATATTCGCACAATGTTCTATCAATATACAGAGGTGACATAGCACAACGCAGCATGCAAAACTACTTCTGCTCAGCAGCAAAAACATGGCACAGCATAATGCTGGTGCTATGAGGTATGTTGGTTCGAGCCATGAACCAGGACCACAAAGAATTGCGGCGGCCTCCCCTTCGTTTATATCAGTGGGTAGAAGGAAGGGTTCCGCGGCAATCTGTTGAGGTTCCTCAATGCTAGAAAATGTTTAGAACCGCTGTCCTTTGTTATTTTCATACCGGGTGGAGTTAATGACATTTTTCCAGAGCTTTATGGCTGCTCCCATACAAATGGGAATGCTGGTCAGAAATCGGGAGTCTGCCAGGCAGATTGGGAGAGTTGGAAGGCATGCAGTGGGGTTGCACAATGAGCCAAGCAATGCTCTTGCATTAAAAAATGCTATCCAGGCTATCGCTCCCACGTCGGAACAGAAAGACCAAGTCTCTCTGCTGCGTCGCGGGCCCGTTGGAGTGCCCATAGTTGTGCTTCGAGTCCGGACCTTGTAATAGCATCTTCCCATTTTGACGGCGTGACGACTTCGCCGCCGCGTAACGCGGGGCACCGACGTGGGAGCGGCCCGCAACGTGATAGGGTGCGTTCCGAGGGACCGAAATAAAGTTTATTCATCCATCCAGGCTATCGTTCAAAGGAACCATTCCAGAATGAAAATACACTGATGATAATGACTCTGGGTCATCGTATACAAATAATGAACAGTGACTGCTATATGGCAATATTTTACAGTGAGTGCGTTCAAACAGAAGAAAATGACTTTCACACGTTGTGCCAATGTATACCTTGTTTACTCTCATAATAATTGCAGACTTGAATATTGTCATTCAAACGTAATCTTTTTTTCCCTCTGTGTAATCACTGCGTGGAATTGAGGGGGCAACAGTAATGAGGACATGTTCACCACATTGCGAGGCACCCTGTAACGTTATATTTACCTTATCTCAAAACCTGGCATAAGTGGCACGTACATGTGGCCACGCGGATGGCATGAGAACAAGTGCTGACACATCGTCTGCAATGCATCCACGCAATTTCTGCATGATCTTACATTACACACGAATTCGCAACAAAGCGATTTGCTTTACTGTCACTAAATTGCTAACATGGTACAAGATTACATGACGCATCGGACTTCTGACTTCCAGCACTGTCTGATGTCACCTAATCGTGTGAGCCTTGCAATAAATGCCTCCTCTAACCCCATGATGAGATAAATATTGTGAGTTGAATTTCACGTGAGATTCGAGTTTCAAACTTTTTAAAGTAAGCGTCAATTCGTCATTGCTTACAATCATGAACTGACAAAACAAACTGCAGATTAAGAAATTTTTTGAAGCAGGGGAGCACTTCACTGGCAGTGTGAGTGCCGCGGTGAAAGTTTCTTACACTATGGACAGTCCACAAGTTGTGTAGCAACAGCCACTTGGAGGTCAGTAGACGGTGCGAATTTCGTAAGACACATGATGGAAGAATTCCGTAATCAGATTGATCTCTAAATTTTTTTTTCTTTTTGCCATTTCTCCTAGGCAACTGTTTTCGACAAAGTGCATTTCCAGCGAGGGGCGTAGCCAGAAATTTTTTTTTTTTTTGGGGGGTGGGGGGGGGTTAACCATACTTTATGTGTGTTAGTGCATGAGTTTGTATGTGTGCATGTGTATATATGCAAGCAAAACTGAAAAATTTCGGGGGGGAAGGTTTGAACCCCCCCCCCCCCCCCCCCCCCCACCCCCCCACCCCCCCCCCCCCCCGGCTACATCCTTGTTTCCAGCTATACCGTGTTGATGTAGCATAGACTGCATCTGAGATGCCAAAACAAATGGTTTCCAAGGTATTTATCAATTATTGCGATCCCCCATGTGTGCGCCAGCCTTTCTGCATAGTGAACTTGTGAATTTGGTACAAGGGTAGGCCTTGTTAAACTTGACTGTGGTTATGCTGACAATAACCACTGTGACCAGCAAATTTTTGAATTCCTGGTACTACAAGTTTTGCTTCAGAAAACCTTACCCCACGTAATAATCGCACCCCTAAGTCTGCTTAGAGGGACACTAAAGGCAAATATTAAGTCGACGTTGATTGTTGAAATAGCGGTCCAGAAACCTCGTAGTGCTGCTTTTGTGCCAAGGAAGTGCTTATTTTGAAATAAAATCACGTTTTTAGTGGTCCGCATCGCATTAGCCCGGTTCAAATCTCCCGCCTGAAAATACGACTTTCATACGTCACTGCTGCCGTGCCCAACGTTGCCCGCTTTTACTGCGCGGCCGCCGACACTAGTAGCAGCGGAGCGGAAGTAGCGGGACCCACAGTAGCAACAACGGCGCTGCGGCAAAGACTTGCTTGGATGGGCACATTCAAAGCCTTCATCAAGTTGCGGTTGGTCTCGTAATCCTCAGTACGAAAGTGCAGCGAGCACACACGCAGAGGTTTTGACTGTTTAGCACACTCGCGCAATGGCATGACACTAAGCCACTTCGAGCGTAAGGGTTCATTCCGCGGCACCCAGTGAAAAGACACACCGGTTTCCTTGCTGCAGCACTGGCGTTGTGCACCATTCGGGCATCCCGGCAATATCACACGCATGCGGCATTTTGTCGAACTTTCTGTCAGAGCGACTTTCACGAGCGCGCAAAACACGCACGGCAGTACGCGATCCCGAAACTACCACTGAGACGGGCGAGGCGCAGTTCGGCGAAAACGGAACCTTTGAACCACGCACGCCGTTCCCCATGGCAACGCCACAGAGGTATTGTTTTCCATGAATCAAGCGGAAACGAACAAACAGCATTTTATTACGTCTTTTGGTGCTCGGAATGTTCTTTTTTTACTGCTGCTAGTTTGATTACTAGTGATTTATTGTAGGCCGACTTCCATACGTCATCGGGATCACTTAGAAAATGTCCCACTCGTGGCGCTCATCATGTGATACATTTAGCTTAATTTGTAGGTAAGTAGGGCACTGCTGTTGATAATATTGCCGTTTTAGAAGTTGTCATACATTGGGCTTTCACTCTGACATAAATTGTTATTTGCCTTTAGTGTCCCTTTAAGTTTTTACAGAAAAAAGTGTGAGGATGTTGCAGGTAAACACACAGTATTATAGAATTACCGCAAAAACCTGTACATAGGTCGGGCTGAAATATACGTCTCAAGTGTTATCTTCATTAAATGTTGTAACCATGACAGAGAGCATTTGAAATGTGCCCTCACAAGTCCAAAGGCACATGCTATATCGACGCCTTTCATTCAGATGCACTTGGAAGCTGCCGGTAGCAATCACGGATGCAGCTCCCGTATAAACTGTGGAGCACACACATAAAAAAACGACTCGACACGTCCTTCTAGCGTCGGAGCCTAAACACAACTAACTTTTAGATGCGAAGCAGCTTTTGCTCGGGGCTGTGTCCGTCCTTCCATCGGCGACCGTCCGCTCGGGAACCATGTGTGCTGGCAGGCACTAGCGCGTTCGGGCCTATCTAAGGGGCTGGGTAAGACGCTGTGGCCTCTCCCCCTTACACTCTCTCAGCAATCATGTGATGTCGTCGGGGGACGAGATTCTGCAGACGCGCGATGAACCAACGCGTTGCGTCCTAGTCAGAATGCGCTGGCACGCGCTAGCGTGTTCAGGCCTGTGTAAGGGGCTGGGTAAGACGCTGTGGTCTCTCCCTCTTACACTCTCTCAGCAATCACGTGATGGCGTCGGGGAACGAGATTCTGCAGACGCGCGATGAGCCCATGTGCTCCCGCATGGCGTGCTCCAACAAGAGTTCGGGATGAGTAACAGCAACAGCAACTACAGTGAATTCATGGTGTGCTCCACTTGCAAGCACGCATTAACATCGGGCAAGGTACCCGCGATGAACAGAACTTTAAGTCAACCCATGCGCTGCTTTGCATCCCCTCATGGTTCCCTTAAGTAGGAGATGGTGTAATTTTTTTTCTTTATTTTCTGCGCCCCACGCGCCAGCCTTGCTGCCGCGCCGCTCGAGGTCACGCCCGACCTCCTCTTCCTTCACCGTGCAATCCCGTCGATGTCGGTGGCGCTACATAGCTCCTTCCCCTAGAGAGCAGCATGGTCTGTGAACGAAATCAGCACTGCCAGGAAGCGCTGCGGATTGAAGTAGTGTCCGCACCAATGGGAACGGAGACATGTGGAACTGTATTGAGCCAGGCGACTGGGGGAGTCGTGTCACAGTAGGCTGGCTTCAGGCGCTCCAGTGCGATGGTGTCAGGTTTGCCCTGAACATCCGTGATATATGTTCCGTGAACATCCATGATGTCACGGGGTCGTGACGTCGACGAAGACAGCAGTTGGCGTGTCGAAGATGAAACTCTTTATTTGGTTGAACTTGTGGCCGGGAAACGGAAAGTCAAACAACAGCAATACACACCGTACACTGATAGCGGCGAACAGAGCGTCGGCCGTCGATAAACTGATCATGGCTGGGATGCACCGTCTTTTATACATCATGCATCGAACTTTCCACCCTTATCACTGGCGGTTGCGCAAGCTCTGGAACAATCTTTACTATTCGCGTCATGTGCGCAATTTTGACAAAATGATCTCCTACAATCTGGAATGTTCCCAGACGTTCTGGCGCGGCCCGTGCAAGACAGCGGTCACACGTGCAATGGACCAGTTACAAAAACATAGCAAAAGAAGCGCGCGTGGCACTATGTCGACTCACGTTTCTCTAGTACTGGAAAGGGCCTGAGGTAACGTGGGTGGAGAGCAGGCCGAATAGGTCCAAAGCGCACGAAAACGTGCGTTGCATTGGTCAGGTCGGACGTAATGTCCGGTGTGCATTCTGGAAGAGGACATGTCGGGCAGAGTTTAAGATCCCAGAAAAGGTCCCAAAGAATGTGTATGTATTCGGGAGTAGACAGATTTGCCAAGGGTGGTTATGAAGAGAAGAAGTCGCTGGGCAGACGGAGCAGAGTACCGTAGACGAGCTCCGCGCTCGAGCACCCGAAGCCCGATTTCAAGGCGCACCATATACCCAGAAGTACCAGTGGCAATCAGTGCTGCCTTCAGCTGTTGATGGAAGTGTTCCACGAGGCCATTGGTCTGGGGATGGTAGGCGGCCGTGCAAAGATGATGCGTGCCAAGCAAGCACAGGAGTTCGTGAAAGAGGGCAGACTCGAATTGCTGTCCTCTGTCAGTCACGATCTTGGTAGGGCATACGAAGCAGGCAACCTATGTCGTGACAAATGCTGCCGCGACCATTGCAGCAGAGCTGTCTAGAATCGGAGTCGCTTCTGGCCATCAAGTAAATCTGTTGACAGCTGTGAGCAGGTAGCGAAATCCATCACACAGTGGTAGTGGTCCGACGATGTCAATGTGAACAATGCCGAAACGATGGTCAGGCTGGAGAAACTGGTGTGTTGGGGGAACAGGGTACCTGTGGACTTTGGCACATTGGCAGGGTGTACATGCACGTACCCAGTCGCGTACATCTGCGTTCATCCGGGGCCATACGTAGCGCAATGAAACAAGGCGCTGTGAGGCATGAACACCGGGATAAGCGAGCTGGTGCAGCGTGTCGAAAAACTGCTTACGTAACGTGCTCGATGGATGGGCAGCGTTGACAAGAAAGGGAACAGCGCCGTTGACGTGAAGGAGGAGAATGCTCCTACGAGTAGTGGCAACCAGAAGCTTCTCCAGTCTATCGCATAACTCGGCGATGGGAAATGATGTTGATGCTGGCTCGGACCGCTTTGTCAGTGAAGGGCTGACAGCGTGCGATGCTGAGGCCGGAATTGCAGCTGCAACCACTGGAAGTGGAATGGCAGCTTCCATAACCTTGTCAGCCAATGTAGCGAGCTCTGACAAATTCTGGGTTGAAGCAGTTGCCAGCACCATCTGGACTTAGGTGGGCAAGCGCTGAAGGAATAGCTCACAGACGAAGGTGCTGTCCATGGTGGAAATGCATGGACCGAGCAGATTAAAGGGACACTAAAGGAAAATAACAATTTATGTCAGAGTGAAAGCTCAATGTATGACGCCTAAAACTGCAATATTATCAAAAGCAGTGCCCTACTTACCAAGAAATTAAGCTAAATGTATCACACGATGAGCGCCACGAGCGGGACATTTCGGAAATGATCCCGATGACGCGAGAGAGTCCGACTACAATTAATCACTCATAATCAAACTAGCTGCAATAAAAAAAGAACCTTCCGTGCATCAAGAGACGTAATAAAATGCTGCTTGTTCGTTTCTGCTTGATTCATGGAAAAAAGAACCTCTTTGGCGTTGCCATGGGGAACGGCGCACGTGATTCAAAGGTTCCGTTTTCGCCAAACTGTGCTTCGCCCGACGCCCTGCATCGCTCACACGGTTGCGTCTCAGTGGTAGTTTCGGTATTGCGTACTGTCGCGCGTGTTTTGCGCGCTCGTGAAAGTCACTCTGACAGAAAGTTCGACAAAATGCCGCATGCATATGATGTTGCCGGATGCCCGAATGGTGCACGCCACCAGTGCACACTGCCGCGCAGTAAAGGCGGGCAACGGTGGGCACGGCAACAGTGCCGCCAGAAAGACTGCTTTCAGGCGGGTGATTTAAAGTGCGCTAATGCAATGTGGACGACTAAAACGTGATTTTATTTCAAAATAAGCAATTCCTTGACACAAAAGTAGCACTACGAGGTTTCTGGACTGCTATTTCAATAATCAACATCGACTTAATATTTGCCTTTAGTGTCCCTTTAATGTAAACCAAAGCCGATGGTGGTGACGGCAATGAGATGGCTGACTTCAGTAGCCCATGGTCGCAAGACTCACAAAGTTTTCCTGCCAGTGACTGCTATATATTATGGGGGTGGACTTTTCATTGCATTCTTTTTTTAATTCAACCTATATTACAGTTTTTATGGTGGTAAATGTACAATGCACTGAATGAGTGGCTTCCTGAAGAAGCATGAGATAGTTTCTGCAGCTGCTTGAGCTAGCTACACAGCATTCCCTGTGAAGAAAACTAATGTCAACAAAACACATTATATAAGCAACATCTGACAGGCATGCTGATTGAACCTCAGAAGATGCAAGTTGTGACTGATTACCTTTCCTTTCTGTATTTGGGCCTTGTTTTCCCTTTTGTATTGCTCAACTTTCCGTCGTGTTGCCTCAACATCGATTTCATTAGCAAGGTTGTAAATTATGGTTTCAACTTCCTCGAGGTAGTCATTGTAAGCCCGCAATGTCTCAAAGTCCTCCTCACGCTTGTTGTAGTCCTGAAAAACAAATTAAGAGTCTCACATATCAATGCCATCGGAAGTGCTCGAGATGATTATTTCAGCCTTATTTTTCTAATGACATAGAAGGTCAAGAGCCAAGGTAAGCAGAGAATGTATTCAATGACAGGATTTACCAATATGCTAGGCACAAGTGGTCACAGGGTAATGACTAATAACATATCTAGTCACTATAGATAAATCATTTCTATGTTTTCAGCACATTTTACTTACTACTGTGCAGTATGGTACCAATGATTAAATCGTGAAAGGCTATTAAAAATATATGAAAGTTGCAAACAAAGTTTATTCATTGAATTTATTCTTCCACTTCAGATTACATGAACGACTAGCCTGTGAAAGCCTCTACGCTTGTATAAATAAATGAGCAATCTGACTTTAGAAGTTAGCATGGTTATATTCTCTTACCTTTCGCAATTGAAACCTAACACAGGTGATTGAAACCTAACACACTGTAGTACTATTAACAAGACATCAACCCTTCTACGACCGTTGACGAGTTAAGTTGTGAAATTTTGACCAATGTAATCAATGACGAGTATGGATGTCAACAACAAAAATTTCTCACACAGTGAGCCTATGCTGACTATATTCGTCCTACTGCATGTAGTTGCGTTTCCTGACACTGTATGTATACATGCGCACATGTTGTGCCATTTGTGTCTCACCTTTTATTACATTTCGACCTCCTAGCCACAAGGTAATGAAAGCACGCAAAAAAGAAAGTGATTTGACAATACTCATCTTACAGCTCTCTAGAGTTGCAATTCCCGATATTCGATGGACACACATGCCCATGTTGTGCAATTAGTGTCTCGCCTTTCATTGCCATGCAGCGAAGCCTTCTCAGAACTATCTTTTTACGCAATTTGTGAAATAAATGAACCTCACCGAATTAAAATAATGGTACCATATTATTCAGAAAAAAAGCTCTACAAGCTGAGCGAAAAGAATGTTCTGGTAAGCTTAGTACAGTTTTCTTACTTTCTTTAACGGTCATGAAAGGTTTCAAGAAACACTCAAACGCTACCACTGCACCTCTATTTCGAAGGCTATCATTAATCTTACAAAATAAAACCAGGGACGTAAATCATGGGGGGGGGGTCGGGTCAGGGGGATCCTGAGCCCCCGTGTTCTGGCTGGGGGGGGGGGGGACACACACACACACACCTTCTGTGAGTGTCCCCACCTTTCAAAGAGTCCTTCCACAGAGCAGAAACAAAGTACAAAAGTGAAAGCAGCTACTTTCCATTTCAAAAGGCACTGTAGAACAGGAGCTTTCTGAAATGTTACGGGTCACTTCTGCCGTGCTGCAAATGTTCATTATGCTTGGCTTTAAAATGCCAAGTTAATAAAGAATCCGTAATGTTAGCTATTTATGTCGACGGTTTGGTGGAAGCCATTGACAACGAAGTAAGAACCAGATTGCTGGACTAGTTTTCCGACATTTAAAAAAATCACTGGTGAACATAAACCTGTTCTACAAGAGTTTCCAGGGGTGAATCATGGGAGGCTATTTCTAAAAGGTATAGCATAGTGAGTAATTAAAGAAAAGCTGCACCTTTATGCATTTTATCAAGGCAATGCTGGTATTTTCATTCTATGATTTAACTTAAATGACACATTAACTAGAAATATGTTAGACGCTATTGAGTTGCATTTAGAAAATAAATTCACCAACGTACGTTTCTGCTATTGGCTGCTTAGTGCTGTTAGATGTGTTTCTGCACCGAGGCCCATGGTCGTTTTTTTTTTTTCAGAGCATGAATTCATTCTTTTTTTAAAATTAAAAATAAAAACCTATACGTATAAAACCAAGATGGCCACCACTGCAAGATGTGTGTCCCCCCTTGTGATTTTCCTGGATTTATGTCACTGTGTAAAACACATCAACCAGACCAGATTCCCACATTCATTTTTATCTTGCTAGCACAGTGGTATTCGCAGCACCTGGTACAACCACTGGCAGGAACGAATGGGGTGCATGGGCAGTGTGTGCAGTAGCTTTGCTTTGTGTGTGTGTTCAGGTCGTCCAGTCATGGTGAGTGAGAAATGTGATGTGGCTTTATATTTTTCTAACTAACTATAGTAGCCTGAAGATTATTACTAGAGGCCGGATTTTTAGGCACTAAAAAAGAGCGTTTTAGCCAAAAATAGGCAAACAAAACACCGTTTTTAGGCCTCCAAGATCGTAAATATAGGCACAATAAATTTTTACATAAATTCAAATAATTTCAAACAAAGATGTGCCCGACCTGTATCTACGACAGGAAAGCCAGAAATGTTGGTTATGATGGCACAAAGGCGCCAACGGTTCAGCATAGCCATGCAATTGTCCCTTTTCCCGCACGATTCGCAGAACACGGTCTCTCCTTTTATTGTCTAGCATGTGAGTCAAGCGCCCACCGCCGAATCAGCACACTCCTGGGTCTCTTTCTTTTCGGCGTGGCTGAGAAGGGCAGCACAGGAGCAGGAAGCCAGACCGCTAAAAGACCAGAAGGGAGGGATGCCTCGTATTGGCCGGGGCTAATCGCGTAGGGTCAATTTCTCCCCTGTTGGTGAACACCCCAAAGGGCCCCTCTACAGGTTTGAGCATTTCGAGCTGACAAGTGTAATGCATGCACTCGGCGCTCATGATCACGTCTGCCAAGGTTTGCAACGCTACGCGCCGCAGAAAGACGTGAAATTTCAAACTGAACGCCGTTGCCCTTGTTCTCATAGGCGCGCACCCGAAGATGAAGGGGCTGACGTACAACAATGAGTGGTCCTGCGTAGTAATCTCTGCTCTTACGTAGCTCGCCTACGTAGTCATTGATTCTCTGAGTGTCTGACGCTGCCAGAAGTATTCAAGACGACATGTGTAAATTGTTTAATCGGTTGCTTGAATGAATGACCGAAAACTGAGAGAAATAATAAAAAATAAAACACAGAAACAGATTTTGTGCCCGTTAACAGTGAAGCTGTTAAGGCTAGCCGTAATGTGTGCGGCCTACCAGAAAACTATCACCATCATAAATGGGTGTGTGCCACAGAAATTGGATAAATCCCACTACTCACCACTGGTCTACCAAAAACGAAGAAGAAAACTATCGTCATAAAACGGGCATGTGCTACTGTGTGGCCTCTCAGAAAGCAATCATCATCATAAACAGCCATGTCCACAGAAATTGGGTAAATTCCACTGCTCACCACTGGTCAACTAAAGATGAAGAAGGTAACATTTAGTCCAACAAATGGCTGAGAAGCGATGGCGGCGAGCCGAAGACCCTGAGTACGTACAACGAGAGAATACTAGGGAACGGGTAAAGCAACGGCGGCTGCGAGAAGACCCCGAAGCGATGTAAGGCCTACGTCAACGACGACGTGCCCATAGATCTATGAGGTGCGAACGCTTGGTTTCAGCGCGAGGTTCTGTCTCGGGAGATGGGACATCCGTGTCGTGTCTGTGACTGTCTGGTTTAACTCGAACTTCTCTACGCTGAGCATCAACGTAGAAACAACCCAGCATCACCTAGCTAAAACCTTGCAGTGAACTAGAAGCAACCTATAAACAACCTGCATCACCTAGCTAAGGCCTAAAAACAACCTAGAAGCAACCAGATGAGTCTGCAGAACCGTCCAGTTTCGCTGTTTGGAGCTTTGCGCGGCTTAGTGCAAGCTTCGCCCATATTGTTCTTTTTCCTTTTTACTTCTAATCGCAGCGAGATGCCTGACTAATCTGCGTCAATTTCGCATGCGTTCGCGTTCTGCAATTCCCGCATCGTGCCGATGCCAGCCTCGACAACGCTTGGTGCTTTTTCGGTGGATCGTCCCTTACAGCAGTTCTAGTTGTGCGACGCGGTGTATCGCGGGATGGACACAGGATCCGAGCCAGCCTCTACAAACGTGCGCGCACTGAGGGGTCCATCCCACAGAAACGAACGCCGAAACGACACAACACCAATCGCGTTTACGAGCTGGCCCTGGCACGTTACGCGCACGTCACCTTGCGTGCGCATGACGTGTTGATGAGTCTGCGTCATGTGATCCTACGGCTCCGATACTGAAGAGGACAGGGAAGGGACTTGGCTTGCAAAGGCTACACGGAGCTGATGGCAAGGGTTTCAAGATCACCTTCTCGCATCACGGTTTCTCGGCTCATAATGAACCGATTTGAAACATTCTTGTGGTAAAACGCTCTTCATTGGGCACACAACAACTCCCGGTGTCTAACTACAATTTCTTATGTGACCCCGTGAGCGGCTTTTTCAGAAGTAAATCACAAAGAAAACAAAAGCCGCATACGCATCACATTATTTATTTATTTTGATCTAAACCCTCCTTTCCCCTGACGGCACTCCACGGTTTCGCTTTCATTTTACACCTTCCTGCGGCTGCACAGAGGGAGCTCCTGTTCCCTGCCCACCCCCGCGCCCAGGTCTTCAAGGCTGTTCTTGACTTCCTTGGGGACACTGGACTGAACAACCGGCTGTACAAGCCATCCGCCGCGTCCTCGGCAAAGGACGCCACTCTCCTCTTCTTCTTCTTTCTGATTTCCATCTTTATTTCCCTCTCCCCATTCTCCTGCAGACACTGAGACGGGCTTCCAATCAGGTTCACTGCTGCTAGCGGTTGTTTTTCCGGAAGTTGGTTGAACTAGAGGGCTCGGTTGAACCCCATAGAGTTTTAAAAGGTCAGTATTGCCCGGTAACATGAATAACGGTTTCAAACTGCACTCGAAAGCGAAATTTGAGGTTAAATAGTGCTCATATAGGCTCCGTTTTTGAAAACAGGCATTTATAGGCACTTATAGGCATTTAGGCACGAACCCCAAAAATAGGCATTTATAGGCACCATAAAAACACTACAAAAGCCCTTCTTAACCTCTAATTCATGCTCATATATCAAAGTGGCATGATAGGAACGCAAGGAACAAAATAGGCATTTGCCTAAAATCCGGTCTCTAATTATTACGTTGACAATTAAATGCGAGTTTACAGGTTTGATCCCGGGTGCAATGGCTGCACTTCAACGTGGGTTGAATGCAAAAACTTTAGTGATGGCACATTGGTCAAAATGAATGCAGAGTCCACATGTCACCAAATGTGGATGCTTTTACATTGTGCCTTTGTGGGACGGCGGTATCCACGATGCAAGCTGAAACAACAAGCTTCCTCCAGCTACAAGAAACTAAAATGCCAGCAAGCATCGTTTCCCCTCCCATGTGTTTGGGTCCCAAGTCCTCTGCATGGATGCGTGAAAGAATAAATGCTCATGGTCGCGTTAAATGCACTACATCGTGTTCTGAGTTGGCATTAGCCAATTTCTTCTCAGTTACTTCTAATCCATCCATTTTTTTTTTCTGCACAGAAATTTTGAATTGTAGTGTTTCCAAAACTGTCGTGAGCCAGTTCAGCAGCAATGCCATCCCACATGGCTCAGGCAGGGGTGGAAGCGGGCTTGAGTGTTTTGGAGCAGCCCAGGGAGCAGGAATAATACTGTTTTGGAGCAGGTTTGGAGCACCAAAATGTGTGTTTTGGAGCAATGCAAGTTAGTTTTGGAGCAGAATTCTATGATCAAATATCAGTTTTATTTTATTTCTGGTAAACACAAGAAATTCCACCGATTTTAGAAAACATTTAATACTGATGAACCAACCACACTTAACACAAATTATATATATATATATATATATATATATATATATATATATATATATATATATATATTACACACACGCGCGCGCGTATGTGTTATCAAAACATCCCAGCTGTGATAGAGCAATGACTCAGGAAAATTAGATAAGCGATGTTCTGAATAGCTACACTTCACTAGACTGACAAATGAAAAACGTTAAAGGTATATAATGAACGTTTTTCAGCAGCGGCGTTTTCGCACCGCGTATGCCGAGTTGCTACGTTTTCGTCAAAAGCCTACGCCGGCTTCAAAAAGTTCCTTCGAAATGCGCGGAGGTCAGCGCCGTCTGGAGCATTGGGAGAAACCAAAGAAGCACGTATCTGCACCCTAAACTCCATTTGTCGGACGAGCGGGCGATGTGCCGCCAAGGCGTTTTCTTTTCTACTTCGAGTAGGAAGACACGGCGGCGCGATTTTGAGATGGCGTTCGACAAAATGACGCGCGCGACCCTCCGACCACGCGTCAGTCGCGCATGAATTCAAGCCATTCGGGACGCAACAGCGCGATTTCGCGAAGGCGTTCGTCAAAAAACACGCGCATCCCTTCAAACGCGCGTAAATTGCGCCAAAAATTGCGCCATGCAGTTCAATCTTTTCCCTTCAAGTTCCCTTCCAAGATTTGTCAATTATCGGTGTCGGTTATATGCACGGAAATATGATACTTGAGGTGCGATGATACTAGATGTCGCAATCGCACAATTTGTATCCCGTGGTTCTGTTTCCTACTACCTCACATTCGTCTCCTCAGCAATAAACGTTACAAGAGTCTATCTTGTTCTTTTTTGTATATTTCTTCACTCGCCATCTCATGTACCAAGCCACACACAGCAACAGCAAGCGGCATGTCATGTGGTGCCCGGATGGTACGAGCTTCGTCCTCGACCACGAGCCGAGCGCAGGTTCTGACGAGCCAAAATCGAACAACGCGAACGATCGCACTAGCGAGACTAAGCTCGTCGCTGCACGAGCGCGTTTACATGCTGCATTTATAACGTCTAAGGGCTTGTGTGCAATGCAACAAATTCTGCACATGGAGAGGCACGCTTTCACTAAAAAAAAAAATGAGTTTCGGAAATGGTCCGACCGACTTACACAGACCGAGGCCCTGTGAGTGGTTTCGCGGTTGGTAGTGGCTTCATTGACCGCGAACGGATAAAACATTTTTTTCGTTCTCATGCAGACTTACGACACAAAATCCATCTTACACACTCAGCTATGCAGCGGTTTCCTTAATGCAAAGTTTCTAAATAATGGTCGCACGTTTACGTCCGCGGCGGCTGCTCGCGCTATCCTCATGGCTTCACATCAAATTAAATATTCGCAGTAAATAGAACCTTTTCGACATTATGAAGCGTCAACGCAGTTACTTTTGTTCATGTTCGCAATCCCAGGCCACGATAGCAGCAACCGCCTCGTGCGCGCAGCGCGCCAGAAAACTTCGTTGCAGCCGGCGTCACAATCGAAATATGGCCGCACAACTCACTTTCTTGTAGCTAGCTCCTGTACAGGCTCGCTAGAATTTTTGTGCCTTCGACAACGTCACGAGAGCGCGCAAAGTGATGTGATAATATAAGCTCGCATAGGCGCGCCATGACACGGATGACAGCGCCACATAATGGCACCAAACGTAGCCTCGGTGATCGGTTCCGGAAGCGCACTGGAGACCATCGCGGAGGCCGTGCACCAAAGACCGCTTGGGAGCAGTTTCGGCGCAATAATGCGTTTTGGAGCAGGATGGCGCAGCAGAAGCGGATTGGCGCAGCGTGGCGCAAATGGCGCAGCACTTCCACCCCTGCTCAGGCCCAAGTAAAAGGAGGTCCCTTCCTGCCTGAGCAGCATATGGTTGATGCTACCTGTAGTATGTAGTTAACTCGTGCTCTTTCCACTTAGCTAAGTGACACACTGTCTTTATGACACATGAAAGCTTGTTGATGGCTTATGAAGTGGCCACATGCAAAACACAGAACCCTATAAGAGCAAATTTATGTCTTTCATGTCGCATCTTTCAATATACACAAATTATTGTCTTACATTCAATGACTTGAAGGGAGAAATATCTACTCTACTTCCAGTAAGTGTCCAGTGCATTACCATCTGAGAAAACGACATTGAGAGTAGGATGAAAAAGATGTACCTTGAGTATCTTCCGCCGTATGTCCACCTCCTTCTCTACTTTCGAATCTTCGAAAATTTGCAGCCGGAAATTGCCTGCAAGTTGTTTGAGTAGTTAATTATGTTGGGTGCAGACAAACAGAGTGCGAGCTTTATGTGGTTGTGCAGGAACGGTGTTTTATACAATTGCTACAGACCACTTTCAACCGCTGTTGAAGAGAATGATGGGAGAACTCGATTGCAGTTAGCAGTGTTACGTGGCGTGGCAGCTGCAACTAGCACCACTGACATCCGAGCAGCAGTTCGTTTCAACTGAGACTGGTAAACCCAGTCGAGACAAGTCAACTGAAAAGATGGCAGCACCCACGTGTACTACAGGTGCCCTTTTGTCTCAATACTAACGAGCATCAATTTCTGTGCCAAACAAGCGGTTTGAGTGGTCACGACTGGTGATGAATATCATGGACTCGACTTCAATAGAGAAATCAAATGTGATTGCAATGGCTGTAGCCTCTGTCTGACTAAAGGACAATGAGTGTGTTGAAGACAAGTTATCTCAGAGGAGCCTACAGTCAGAGCCATTGCCACTGTCACCACAAGATAGCGATGTATCACAAGATGATGCACCAATTAGAACTCACACAAAAGATAAGTGCACTGCCCTGTGTTATACATATGAAGCCCTTGTAATTGCAAATTATCTCACAGTTATGTTACCACAAGAACATGCAGCTGTGCAAACATTGCGAAAAACTTTAGAAGTACAGGGAATATTTTTCCTTCTAGAATAACTGTGCTACAAACAGCATAACATGGTAAATGTAAAAAGACTGACCTCTTCTCAAAGGCACATTGCACTGTGGGCAGGCCCCTGAACCTTTAACAAAGAGAAGCTCAACGCAGTTTTCACACAGGGCATGGCCGCAGACATTCACCAAAAGCCGCAATGAAGGGTTGCGATACTTTGTTGTCCGGCATCGTGGACATGCCAGCTCATCCATGGCTGCAAATGACACCATTAACAAGAGAATAATGATACACTATAGTTTTAAGAGGTAGGATGTATACAGTGAACTCATTAAAGATGCTATGCATATGGTGTTTTAGTTTTTGAAAAGCTTCAAAGCGTGCATACAGTGATTAAAATAATTAATTAAAGCACATCTTTCCTTTTCCGCACAATGGATCTCACAAACAGTCCTACTTGGATACTTTTCTGTAGCTTGCACAAGAATTAGCGGTTTGTCTAGGGTAAGAAAAAAGGGGGAAACAAAAACATCACAATATTTATCTTAACTATGGAAACAAAAACACAGAAACCAAAATTAACTGCAAAAAATTAACAAGGTTGCAATGCTAGTCATAGCAGTAACTAATATCACATGTCATTGCATGATACGTGCTCATGGGTGTGTTCATGCAACACAAATATAACCACATGAAAGAAGGCCCATCTCATCAGTGTGTAGAGGTGAAGGCTGATTACTGTAGCACGTTATCAATCTTGAGCATTACCTCTAGTTAAGCTAGAATTTGTTAGACCCCCAGGTGACAGCATGAAGGGTGCGTCACATATATTAGCAATGACTGAATACACCCACTGTTACCTCTGCCTCCAACGTGTAAGTTTTGAGGGCACAAGCTTGCCCTTATAAAAACAGCTCATTGTCTCCCATGGAGACGTTCTCTTTTCAACCCCTTCACTGTCACTAGACTGAGACAATATGACACAATAGCACGACTGTTATTGACGTGGTAATGGTAAATCAACGCAGAAGGAAAGCAGCAACACAATGAAGTATCTAGAATGTCACCGAGCCTACTGCGGCAGATAGTGCAATTAAGCATGGTCAGATTTCAGCGGGCGAAATTGTGCTTGCCTTCTAGTACGCGTAGTCTCCCTAAAAACCACGTGTCAATAGTTTCCGTTTCATGTGCATATTATTTGCACGTGTACAGCAGAAATGGCTTTGAACTTCAAGTGTGGATGGTGTTCTCAAGCGAAAGCTTAATTTAGGATGTGTGGCGTGTCCTATCAATAGAAGTAGTTATAGTGTACTATAGAAGTAGTGAACCGTACATAACACAACTGAGTGAGTGATGGTGGAGGTGGCTGTTTCGACTGCGCCTATCGTCAGACAGCGTTGGCGTCGTTATTATTGACATACATAAAAGCTCACCATGATTCTTTTTGGCACATTCGGTCTTTTATTGCATGGATGCGCGTACAACGTAAAGGTGCGCGAAAACACTACGACGAAGGAACGAAACTAATTCCAAACTAGACGGTAGACTGTTAAGTTTGCATAACGTTAGTTCGTTAATATGTTGATGAACTTGTTTCCAATCACCATCAGACAATATGTAATTATATAATTTCACTCGCAGCAAGCAGTAACATAATAACCGTTTACTGTGTTACTCTAGACTCGCAACCCTCTCTAACTGTGTCCGTCAGCGATTCAAGAGACAAAACTCTCAGTTCGCACAAGCAGCGCAGTCACAAACATCGGAATATAATAAATACGGTCGCTGCCAGATACAACCGATCGGCTACGGGCCGATCGGTAGTAAACAAGAGGGATTTACCTGTTTTTTCAGTACTTCATACACCGAGCGACGAATATTGACCCACAGAAATTGCGCGAAACACGGCCATCATTTCAGCGATGTCAATACCGTTAGCTCAATGTTTGGAGAAGCAGCGATGGTAGTTGCATAAAGAACGTAATATCAGGACGTTTTGTTCATAATTAATTTCCGAGTTTGCTGTATGCTATGTATGCAACAGCGAAAGCGTTGTATGATCGTTTTTATAGTGTTTTACATAAATTCATCAGGATATTTCGCATCGCCGATGCTGCGTGTCGCCACGTGCGTTTTCTCAGCCTTTCGCGTGTCGCTGTCCGTGTCATGCATGGAAGCGTGAGCAAAATTCTGTCAAATTGAGGTTTTGTTTTCTGCCTTCCAGCCGGGCTTCCTCATGGCGATCACCCTGTACAACTTGTTTGAAGCAGCACTGCTATGTATCAACGCCATCGCCGTTCTGCACGAGAAGCGATTTCTGGAAAAGAGTAAGAGCATTTGTCTTACGCTCCACCCTGTCCTGTCGTTGGTCAGCTGTATGATGTGAAAGCTGTGTCCAGTGTATTATCTTAAAGCTTATTTTCTTTTTTTCCAGTAAACTGGGGCAGAGAGCAAGCCTCTCATGGGTTCGAGCCTGGTGCTAAGTCGCAGATAATCAACTTGATTCATTCTGTGAGGACGGTTATGAGGAGTAAGTTGCTTCACCCTTATGGTCATCTCGTATTGTGCTCGTAAAAAACATGTTTCGATCCTTTTGCAAGGTAACTGACCCTGTAGTATAGCGAGCATTGCCTAGCAGCTGTGATAATAAACATAAGCGCATCATTCTCAACAGGAAGAGGATAAACAATGTTCGTGTAAGGTTAGGCATTAACTGGAAAGTGGACTTCTTTCTGTGCGATTCGGTGCTTAGATTGCTTAGGTATCCATGGCTGTGGCGCTAAATACATTTCGTGAAAAGGGGCACAGGAAGGAGAATGAAGTGACGCGCCAACTTTTCTATCCCCCTTCCTATCACCATTTCGATGCCCTTTTCAAATACATTTCTATATCCCTTTTAACGAAATGGATTTGGCGCTACAGTCAAGGATACCTATGCGATTATATGCTGCGTTTACTTTGCTGAATACGAATGGCTTTCGTTTCTTTTGCACTAGTTTCGAGCTATTGTTTTGTATTGAAACATACACAATTATTGCATTGTCGTGACTGCTGGCAAACCTCATAGGATGTTGCAATATTGCTCTGTTTGTTGTTTAAGTGCGCAATTTCTTTACAAACTGCAAACTGAAATAGAGCATGTATTACGTTTTCTTTTTCAGTACCTCTCATCTTCATCAATGCCTTGATCATCATTTTCAAGCTTCTCTTTGGGTGACTGACGGCTTCGATTAGCGCTGCCCCTTGCTTTCGTGCAAACGCAATTTGCTGTACATGTGTGCTTGTCAGGTGAATAAAATTTCCGGCTATTTTTCTGTACCCTATGGAGCCAATTTCCTTTCTGATGCATGCTTGGAGCTAGGGTCTAACTTAAGTTTCACATTTAAACACTGTTTTTTTCTTTCTGTTCTCGTATGCTATACAATTTAAGCTCATGTTTCAGAACAGGGGCATAGACAAAAATTTTTTTCAGGGAGACGTTGACACTCCTTTTTGTATTTCGTGCTTGTGTTTGTGTGTGTGTGTGTGTGTGTGCCTACAATGTCCTACGTATACACATGCAAAATATAAAGATTATGGGGGGGGGGGGGAGCTGGGGTTAACCCCCCTTGCCTCTGTTTTGGAACATTGTCACAGTAACCTGCAGATCAGAAGGAACTCGAAATAGCTGAATATTTGTTGTAGCTAAAGTGGATGGCATGCTGGCAGGTGCTTCTGCATATTGGTTTCCGGCTTTCCGCATAATCTTGCACAGTTTCCACAGTTTTTCATATTTTCGCTTATGAATATTCTCCCATTACTGTAGCCTCAGCTCACTACCATTGTATTCGTAAATCTTCTCAAAGAGAGCTGCAGCAATCCTTGGCAGAAGTTGTAGGGCATACTGCACTTTCTTAGTGAAAACATCTAAGAGATAAAAATACTTTGGTTTCATCTTTTCTGAAGCATTCTAGGGGATAGGAGACTGGTCAATCAAAATCGTGTGATGACTGGTTATTTGGTTTTTCCGCAGTCTAAAGATGCAAACCTTTGTTGCTATTGGTGAATGGACGAGCATTCAGCAGTAGGCGGGAATATAAGTTGAAATTAACAAAGGTAAATTTGAAAGATTTGACCAATACAGATATGCAGAAGTATAACGCACTTTTTTTTACCTAAGGCAATTGCCATAAAGGCATTGGGTCTCGTAGTGCAGGTTCATGTACCTTGGAGCTTAGTTTCCCAACTGTGGTTGTCAGATCGGGGTGTGAAATTCTTGCCCTTCCTTTTTACAAACAAGTGCAAATGACTCCTATCTCTGAGCGACTCCTGGCTTTCTACAAATGTTGCCACTGCTTTATATTCAGTTAACTGTGTTGTCAGTATTTCAGAAGTCCTTGTGCTGTTTCTGTAGAGGGCATAAAAAAGAAAACTAAAGTACAAAATGCAAAGCTACCAACCATAACAGGCAAATTATTGCTGGAGACGCTGACTCCCATTGCTAAAATTACTTTTCCTTTCCTGCACACAAAAAGGAGCATTCCATCACTCGATTTCCCGTCATCATAAATCGGTATTCTACTTTACAAACTGTTTTCACGTTCATGACCATTTCATTATTTCTGAATTGAAATTTAATAGTTGGTATGCTCTCGGTCTCTTTTTACTATGATGAGGAAAAGATATGCAATGCACATGTTGGGATCTTCGTGCACATTGTGGATTTAGCTAAAACCACTTCATGAGAGCAAAGCTCTTGTGAAGCAATTAATTGAATGCATGTATGATAATTTCGTGCAAGGTTGTTTATGAATTAAGTCGTTCACAAGGTACACCAAAACAGCAGTTCTCGCAAATGCACATGGTGAGGTAATGTAGCAATGTCACTGGGATGAAAGCATGTTTGATGTTTGTGAAAGGCATAATGGTAAAGTGAAGTGGTATGCTTAGAGTTGTACAGCAAAGGAAAGGCAGTTTAATGTTGGCTTTTGTCTGTCCATTTCATTGCTGCATATGTGGCCCAATAGAAATTGGTGCCTTCATATCTTTTCGTGGAGGCTAAGCGATGGGACGCACGGAACAATCCTCACGAAGAGCTACTTAGTGTTAATGTGAGAGGCATCCGTGGAATCGTAACCTAATGGTTAGAGCATAGGGCTCTAGTGCCAAGATTCTGCAGTTTGATCACATCATCAGGCACAGAACTCTGTTTTTTTTTCTATGTGAGCTATTTGCAAAAGGGCAGCAGATATTGTCAGCAAAGTATGAAAGCTGGCAAAGAAGGTTTATCTTTTAGGAGCCAGAAATAAAAGAAAAAAGGCACACACTCCTGCAGTGCTTGCACTCAGATTTCTGAAAATACAATCATCAGTTCAATTCTGCATCATTCAAATGCCCAGTATCTTTGCTTGCTTAGCCCACCGGGAAAATGATAAAAACTCACCGTCGTACATGCTCAAGCAAGCTGCTTGGTTGAACCAAAACGTCTTAGCCGCCTCTTTGTGACTTAAATAAATATGAAATGGCAATTTCAGTCAATTCTTGCGGCTGTCGCTTGTGTATTGCGACATGGGTTACTCCCCACATTCCCTCAGGATAATTAGAAAATCATGATAATCGTATGCAATCATGCAGAATAACAAACATATGGTTACACCCATTCTTGTTCCTATATGAACATCCATGTCAATCGTAGCTTTCTCACACTACTAGGAAGCTACGTAAGATAATGGAAATATTTAGCAAATGAAGCAATTGCTGGCTACCCATTTATTCATTAATAAGTAGTGGTCATTGTGTGCACACCAGATGGTGGCTTGTAGGGTAAGGATGAAGGTGTGGTTGAATACGTTTGACAGCTGCAGGATGAACACACAGCAGAGTGTGTTACTGAGCTTCTCCCGGTTGTCACAGTAAATGGCGTAAATGTGTTTTTTAAACAAGATAACAAAACATTTAATGTGGTCCTGAACCACTTTTCCGAGTGGTGATAGAATGACCTTAGTATAGGGGTTTATTGCCTCAAGAATCGATTGCCCCCAAAACATCTCGGATCCGTCAAGAAAGAGCGTAGTTATAGGAATTTATCACGCACTTTAAGCGCTTTTTCTCTTCTCTCGTCTAAAGTCCCTGGATATTTTTGGGAAAGTACCGTCTTTCTTTTAACCGAGCCGCCACGCCGAGCACCCTCCTCTCCCGCTTTCCACCTCCCCGCTTCACGGGCCGTCGCCTGGGAAACGCACGCGTTATCTGCGTGACATAGCCTTCTTGATAGGAAGTGGCGCGAGCCGAGTTATAGGGCCGGCGCCCGCACGGTGGTCGTTTGAGAGAGGAGATAGATACGGTTTGGACACTTGGGAGAGGAGGGTTGGACATTTGGGAGAGGATATGGAGGAGAGTGTCGCTACTTTCTATATATCAAGGGGCTTTACTCTCGTCCCGACGAGTGCGCTCGAGGTGGTGTTGGCTGGAGGCTACACAGGGAGGGATGGCAAGGGGGAAAGAAGTTACGTCTGCGTGCGTCGTGACCTTGAGCGCGCGTCATGAAACACGATCGCTCTCCCCCGTTGTGATTCCTGTGCGCGAATGTGCCTATTTTATAATGTGAGCAGACTATGGAGCTCGGTGGCGGCACCTCGTGGCAAGAAGCGCACCTGATCCAAACGCCGCTCTTGATTTATGTCGGCTGTTGGCCAAGAGATTACTATCTGTTGTTCGACGTCAAACAGCAGCCGCCGGCAGCTCCGAAGAGAGTGAGCACAGGCCTCTGTACGAAAAGAGGGCGCCTGAGAAAATGGCAACTTCGCGCGCCGCTTCTAAACTCTCCTTGGTGCGCACGACTGCAAGATTTGGCTGAGCTGTTCACAACAATGTCTGCTTTCCGCAGAATGTCTTTTTTTCTAACCAAGGCGGAGGGGTGATTCCTGACCCCTTTAAAGGAACAATGTGGTATTGCAATAATTTAGCAAATGTAGCTTCAGTTTGGCGCTACCATCGATTATTACAACCTGGTTAGATATCTTGGAAATCTCCGCGTAGCTTCCAAAAATCCTGATTGAGACAATTTTTTTTAATTCGACCTTAACTGACGATACTGAAAAAAATTTGTTGGACTAAAAGACAAAAGAAAACAATTTGTCGGACTTAAAAATATTCTAAAAACGTTCAAGCGCGCCAATGCTTCAGATGATGATGATGATGATGACCTCTTACAGTTGGCGCTTACCCATAAAGGGGGATGGGCCAAGAATCAGGCGGCAGGATCTTTGAGTTAAATGTTTATGAAGCTAAAGAAAAACAATGTAACTTTAGACTAAAAGAGAAAAAAACACAGCTAATATTTGAAAATTCCCTAGAGCAAACAGTCAGACTATCAGATGTGATGTTTGACGGATGTAACAACGGGTTGTAATTAATAATGAAAATAAGCCAATATACACTAGCATGGTAATCTTCTTGTTTCCTGTATATAATCAAACACTGCAGAGTGGAGCTCATGCCACCAAATGATAAAATTTGCGCAACATTGATTTGTAATCCTAACTTTTGAAGGGGAGCGACGAGGCATCTTTTTCTCTGAATAGAATACCGGTGACAGAATAAAAATAAATGCTATATTGTCTCTATTTCACCGCAAAACTGACATAACGGTGACGCGCTAAGTCCAGCGTTATTAAGTAATAATTCAACTTCGGAATCCTGCAGCGTAGTCTGGTGAAAGTAACTTCTACTTGCCGTGATACACACCACTGCTTATTCCACCAAAATCTTAGATGTGCGAAGTCGCTGAATTGATCAAATGAAAATTTGCCTATTTCATTATGCAGACACGCATTTCGAAATCTTATTGCTGTCGCGTAAGCAGTATCAGGTATAATCGATGTAATGGGTCCGCTTAACGATATAGTGGCTAATGAGTCCGCCATCTCATTTAAATATATTCTGCGGTGGCCTGGTACCCATAACAGCTGAATTTTTCGCAAGTTTGCCGGTATTAAATGATGAAACCTAGTAATGAGTGGTAAGTTTGTCGCCGAAGAGAGCGCCGAACATACTGAAAGAACATCTTTAATTATAACTGCTTCTGATTCGCTTGAAGGAAGCTTTCGTAGAGCCAGAACAATAGCAAATAATTCTGCAATGAAGATAGGTGTGTAATCTGGAAGTCTAACAGGAAAAGACCAGTCAAGAGAAGGAGAGAAGATGTCTGCCCCAGCCTATTCGTTTGATACGGATGCATCAGTCGCAATGATATTGTTAATTTTCAGGTGCGCAATGTAATCTTGCAACTGATCATTTAAATACCGTAATGGTATTTGTTTCGCATTCGGAGGAAAAATATAATCAAAATCTATGTGAAGTTTTGAATGAATTGTACGTGTTGAGCCAATATGTTTAATTTTTACTTTCAATGGTTCTAGCAGCGCCTGAACGAATATAATCTGCGGGGTGTGCTTCACTTGGCGTCCTAGTTATCTTCTTTTGTGTCTTCCTTTGTGTTCTTCGTGATCTAGCTTTGATCAATTTACATTAGAAAAGTATGTGCGCCCAATAATCCAGAACAAAATAAAAAGTCACAGTTTCGCCTCAAGGGCGAAGCAATGACTGCGATAGTAAGAAACTGGAATGTCACAGGAAGAACCGCAAGCAGCTAAAAACTTGGTGCGCGCTGCTCAAGCACAAAGGACGCAGGAAAAGAAAACACACAAGGCGAGTGCGAACTAACAAGTGTCACAGTTCGACAATTGCAGCGCGCTGCTCAAACACAAAGGCTTCACGCACGAAAAGAACGCACAGGTATACACAGGACAAGCGCGAACTGCCACAGTTGTTACTTCAACTAGCCCCTACTTTGGCTCTTGTAATTAGCAGCTCACTCCTTTCGCAAACGCGGCCGCTGCAGCGAGCAAAGTGACCTTCGTGCAGCTCACTCCTTTCGCAAACGCGGCCGCTGCAGCGAGCAAAGTGACCTTCGTGCGGTCTATAGCTTCAACGCAAACTTTGCAGTGAAAGCACAAGACGTACAAAACTCCCCCTCAAGAGATAATCGCGCGAGAACGGTAGACCACGCCTTGTATGTCAAAGTACAAGTCGGGGGCGCTCATCCCATCTCCGGCGAAACGCTAGAGAGTTTTGGAATTGGGGACCCAAAAAATTTGCGAGCCGTCAGGGCGCATGCGCAGAACGCAAGCCATTCTCGGACTCTTGCTCTCGTGTTGTCCCAAGACCCTGCAGTGCCTTTCTTTGAGCGGCGAATAAAACCGGAGAGCGCGCGACCTCAAGAGAAGAAAATCAAGACGGCGTTTGGCAGTGGCACGTGAAACCACGGCTCGCGTTCCCTGCGAGCGTCGATTCTGCTAATTAAAGTTCATTTGGTTCTAGTTGGTACATATTCCTGAGGCTTAAATTACAGCGCAAACGCAATTCTTTGGCCTTCTTACTTCTTTACTTCTTTGTCACTGCACCCATCTGAATATGACTTCATGTCTTCGCGTATCTTCGCGTATCGGTTTAGGGCTATTGTTGCGTGCGCATGTGCGGTAAGGTTGCCTTGGGCTTATATATATGCATTGGAGTATGAAAGAATAAATCAGTTGTTAGTCAGCACTTGTGTCGTACGTTTCTTTTCTTCGCGGGTGTCTTGTGCGATTGCGCCGTAATTTTAGCCTCAGGATTCTGGTCAAGGTTTAAGATATATACTGTGATTCTGGTTCAGCCGTCTCGTTTCTTCCCTCCTGTGGCATAAGCCTACAAGAGCCAAAGCGTTCCCACTAGCTCGGGCCGCCACGGGACGCTCTTCTTTTTCTCTGGCCAGTTGCGCGGCGCCAATAGCGTGGGTTGCCAGCTGGGGCGTAGGCAGAAATTTTTTTCGGGGGGAGGGGGGCGCCCCGTTGATCTGAAGTGGAGGCCGGGCAGGCCTCCACTTCAGATCAACGGGGCGCGAGTGTCATTTTGTGCGCTGTATGCCATGGCAAATGAAAAAAAATTTCGTGGGGGAGAGGGGGGGGGCACGAGCCCAGTGTGCCACCCTCTGGCTACGCCACTGTTCGCCAGCGATACGACGCAAACGCAGCGTGGGGCGTGGGCAACGATGCAGCATGGCCAGCATGGTTCGCATCTCGCATAATAAGTTCAAAATAAATTTTCTTGTCGCCAGCATCAGACGTATGCTATTATTGCGATAGCAATTATATGGACACTCGCGGCGGATTTTTGCCATCGCCGTCACGTCCCGTATATGTATGTATATATAATTTCGCCACGTGTGGCGTCGCGTGCGTTTGTATTCTGCCGTTAGTATACTGGAGAACGAATGACGCATGGCGTAATTGTCTAAGGCAGCGCGCTGCGGAGCGAGGGGTAGCAGGTTTGAATCCTCAGTTGCGCGTTTCGGAATTTTTTAGGGGCGAAGCTCCTTATGCCGGTGGGTCTGTCCATCCTCCATTTGTAGGTTTGTTCGTTTGTAGTAGCCACCTCTAGTTCGTGAGAAGCGCGCGTTCTGGTATGCAGTAGAAGAAGAAGACGACGTTGACGAGTGAGACTCCCGTGCGTGTTCGCCTGTGTGGCATTCTTTCTTCTTTACTGCGCGCGTTCTGGTATTCAGTAGAAGAAGAAGACGACGTTGACGAGTGACACTCTCGTGCGTGTTCGCCTGTGTGGCGTTCTTTCTTCTTTACTACGTCTCGCAGTGATGGAAGTGCTGCTCCAATTGCTCCAAACTGCTCCAAAAGAGAAATGCTGCTCCACGCTGCTCCAGAGTGTAATATGTGTTAGCAGCTGCTCCGAACCTGCTTCGAAATGGCACTGGTAAACTGACAGCAATGAACTTTAGCCGTGTGACCATCCAGCGAGCCTAAAAAAAACAAAAACAAAAAACAAGCTGTATACTATCACCCTAATGTGCTAGTATGCAGCTTGCATACTAGCTGCCTAGTAGCATATTGACAATGCCACAAGTACTGGCACTATATACGTATATCTGACAAGCAGACTATTTTGGTGAAATGTATGTGAGATTGGTTCGACATCATACTAATTACTAACTTCTGCTGTGACGACTTTGATGTGTGACTGATTACATTTACCACTTTATCAGCTTTGACATCATTTGTGCCGTAAGAACTGGCATTTTAAAGTGTATAGCTCATTTAGCTGTTTTTTTTAAATTATCAGTGCTGGAAATTTTGGTGAAATATGAAAATAACAATGTTTTGATCTCGTACCGATTATAAACGGCTGCTTTGGCGATAGTTACATGCGATTGTGGCTACTTTCATAATTTGGTGCACATCTTCATCGCTTTTATATTATTTCTCCCACAAGTACTGGTATTTTAAATATATGTAGCTCATCTTGCTTAGTGTTCAGTGGCCATCCAACTGCTTAATTATTTGTTTCTGGCAACTTGCAGTGATTATTGTATGTGCAATATGTTTAATAACAAATATTAATATTTATGAGATGTTTAAATGATGTTTTAAACTCCAGGAGTCATTAGGAATATTTTGCCATATGCTCCGAAAAGACCAATAGCTGCTCCAAACTAGCATTTTTTCTGCTCCAGAATCTGCTCCAAAAAGCAAAGTGTCGCTTCCATCACTGGTCTCGTGTTTTCAACGACACCCGAAGACAACATTTCAGAAGTAACGCGCCATGAGGCTCCCTCTTGGCACGCTTTCTCTTTAGCTCGGAGTCGCCAGATGGAGGACAAGGCTGCGGAACGGAGGGCACGGAAGGCGGCGGCAGCGCGCGCTCGCAGACAGAATCCTGAGGTGAGAGCCCGCGAGGCCGAAGCTGCACGTCGACGCCGCGAAGCAGATTCCGCCGTTCGAGCCCGCGAAGCCGAAGCTGCTCGACAAGCTGCACGGCTGCGGCGAGAAGACCCCGCCGTTCGAGCCCGCGAGGCCGAAGCTGCTCGACAAGCTGCAGGGCTGCGGCGAGAAGACCCCGCTGTTCGAGCCCGCGAGGCCGAAGCTGCTCTACAAGCTGCACGGCTGCGGCGCGAAGACCCCGCCGTTCGAGCCCGCGAGGCCGAAGCTGCACGGCTGCGGCCGCGAATCGAATCTTCAAAATGTGAAGGACCGTGAAGCGGCGAGAAAGCGCGCGTACCGGGAGGCAGAGCCCGAGTCTGTGCGAGCACGTGAAGTGGCTGCAAAACGCATCAGGCGGGCTCTGCCCGAAGGCGCCGACGCGCGCTTCCAGCGGGACTTCCTTGATAAAAGTTTCGGCCATAGTTGCGGTGTGTGCCGACAGATTGTGGTTCTCAAACAATCTAGTGACAATATCTTCCATCAAGAAGGACCACGCTCGCGCCAATGCCATCGCCGTGCTGCAGCGCGAGTTCGCTTCGCCCCACTCATCATCATTCACCACGTGGATATGCTCTGATTTTTTTTCTTCTGGATTATTTTTATTTGTGGCTTTTATTTATATATACATATACGGGACATGACGGCGATGGCAAAAATCCGCGGAGAGTGTCCATATAATTGCTATCGCAATAATAGCATACGTCTGACGCTGGCGACAAGGAAATTTATTTAAACTTATTGTACACAGTATTCGTCTGATGCTGGCGACAAGGAAATTTATTTAAACTTATTGTACACAATCTCTCTGTCAGCTTTTAATCGGTCTGTCGTATGCTGTCAACGTATGCTGTCGTAGCTTAGCGTAACGCAGGCAAAACCACGAATAGCATAGTCATCTTGTAGCATATTGAGTGCGCGCTCGCGCGAAGGAGGTTTTCCTCTTGTTCTTCGAGCGCCTTGATGATGATAAGTAAGCTCACGCTCGCGCGAAGGAGAAGTCTTCTTTCTCTTGTTCTTCGAGCGCCTAGGTGATGGTAACTGCAGAGCACTTCAGGGGTGCGGGCTGTCGTATGCTGTCGTAGTTTGGCGTAACGCAGGCAAAACCACGTATAAAAATAGAAAAAAGAAGGAAGCAAGCGAGAAATAGAAAGAGAGAGAAGGAAATGGAAAGAAATAGGAAGAAAAATAGAAAGAGAAAGCAATAGATAAAGAGAGAGGAAAAAAATAAGTAGAAATAAAGAGAGAAAAAGGAAAGAAAGGGGAAACCGAAGAGAAACAAAGAAGGCTGCCCAGCTCCGCACTTCCTTCAGGCTTGGCACCCCTAGTGCGAAGCCGCCTTAATGTTTCTAAGAGGGGGGGGGGGGAGGGCTGAGGAGAAAAGAAGACGCCATCGAGCGCAGCTCAGGCTCCCGTTCCTGGGTTGAGCGTCGTCCCTTGAACCTCGCCGTAAAAGAGCGAACAAGCTTAGCGAAATATCTCCTAGTTGGTTGGTTGTTCCTCAGATACTTCGCGCAACCCACCCAGGCGGATCTGTCATGGCTGGCACGCCTACAGCCACGCGACGCTCTTTTTAAAGACGATAGTCTTTCTTTCGTTACTTGAATGCAGAAATTTTGGTCTGTCTGTCTGTCTGTCTGTCTGTCTGTCTCTGTCTGTCTGTCTGTCTGTCTGTCTGTCTGTCTGTCTGTCTGTCTGTCTGTCCTGTTGTCTGTCTGTCTGTCTGTCTGTCTGTCTGT
>NC_051178.1:140285543-140316683 GCF_013339695.2 Rhipicephalus sanguineus
TTCGCAACCTCCAGCTCAGCACGGCTACTCGGTCAACCATGCTCTTCTGCGAAATACGGACTCGACGCCGAGCATCACGGACGCGCAGCTCGCCGAACTGACCCCGTTCGCTGTCCCTCCGGCCGAGGTCAATGCTGGTCCTCGTCGACCCAAGCTTCGGCTCGGCAAACCCGACGATGCCGATCCTGCCGGGTGCGCACGGCTAGCCCTCGGAGTGTTTCTCGCCATTGCCGTCATGTCCGCGGTAAGGGTGGCCTTGGCCGTACTGGACGTGCCATTCAGATCCGTCACGCGAGCGCAGAACGCCCACAAGGCGCCCCTTGAAAGCAGGCCGAAGCTGATCCCGTCGCCGCTCGCTGGCTATCGCGGGAAGCCGAGGAACATGGCTGACGGCGACGTGTACGGCTCGGTCGAACCTACTGTCAGTGAAGACGACGAAACGACGAATACCGAAGCCGACCGTTCGGAGATACCGCGGACTAGCGTGTCGGAACAAGATGACAGTGAGCCGACCTTTTCGCTCCGACCAGATGCACCGTCCGAGATCAACGCTCGGATGTTCCGAAATAACACGTCGCGCCACTCACCTAAATAGGCAGGGTAAAGCTCTGCGAAAACGACGAATTTGTATTTACTTGAACTGTTAATAAAGAGGGACGTGAATTAAAATAAAATTGTGAAAGTGCTAGACGCTCAGTAATTGTGTCTTAGCAGTTACTGTTTCTGTGTGGTAATCAATGTGCAATGACTCGGAAACAAACGTCTATCACTGTGGCAAGCGGTATGGTTTCCTCGACGCGCATTCACGGCACTCGAGAGAAAACCAAACGCAAGGCCCAAGTCACTCCTGACCTCTCGGCTTCGATACAGTAAAAAAACGCCAGGCCTGCGCGGAACATGCAGCACAGTCGGAGCGAAAGCTGGAGAAGCGGCCTTTCTTGAGCCCGCTGTAAACTCTCTTGGGGTGACTGCTGCGAGTGCACTTGCAAGGTATCCACTACGTCATAAGTCATCATAATTTTTCTTGTATTGTCTTGATTTATACGCGTCGTGCGCGCCTACCTTCTTTTATCATGTACACAAAGACGTCTATCCATCTCGCGTAACGCTTAGCTCAAAGCCAAAAAACAAAAAAAAATCACAGCATATCAACGGGGTGAATGATGATGAGTGGGGCGAAGCTCCAGAGGGAATCATTGGTAAACCGTGAAACTCGTCCGTGAAATTCGCCCAGCACATCATATAAAGAGTGTGAAACACCGTGTATATATTAAACATCAAACTTTTATTGTACTGTTGGTTTACGTGGTCCCTTCATTATCACCGCTTTGTGATCGGTGAAATGAAGGGAAAGTGTCCACTCCCGAGCGAAAGAGAAAGCGCGCCAAGAGCGAGCGCCTTGTCTCCCTCCATCCGGCGACTCCGAACGAAAGAGAAAGTGTGTTCGGCCTCCCTTTCTCGAGCGGCTGGATCTTCGCGACGCTGCCGTGACGCTTCGGCCTCCCGTTCTAGCACTGCGGGGTTTTCCCGGCGTCGCCGAGCGGCCTGACGACAGTCTTCTGCCTCTCGTTCTCGCACGGCCGGATTCTGTCTGCGAGCGCGCGCTGCCGCCGCCATGTCTTCCATCCGGCGACTCCGAGCGAAAGAGAAAACGCGCCAAGAGCGAGCGCCTTTTCTTATTATAACAGCGCCATCTATCATCTTTAATCATCAACGTATACGAAAAACCACTAACACCATCTAATGATATTATTTCTGAGGACACATACACACAACGCCATCTATTGAGCAATTCATAAACTATAGAGGTAGCAGCCTGACGACACGCTTCGGCGTCTCTTTCACGTACGAACACACAACGCCATCTATTGAGCAATTCATATACTAGAGGTGGCTACATACTACTACTACTACAGAGGAGGGAACGACCCACACCCTAAGGCGCTTCGCCCCTAAAACACAAAAAAAAGCGGCATAAGCAGCTCCTTGTTCACTGATTCGCATGAAATCGATTTCCACAGTGCATGACATCTGACAGAATGGATTCTTCAGACGAAAAAATTGGCCGCGTATCTGCGTGCTTCGCTGCAAATGTCGTGTAAAGACGATAGAAGAGGCGCTGTGTGAGATATGGACGCCATCTGGCAATACGTCGGGAAACATGAGTGCTGTGTTGCGTGCTGGTAGTCCCGGCGCAGCAGCAGGCGAAGACCGGCGGTGACCAACGCGACCGGCGGGGACGCCAGCCAGCCCGAAAACGCGGTTTGGCGCGAAGCGCTGAAGCAGAGAAACGTCCGCACTCAACGAGTACTCTCCACACACTCTTTTATTTTCACGTCGCCTGGGTAAAACAGGAACGCCAGAGCGGCGCCCACAACCGGCAGCCTGAAGGCCGCCCACAACGCTGCTTTTTCATTTTTTAAATATTTTTTTTCACCTTCTTGGCCTTCTCAAAACTAAAGTTTTTCAACACCAACCCATGGCATTCGTACAGTGCAACAGAACCGAAACCGAAACACAACAATGAGCTCGTGCGAAGGGCACGAAGGAAGGCAAATTTCAGCGCAGTCGCATTTTCAGCTTTGTTGAAATAGCGCTCACTAGACGACGACACTTTTACTTCGTCGTCGTCTAGTGAGCGCTGTTTCAACAAAGATGAACGCATACCAACTCGCTCAAGCTTCCATTCTTATGCATTTTCAGCGCAGCTTAAGAAACTAGGGTCCTTAAAATTACGTATGTATGCATTTTCTATTAAAGGAACACGCCACCTAATACTTGCCTAGTGATGTTGCACCTCAGATATGCATGATATTTACTTTTTGATCGACAACGTTCACAAGTATGAACAGCCGTACCAGTTCAAGACGGCTGGCCCTTGGGCAAGTGGTTCAACTTTGGCCGAGTGGCTGAATCGAGGGACGTGCCGACAAACAGAAAGACAGACAGACCAAAATTTCTGCGTTTAAGTTCCCCAAGAAAGACTATCGTCTTTAAAAGCCTGCTCTCGTTCAAGCAGGAAACAGGCAGGAAGAAGAGGACGATCCTACATGCTCGTGCCACACGGTCACGTGCAGCGCTTGCCGAGCGCGTGCAGAAAGAACGAGCCAGCGGAACAGCGACGGGCTATGTCACAACCGGCACCCAAGAACGCTGCAGCCCCTGCACCGGAGGAAGACCTCCAAGCCGCATGGGACTTGCCGCTCGGAGAAATCGGCGGGGGTCCTGCCGCCGCCACGGCAGATCCGGCAGGGCAAGTTCCGAACAAGGGGCCAGACGCCGGCCCGCAGCACTTGTACACCGGTCTCCTGGGGATGGCGCCCATACAGGCGGTGGCGTATGCGCCACCCCCGGAGCCCCCGAAGCGAAGCTTGGCCTGCGTGCTCGTCGCTGCCTTCGGCGTGCTCATGGGCCTGATCCTGTTCTATCTCGTCATGCATCTCGCGCTGTCGATAGTAACGGAGCACGAAGTCAGCACTGTGGCGGCTACTAACAGCGTCGAGAGCATCGTTCACCACGTCAGGCGACGCAGTAGCCGTCCGCGACACCAGCGTGAGGACCTGCTGGGTGCGAGTGCCGAGCCTCCAGTGACATCGACCACTGTTACCACCTCTGAGGCGCAAGGCGACGAGGACCCGGGAAAGCAGTCCGCAAGCAGCGATGGCGCAACCGATGCGACGTCGAAGGAAACCGCGCGGCTCAATTAGGGCGACAGCCGCACCTTTGCGATCGCTACTCTCTCTCGTTGATTTGGAGATTTTCGTTTAATAGTACGTTTTATTTTGTTCGTATCATGTTAGTGACTTCGATGTTTTATTATAACGTGATCATATAAAGACTTACCGTATTGAATTGCATCATTTCTTCCTCCTGTTCGATAGCGGTATTATAGACACGTGAATGACAAAACGTTCAAACAAGATAATTAAATCATGGCGCGAGTAACTGCTACTAGTTTTCGGATAGAACCAGAATAGTGTGAGCGGCAATATTGGTGTTAGCAACGACGATTGTATGGAGAAGTCTGCTCTCTGGCTGCATACAGAATCTGGATCTCCTGTATTCGCAGGACATTTAAATGGGAAAAATGAAACGAAAGAGAATGGTGCCTGGCCATATATTTTCCGATAAATTACAGGTCAATTTAAATAAGTTTTTCAGCACGTATTCGCAGCAGAATGTGTGTGTAGAAGTAATAACAGTCATATCTGGGATTATATGTCAGACTGCACTTAATAGAAAGAAAGGTGAACGCTGCTAATCTATTCTAAGCTGGAAATGTACAAGCAGACATTCAAAAGATTACACACAGTCGCAACTGCATTTGGTGATATCATGTAAAGTTGTAGTCTTCTGTTGGCGACATCGAAACCTTTGCCATTATACGCGAGACTTCCCCAAAACGCCCGGCTAACATAGAGTATACCCTTAGAATAACATAGAGCTCAGTCAACTGGTAAGTACTCATTCTAAAAGACGGGCCGTAGAAACACGGACACAAGAAAGAAGTCAAGACACCACAAGCAGCATTTGCACGCCCTGTCTTTTAGAATGAATAGCTAGAATACCCTACCCCTCCCTCTCGCATTGGCAAGCCGCTCTTCACAGCCCTCGTCGACCCGCGAAGACTGCTTGACCAGACTAGCCGGATTGTACCAGCAAATGGGGAGCTGGACTGAGGGCTCTGCCTGGCTCTGCCCTCTGGGACTGCACAAGCAGAAAACAATAGTCGGTGTTTTTACTGGTTACTCATTTTCTAAAACTGTGTTGGTTATATAGAAAATGTTTTCTTGGTACTAAAACACATTGAAAGCAGCATTTATTCTAGCAGTGTCAAGCAGCACGAAGACGGAGAAAAAACGACGCTGCTCTGGTAACCCAGGGTTACTGTTTCGATGCCAGCACTAGCATGAAACGGAATGATAAAAAAAAAAACTAGCTAAATGGCAGGCCTTTAGTAGTAGTAGTACTTAATACAGTTTCTTTAATTAGAGCCCTGTCCTTGAAAATATTTTGCAACAGCAAACATACGGATGTTCAAAACGAACTGACGCCACTGGCGCCGCCGTCGCCGTTGTCGTGATGTCCCGCCGACGTCGCACGCTCGACTTGGTTGCGGTGTGTGTCCGGTAAGACGGCAGCGCGCAACGCCTGTGGACCAGAGCCAATGGCTGGGGCACGGTCCTTCGTAAAAAAATTGGGGGACGCTTAAGCTTCGCCTTTAAGAGCTGAACGCGATAGCGATATTCTGTTCCTACTGCGCAGTTCGAACACTACGAGGGTTTAACAGAATGCGCCCACTAAGGCGTGTGCCTTATGTAATGGGTAGCATGCTTTAAACCAGGAGCAATTATGCGCGAGAAACTTCTTCGAAGTTGCGATGCACCCACTACGTGGTCTTAAGGGAATACGCGCACTATTGTGTGCGCCTTTTGTAATGGGTGGCTGTCTTTAAACCACGAAGTCGTTATGATATTGGCATGGTGTGACGCCCTATGGCAATGTACACTTGTACCACGCAATATTACTGCGATATTACATCTCGTACTGTGACACATGTATACAGGACGCGTATTTAAAACGCGTATTTAAGACGCGTATTTAAGACGCGTATATTAAAAGAAGCACCACCGCTATGTTTTCATACCAGTGCAGGCACCTTATCTGATAGTGACGCAGCGAATAAGATGAATGATTACTTTGTGACCAGTGCAGAATACAAAAACGATAGCAGTACAGCTCCCTGTGTTACATTAAAAGAGTACGGGCTTAAAAACTCCGTGTCACTATCTCCAGTGACATCAGAGGAAGTGATACAATTAATAAACCAGATTAAGAATAACGTAGCCGCTGGCTGTGATGAGATCAAGGCAACTCCGCTAAAATACGTAGCTGATATTATAGCTCCAGTGATTGTTTATATAATAAATAGAATGTTTGAAACTGGCATTTTTCCAGACCGCCTAAAACTAGCGAGAGTATGCCCCGTGTTCAAGGGTGGTGATAAAAGGCAATTCACAAACTACAGGCCAATATCCGTTCTTCCTGTTTTATCTAAGGTATTCGAGAATGCAATAAACGTACGCTTGTACAAATTCTTTGACAAGTATAATGTGATCAGTGAGGCTCAGTATGGTTTTCAAAAAATAAATCTTGTGAAGCAGCTCTGCTTAATATTAAACATGAACTAATCACAAACATCGAACACAGACTGTACTCACTCGGTTTGTTCATAGACTTTAGGAAGGCGTTTGATTCGGTATGTCACGAAGTACTAACGGGTAACTTAGCAAATATGGCGTACGTGGTGTGGTTCTTGAGTTAATGAAAGACTATCTGACAAATCGCCATCAATATGTTTGTATAAACAACAGTGCATCCACTTACTTAAACATTACAAGAGGAGTACCGCAAGGGTCAATTCTTGGCCCTCTATTGTTCATAATTTATATAAACGACCTGTGTGATGTCCCATGTTCTCCCAAGTTAATAATGTATGCTGATGACACTAACATATTCTTCAGCGGCACATCCATTCTAGAGCTTGAACACCAGGTTAATAACTACCTACAAAAGTTGTCCGCTTATCTTAGTTTGAATAAACTGCAACTAAATGTTAGTAAAACGAAATACATTGTGTTTGCCCCACCTAATAAGCCGCGTAACTATATTTCGGCTGTTTTATTTGAGGGCAAAGAGATAGAGCAAGTCACCAGCCAGAAGTTTCTAGGTGTATGGTTTTCCGAAGGCTTGACATGGAACACACGTATAGAAAAACTAACGGTAGAACTCAGTAAAACCGTTGGATGTTTATATAAGCTCAGCCCAGTCTTACCAAAGTGGTTACAACTAGAATTATATTATGCTCTTTTCTACTCTAAAATGACATACGGTATCTTGGTATGGGGTACTACTACACAAAAAAACTATCAAACATTACTAGCTCTTCAAAAAGAGTTTTGCGAGCATTCGAGCAGTACCATGGTATTATTAAGGACTTGAAAACTAAGCCACTCTTTGAAAAATACGTAATACTAACGGTAACAAAACTGTATCACTTCAAACTTCTGCAATGGGTGAAACAAAACAAGCCACAGTGTCTTCAGAACCCGCCTGACAATACGCATTATACCATGCGTCAGCAACGCCGGAAAATCCCAGCATTAAGGACAAATTATGGCAAGCAACACGTTCAGTATCAAATACCCACAATGTTAAATCGTTTACACGGTCTCATAGATGTCAATTCCATACCTTCGAACACCATTATCAAGTCCATCCTAATGAACCATGATATTGAGTATGCTTATTAAAGTTCCTATGCTTGATTTGTTACATCCTATCTATCAATTTGAGTTATGTGTTGTAGTTTCTTTTCTTATGCTTTATTTAACATTGTGTATTGATGAAGTTTCTTTTGAGATGAAGCTTTTGTGATGAAGTTCTTTTGTTATGTTTTCTCTGAAATTGTGTAACAAGAACATGCTAAATATTGTTGTGTTATTGTTTTATTTCTGAAAATATCTGCGACAGAGTGAGATGTCCAGCGGCCTGCGTGCCAAACTGTATTTAGGAGCAGAGGCCCCATGTCAGGCTATATAGCCTTTAGCCTCTGCTCCCGATCCTGTAAGAATTCAGGACAAATAAACTTCAATTCAATTCAATTTCTGGGAAGCATGAAAGTTACTTTCAGTGCAGCTCCAAGCAGAGGCGTGGCTGTGTGGTAGAACACCTGCTTGCCACGCAGACGGCCTGGGTTCGATTCTCATTCGGACCCAACATTTTTATTATTTATTTTATTTGCAGCTTTTTCGATTTTTCGGTCCCGGACATGATGATGATTTTTCGCTCACAACCAACGGCCCCGACGCCGACAGCGCAATTTCTGCGATACGAGCTCTTTAACGCTATCGCGTTAAAACAATCACGACACAAAGACTGAATTTACTCGGAAGAGCGGCAGAGAGGAAAGAGGACAGTGCGGCGATAGGCTTGCCTGTCGCATACACACTGTGACGTCCAAAGGCGTTCGCAGGGTTCCCCTTCAGGGGGGGGGGGGCGAAGGTAAAAAAAGGTTCATCGCAGCGCCCCCCCCCCCCCCATGCTGCTAAGTCGAAGTATGGGGCAGACTTCGCCCCACCCCTCCTAGGTGACTAGCCCCCCCCCCCCCCCCGTGCGCACGCCTATGGTGACGTCAGGGGGGGCGCTAGTGATGGGTCACATATCACATAATACAGAGTCTGTCCAGTTAAGAGGCGAGTAAACATGTTAACAGTGCAAATGAAAAATATCGCAACGGTGGCAAGGAACGCCGCAGATTAAAGAAGAGGAAGATCGGGATGACAGGGAAAGAAGACGAAGAGAGGCTGTTTTTGCATGGCGACGGTTTGAGCGTTCGTGAAATGTAGTGTTGACTATCCGTGTGTTTTGACTGCCCCGTTACAATATCAGTGTCTAATATTTTCCTCGCCATCTCGAACTGTGCCATACAAAATGTATAGGGCCGCTGATTCGTTGCAGTAGCTATGCACCAAGAAATGTTCCACGATCGACTCGACGCAAATGATAAAACGTGTCAACCACAGAAGAGGAAGAAGGAAAAACCCACTCCGTGCCACGTCTGCCGGTGTCTGCCCGTGCTTGTTGGTTCTGGTGGATTGGCTAAGATTCGAGTGCTAGTAGCGGTTTTCCTTTGCATTCTTGCGGATTCACTGATAAGTTTGGAAATCGTCAGCGGAGGCCGATGTCTAAAAACTCTCCTGGCAGGGGTTTCTCCCCTTGGACGACATCTCTCCCACCTAATGACCTCCCTTTGGATTTTTTCTCTCGCAGCGGAGTCACAAGCATCCCGGTGGCCTTGGTACCATCTAGCGGAGGCTCCATTCGTCTGAACAACCCTCATGCTACCCAGGAATCGCTTCATGCTGCCACTCCCCTGTACCAGACGATAACGGATGTGAGACAGTTCGGTCGAGGAGGTATCGTGTGTAGATCGCCAGACCAGACCTGTGTTGCTGATTTGCTCAGGTGTTCCACATTCGCGAGAACTCCGGTGAGTGCATTCATTCCTGCTCACCTAGCTTGCACCAAGGGAATTGTAAGAGGTGTCGATTCCAGTCTAACTCCTCAGCAAACACTGGAGAAACTAGCGGCAGCTGGTGTTATTGCAGTTTACCGATGTAATAGAGTAGTTGACAATACCAGGGTGCCTACTGAGTCAGTTATTGCCACTTTTGCGGGAACTACATGCCCTTCCGAGATTAACATATGGCCACTCGTATTCAGAGTAGATCAGCTAGCTCCGCGCCCTCTTCAGTGTCATAATTGCTGGAGATTTGGTCACAGTGTCGGCGGGTGTAAATCGGGCCAGCGCTGCTGCAAATGTGGAGAAGACCATGCCCAAAAAGACTGCACTTCAAAAGATGAACGTTGTTGCCTATGTGGTGGAGACCATACCGCTGATTTTCCCAACTGTTCAGCTCGCGCCCAGGAAGTACAGATTCTGGAAATAATAGATAAACGGCGATGTTCTAGGAGAGAAGCAATCATCACTGTGAAAGAAAGGGCATTTGGTTATGCAGGAGTTACTTCTAAGCATAATTCTGTCTCAGAACAATCTCTCACTTCAATTATTGAAGCAGCTGTGCAGAAGGCAGTAGCGAAGGCTATGGACCAGCTATTGGCGAACCTGGGAGACAGCATTGCACAGGCTATTTCAGGAAAAATGAATACCGCCATGCAAACTGCTGGTCAGTGCTCTGTAACATCTTTGAATACTAAACCTACACAGCGTACCAATGAGGAAAGTAATCAGATACCCAACTCTGAATGTGGTATCGCGTCGACGAGCTCATCTTTTCCTCCTGTCTCTGAAAACCAGCCAATCAACGATATGGAAATGACAGATGCAGACCATATTGCTAGGGCCCAAAAGAGAGCAATCTCGTCAGCTAGTGAGGACTCGTCATCTCTGCCTCAGTCGAAATCGAAGAAAAGTCAGCCTAAATCAATTTTGAAAGAAAGTATATTGGAGAAGGCAATTTCTACTGCGGCACTTTCTTCACCATAGGGTCGTTGAAAGTGCTTCAGTGGAACTGCCGCTCCATTTTATCAGCTTCTGTAGACCTATTTTGTCTTGTTAATCAACATAATCCGGATATAATTTTATTACAGGAAACTTGGTTAAAGACCGACCTACTAGAGGTGGAGGTCTAATCACATTCATTTCAGGTAAAATATGTCATAAGGCAAAAATTATTTTTCAAATTATGGATCCTGACTGTGAAATGTTAACCATAGAGATGGTCCTTCCCGGCTGTTTTCCGATATATATTATAAACACTTATTTTCCTTGCGGTGTTCAGAGTACTAGCTTTCTTGACAGGGCATTAAATTTTTGTGGGAGTGATATATTGATTTCTGGGGACTTTAATTCGCATCATATTTCTTGGGGTTTAAAAACAGATTCCTGCGATAACCGGCTGTGGAACTGGTCATTAGATAAAAACTTTTCTTGCAAAAACTCTGGATCTTGTACATTCGTGAGAGGCCTGAACTGCTCTACAATCGATCTAACATTTACTAGCAATAGTCTCTCAGTATCTTCATGGTCGACTATTGACAGTGCCACTAATAGTGATCATCTACCAGTAATTTATGAAATTTTCTGCCCAGTGGCATTCGCTGCTGAACAAACCAATACATTTATAAACTACAGCATATTTAAGAAATGCTTGATATCTGCAATTTCTCCAGTATCCGATGTTTCTGATGAACAAAAATCAAGGATAATTTGTAGTGCTCTGGAAACTTCTAGAAAAAAGTCAGAATTTGTGATTCAATCAAAGAAAAATAATTTGCTCAACCCTTGGTGGAATTCGGATTGTTCACGCGATTTTAAAAGAAGGAAAGCTGCCTGGAAAAGCTTATTACATAACCAATGTCCGAAAAATTGGAGCGACTATAAATTCAACCGAACCATATTCAAACACACAGTATCTAAAGCAAAGGATGACTACGACACTAAGCATTACGATTTCCTATCCAAAGCCAAAAATAAAAGTGCGCTTTTCAAATTTCTCCGTAGTAGGAAAATTCTTCATCGTCCAAACATAGATTCTTTGGTGCACTCTGACGAAGAAATTAAGCAAATGCTAAAAGATATAGCAGTTGGTCTAGAAAGCAGATTTTCATCTCTACTATCACCATACACTAAAGTTGCAATGCCGAGTGATGACTACAACGAGATATCAATGACTGAACTGGCCACGGTAATGCAAGGACTTCCCAATTCCGCTCCAGGTTCTGATGGAATAACTACAAATATGTTAAAAATCCTTTTTAGGGAGGTCCCTGATATTTTACTAGCTATAGTTAATCATTCTGTCAAATGCTCATGGATTCCTTCTAATTGGAAAATTGCTAAAATAATTCCAGTTCTTAAAAACAACTCTGCAGGATAAACCCTTGACAATATTAGACCAATTGCGCTAACTTCTAATCTGGTTAAATTAATAGAAAGAATTCTTTATGCTCGTCTTATGAAATTGGTCGAGGAGAAAGAGATTTTCAGCCCCTTTCAAATTGGCTTTAGACCTAGATGTTCTATTTGGCATGCACATGTGGATTTGGAGAGCAGAATTAAATTAGCGCGCCGTCTCAGACAAATAGCAGCCCTGGTAACATTGGATATCTCAAAAGCTTACGATAGTGTAGAATATAAAATATTATTGGATCAATTAAACTTTAATGATATCCTAATTATATAGTGAGCTGGTTTAGTGAGTTTTTAACTGGAAGGAAATTTTATTGTTCACTAGAAGGTCATTCTTCAGGTATACATTGTCAGTCCAGAGGGGTTCCTCAGGGAGCAGTCACCTCGCTTCTTCTCTTTAATGTATTGCTGAGCAATATTCCCAGCCATGATGGTGTATACACATACGTATATGCAGACGACATAGCATTTTTTGCGTCCGACTCTGACATACATTCCCTATATACTCGCTTACAAACGTATATGTGCGCCATTGAAAATTGGTTAGAGGATATCCATTTATGTCTCAATGTTTCAAAGAGCTAAGTGATAGTTTTCCCTTTGGATAACCCAGTTAATATAACACTAACTTGCAACCTGCAGAACATACCACAAGTGGACTCGGTAAAATATCTGGGAATAATTTATGATAATCGTCTCCTCTGGCACACACATATTGAATGCATAACAAAGAAAGGAGTACGAGCGCTAGGAGTTTTACGAAGACTTTGCAACAGTCGATCGGGGATGCGAAGAGACACACTAATTATGATATACAAAATGTATGTACGCCCAGTATTAGAATTCGGATGTGTTTTATATTCGGGTGCACCAGCTTATAAATTGCGTCCACTTGTACTGCTGGAAAGGGAGGCCCTAAGGTTATGCCTCGGACTCCCGAAATTCGTAGCCAATAATGTCCTGTACTTAGAGGCAAGATTGCCCTCTCTTTTGTGCAGATTTAGGATACTAACGGTACAAACTTTTCTAAAGATGTATGAATATCCTATAAAACTAAAAATTATTTTCATATCTCACCCAGCGTTATTTTTTCAATCTTACTGGCCTCGGTTTCATACACCACAGGTGAGTTACGTACAAGCACTTATTGGACCCTTAGATGTTAAACTGAGTGAAGTTCCTTCCATTGACAAGGAAAAGCACAACCTTAAAATCATTTTTGACAATATATATCCAAATCATGCCAAAAATTTGCCTTACCATATATTAAACGGCCTACTCCAAAGGCATTTAGAGGGGATACATACGACAAATATCATAGCTACAGATGCCTCACAATCCGAAGAAAAATCTGGCATTGGTATTTTCTCTGAGACCTTCAACTGGTCATTTTCATTAAGACTTCCTGATTTCTTATCAGTATTTTCGGCGGAATTTCTAGCGGTAATTATGGCTTTACGAAAGCTGACCCCATCAACCTCAAGAGTTGCAATAATTACAGATTCATTATCTTTGTGTTCAGCACTCGCTGCAAATACCGAATCTCAATTATCACGTACTTTTCATTTTCTTGTTCCCACCCACGTAACTATAGATTAATCTGGGTACCGGGACACAAAGGGATAAAAATGAATGAAATGGCGGACTCTCTGGCGAAAGCCGCTCTCAGTGGTCCCATATTCTCAATTATTCCCATAACAGCACTCATAATTCGTGACAGATTTAGAAGGCGTGCCATAATTCAAGACTCCGGCAAAACATTAATCACTCATCTAAACGAATATCGACACCTCTTGTTCCCTTGGCCTAGGAATTTTTGTTCAACAAAAAAAGATGAAGTTATTTTTACTAAATTACGATGTCGCGTTCCAAAACTAAATTTTTATATGCATAGATCTGGTCTTGCTCCCTCCCCTCTTTGCTTGTTTTGTAACCAGGACGAAACAGTTGAACATTATTTCTTATCATGTAACCGTTTCAATTTACTTAGGAAAAACATTCTCAAAGCAGCGTTTAATCGAATTAGATTGGATTTCACTACTTCTAATATTCTATCCTTGGGAGCCTCCTCATTAGGTCACTGTCACCGGGATGTCTGTTCCGTTGTACAAAAATTCTTAATTGAATCAGGGCGGTTTTAATTCGGAATTTTAAATTAGCATTATGCATTTTTTCTAACTACTCTATAATTCATTAGTCATAGAAATCATATGTGGTCACTTCTACCTAAAATTAATCGTTTCTTGGCCCAGAGTTCACACCCAGAGTGGGTGTGAGCCATGCATCAAGGAAATCATCATCATCATCATCAGCCACCATGGACAGTCAGGGCAGAGTTAGCGAGTTACAATGGTACAAAAGAAACAAGCGGTCGTCAGCGTCCCGGCCACCGGCTGACACGAGAGTGACGCTAGACTGCAGCACTGGCGCCTCGGAGAGCGACAACGTACACCTGGCCTCCCTGGGTGCGAACCTTGTTACGTTCGCGCTGGTGAACACCGGGATGTCAGAGGAAGGACTCGCGCCCAAGCCCGTGGAGGAATCGACGCCTCCGTCGACGGCGAGGATCGCGCTGGGGACGCTGCTCGTCATCACCGTCATGTCAACCGCGGCGCTCACCCTCGGATGGCTTGACTTGCCTTTCCTGCCCAGAGACGGACACCAGGGTCACTCGAGGAACGGTTCTGCGGACACCCGACGGCATGGTGAGATTGGGGTCCGTGCGGCCATGGTAGACAACGACACCATCGACGAAGGTCTCAGTGCGATGGCCGCGATGAATGCTAGAAGGATGGCGAGATCTACTGTTGTACCGGACGTGCGCACGTTAGGTGATGAGCTCGACCAGACGTCTTCGTTTTCGTCGGAAGACGACAGCCACGTCGCGGTTACCCTCACCGAAGCCGTCGCTGACAGCAGTGGTGCCGTATTCGGGACTGAAGCTTGATATCGGCGCATAATAGTGACTAAGAGCATTTCCCGTTTGCGGAAGGAATATTAAATGTTCGAATTGGCAGCGCCGTTGTGAGTTTTAATAATGTGCAAGAGGTTGAGGTAATGCTCAGCATCTTCGCAAGATAACGCTTATACCGATATCACATGGTGCTTTGCTAATCGCGATTAAGCCCGATTTGGGATCAAAATTTTAAACAGTCATTGGCTTCCTTCTGCACCTTTCGTGAACGAAGCCGATCACGATCCAGAAATTTGATCCAGTTCGGGCCTGATCGCGATCAAAAGCGACCGTGCGACACCGGTATCAATCTGTGGTAGAGCCTCTAGAAAGTGGTAAGGAGTGCGCTTATTTAGACTACCCTGTATCTCGGAAAGGGAAAGGGTGTGAGAAGGCGAAGAACGTGCAAGACGCAAGCAAATGAATCGATAAGATGCGATTCACGCGGAGCTGGAGTACAGCCGATTATTAGAAACTATAGAGGCGTCCTTGTTAACGTCTCGGATATTGTAGTCGCAAGAGTTTTATTGCGAAAATGGTGCACGCCAGATTGGGCATGTTTGCGGTGATCGTCTCATAATCAAGGAGATGAACGTCCCCATTGTTGGGTCGAAGAACCCGGCAACGACGAACCGCTCGTATGTGTCAGAACGTAAGCAACAAATTTTGTTTTTTACGTCATCGAAATTCATTGATGACGGGTCTCTATGCTTGGATGACGGGTTAAAGTATACGCGTTCGTGTTCCTCGTACGTCGAACTTCAATTTTTGAGGTACATATCAAATAATCAATGAGAAACACCCTGGCAAGAACAACATCGGGAATATCTGCCGCCTTAGATATATTTCTTAGGGGCCTCTCCCTTCCGTCGGCACTTTGTCTTCCACTTGATCGCGCTGTGTGCGCTGGCGAACCTGAAGGCGAACCTGAAGAAATAAACACAACAATAAAGAGATTAATTCAGCACTGTGCCATATCGCGCGTGAATACTTAAGAGGAGCATCTGTACGTACAGAGAACCATATATTAATCATCATAATCAAACTCGTGATCACTATCCTTTGCCGAAATCCACTGCATGAAAAGTTCTCATTGAGGCATTTGTCATGCACGCTAAAGGATTCTGTCCAAACCCTTCATGTATACTAAGCGTTTTGGCTTTGTGCCTAAATTGTACCATATTATGCATTGACACTGACAAAGGTCATTTGTATATACTCATACACGAAATAGCAAATAATGGTTAGCATTGTCATCGAAATCGTCATCCACTGTTCATGCCCACTGTATGGCAACTGCATTCCCTGAACTTCTATGCACTGATCAAATTTGCTTTGTAAAAAAAAAGTAAAACTTTCCCATGGCTCTAAACATCACTGCCGCCCTCAACTTCCCTTCCTTCCTCTCAAAGGCAATTACGTCCCCATAAAAAATCACCTGTTATCTTCTATTTGACTTACATCATCCGCCACGGTGGTCTAGTGGTCGCGAAGGTCGCGGGATCGAATCTCGGCCGCCGCATTTTCGGTGGAGGCGAAAATGCTTGAGGCCCGTGTACTTTTTTCAGGCGCACGTTAAAGAACCCCAGGTGGTCGAAATTTCCGGAGCCCTCCACTGGGGCGTCCCTCATAACCATATCGTGGTTTTGGGACGTTAAACCCCAACAATTATATATTATGATTATTTGACTTACATGACTTGTTCAACTTTGCTTCCTTTTAATATTAGCTTCGGTATAATTTAATCACGTTTCTCTTCAAACCTACGCTGCCACCTTCCCATCTAACTTCTATATCATGTCTTAGAACCTGTCGGGGTGGGCTCACAAGCTTTCACGTTATGCTGCGCTTCGCGAGGTAGGGGCGTTTATGGCCTTCCATGGCTTCCGTGTTTTCATGGAACTTTGAAACTTTACATTACGGTGAGTGTTTGGCGCTAATTGGTCAAATGTTCTGCACAGTTCTCTGCGCTGCATCCTCTGTCACAGATGTTGTTTTAATATGTGATGATTAATTAATTATGAATAAATATTTCAAATTTGCTGACGATATTAGGCGCTGTATTTTCATTTTCAGTACGCAGTCTGCAAATGGGACGTGAGCAATATAGATTTATGAAGCCATGTATGAAGCAGATAAATATTTGAAGTTTTAAGGCGCGAATAAGCCACGGACGAAGAATAGGAACACACACACGGAGGCGCCCGTGTGTGTGTTCCTATTCTTCGTCCGTGTCTTATTCGCGCCTTAAAACTTCAAATATGTTAAACCAACAAGCCCAGTCTGCCATTCTTACAAAGCAGATAAAACGGCGAAAACAGTTGGAGCCTTACCCGGTGGCGTCGCCTCACGCGTTTTACCGAGCTGCGCCGCGTCGAACGATGCCCTTTGTAAGCCATTCCTCGCCTTATATGGACGCGTTCGGAAGCAGCAGTCACGGCGACGTCTTCAGTTGCAGAGGTCCACGGCGACTTCGACTCGTCGCTGTCATCGCCGCCGCCATCGACAGTACTACCGCGGCTTTCAGCATCGTCCTCGTTTGAACGAATCTCGGGTGGGCTTGTCTTCGTTACGTCAGGGAGCTCCACTGTTGTTACTGAAGGGCGCTTACTGCTTCCCGGTCGCCTAGTTCCCACTGTTATCTTCCAATCTATCTTGGGCATCTTCTCGTGAACTCCGGCAACCGGCGACGAAGGTTGCGCGCCGCGCGCATCCAAGTGCAGACCTGCGTCCGCGTCGTCCGCTGAGTCTAAACCGTTGCCGTCCCATTGGTCGTGAACCGTCGGCAAAAGCCATATCGCGAGTCCTATGAAGAAGCACAGGGCCAGAGTGGAGACGACGGCTGCCACGCCGTCTGTGCCGACGGCCCTGAGGCCTTTGTATACGACGTGGCCCACGTCTCTTTCAGATGTCTCTCGTGCTCGTAGTAACCATCGGCTAGCGGCATTGCCGAGGCCATAGCGGGAGACGGCGCCCACGTCATCGACGAGAGGTTGCCGTGTACTGCCACGGCCCGCGCTGGCGGTGGTGCCAGCTCGACGGTCGAACCAACGTCCAATTCATTCGGCATGCCTTGGATGGGCGAGTCTTGAAGACCACGGGGTGCGTAGTCGTAGAAAGCATGCGGGTACGCCATCTCGCTTTGATTGTAGTGGAAATTTCTGGGACGGTTCATGGTGACTTATGGCGACCGGGTGCTCGTGGGCTTACCGCCGAATGGCACTGGCCCACTACGGCGCATTGGTCAAGAAGATGGTGGGGAAAGGGAGTGCATAGATCAATGATCAAAGCTCCCGAACAAATATTTAGAAAAGGCTAAAACGTACAAATCTAAAAACAAAACGTGTTAGTATATAATTTTGAACTAATGGGCGACACTATCGTGGGCAGCTAAGCAAATGATTTCTGTTTTGTATGTCGTTACGAAACATTGAATGCACCGGATCAGCACTGTTCATTTAACTGTTACAGATATAAAATGACAAGTTAACAGCTCAAGATGGTGGGTCAAGATGGAGGGAAGTAGATCGCCTTGTACAACGCATAATTAGTGTACTGTGATAACGAAGGCATTATGATATGATAATACGCGGTCGGGCCGGATCTCTGCTTTTTGTGCTGATCATGTGCTGAATCGAGTCTTCTCAGTTAGGATTTTTTCAGGCGCCCCCTTTATACCTGTTTCCTAAATTCACACGAAAATTCCTAATCATAAACCTTTATTTTCATATTTTCCTAATGAAAATTGTCGCTTGCAACTAATTGTGGTGCAGATAATCCACGCGTGGGTATGTACCAAGACTGAAGGAATCAACATCAAGGGCGCCTAGATTACGTCGGCACGTGAACACGTGCCGGTTGTGCGTAGAAGAGGAAAGTCATCTCTGTCATAAATTCCATCTGTTAGTCTGACTGCTTGCTCGTTTAGCAGTTTCATTTATTCGATGCTTTATTCTTAATCAAAATTTCCCGTTTCCCTTAGCTTCATATAGGTCTTTACCTTAATCATCCTGCCGCCCGAATCTTGGCCCATCCCTCTTTGTGGGTAAGCACCATCAGGAAGAGGATATCACCGTCATCATCGTACCAACAAATTATCCCTGATGAAGACGCAATGAACATGGATCGTTCGAGAGCATCAGTAAGCAGCGGCTTGGCTTTCTATTGCCGGGTTCCCAGTGGTTCCTCGGAACCAGGTATGTCGACTGGCTTCTATCTCGCTTCGACAATGCCCAATGTTCCTCCTGTCTCCCATGAGTCCTCGCCCCGAGACGCCTCCAGCCGTTCCTTCAGGGCCAAGTACCACCCGACTTCGGAATCGTTGCCTCCGGTACCTCCGCCGACGCCGCAACTGGCCGCACCTACAGCGGCTGAGGACTACGGAGACGTCGAGTCGAGGGACCGCAGGTTACCAGTCGCTGCTTCTCCGAGCGCCACTCAGCTCACGCGGCGCACCGTGAGCGACAAGGCCTCGGGCTGTCTTACTTTCTTGTTCGTCACGCTGGGGCTGTGCGCGCTCGTCTGGCTTTTGGCGTCGGGAACACTGGGAAACCAAGCCGACGTTGTGAACCTTGATCTGGACGGCGCCCGGGATGAAGGAGTCGAGCCCGTCGTCGTACTTCATCTTGAGGACAGCTCCGGATCCGTGCCTTCGCAAGTAATCAAGCCGATAGGCGGAGAAACCGTCATGAAGATGAGGACAAGGACGACCATGACGGTTGGGCGCGGGAAGACTACGACTGCATCGGGGTGGGAAACGAAGTCGTCGAGGGATGATACGGTAGAGGACGAGCTACCCCGTGCGAGATCGAAAGCCCGTTATGCAGAGGGGCCACGGGAAAGCGAGAACGCCGACTCCGTCGACGTTCGTCCTTCGCAGGATACGGGACCAACACAAGGATTGGCTTCGGTTGAAGACCGTCTTGGCAGCGAGGCTGTTGCTACAGCTACTCTCGACAGCCCGACCACTAGAGCCAAGCACGGTCATTCAAGGAAAGGGTCGCACAGATCGAAGCGACGGCACCTCTATCCAAGGCGACATGTAAGAGAAGGAATTTCTGGCAGGGTGTAGACTGTCACATTCGCTTTTACGCTTTAGTAATGGCGCCTTGCGTATCTAAGTATGCGAGCTGCAATACGACAGGATGTACTGGAACTGACGGATAGGGCACATGCGCGAAGTCGTAAACATTTTTGTCACGAATATCTGTGTGGATTTTCTCATATTTGTTTTTCACACGTCAACAGTAGCAATATAAGGAGCCCAGAAATGAAAATACTTTCGACACGTGTGTTTTAAAAGTATATATCATTGTGGTATTAGTCCGTGCGGCAATGCTTCCAAATACTATATATTGCTTTTGGTATCGACCCCTTTAATAGCACCCATGTAGTTAGATTGAGGTGTAACTTGAAGAACCCTAGCTGGTCAAAGTTAAACTGTGGCCCGGCACCGCGGCGTACCTTATAATCATATAAAATCATATGGCAGCTTTGGCATGCAAAACTCCAGCGATTCTTCTTCATCCTTCTTCTTCTTCTTCTTCGTCTTATTATTATTATTATTATTATTATTATTATTATTATTATTATTATTATTATTATTATTATTATTATTATTATTATTATTATTATTATTATTATTCATTCATCGCTGCCATGATTACGGTTTCTGCACATGCAGCTGTCGTCCTGGCTGTACAACGTGACATTCATGTGAAACAACCTTGCGTATCACCCTCTAATCTGTCGTTTTTCTTGTTACCGTTATGAGAAAACGCTTAATTATTGGCATCTTGTCTTAATAATCAAGCTTTTATGCCTTGTCCCAGTGCACTGCTTCACACGTTAACATGAACATGGATTACTGGCACGCTGCTGAAGCTTAAGTTGAACCATGCGTGCACAGATATAAATTAAAAGCCGTACACTCTGACATCTCCCAGCATTGAACTCGGAATTAACTATATTTGTCTTTGTCCTCGTAACATCTTGGTCTGTCGCACCATCGAGCCGCCTTATGCTTAGTTATAGGCTACATAAGAACTATATGCTATACTATAGTTCTCGCCAGTATTTATGACACACCAGCTAGCTTAATCCGCTGGACTGTTTATCTGAATTAATATTTTCTTTTTTTTTTGTAGATTCATCGAATGACCACATTAGAGGAAGAGGACATCACTGGCTGAACACAAGAGGATGCGAACAATTAGTGAACGTTTTATCTAGACACCAATTCAAAACGAAACACAAAAGCGTTTATTGTTTTTATGCCTCGCATTCAAGTGTTATTCTCATTTAGTATGAAATAATGTGAGTAAAATGCAGGAATTTCGTTACTTTAGTTGAAATGTCGAGGGGCCACATTTTGTGCGCATTGGTGCGAGAGAATTTTCCGAAGGGTTGCTTCCCTTTGCGTGATGTCGCTGATGTCTTTTATGAACGAGAGAAGGGAAATTTTAAGGGCTCGTTATAGCAACAATATGGTCTACTAGGGAAGCTGCACGAACATATTGTGCTGGCTGGACCGCCCTATACTGCGACAATACAGCAGTGTTTAGTAACATTACGGAAAAATTACCGTCAATTTTAAAAAGTACAGCCACATTTAACCTGTTCCTCATCTGAGCATTTCATCTGCAGACTTCACAGCCTCAGTTTGGCGTTGTAAAAACGATGAGTGTGAAGAACCTGCTATGACTCTGGTACCTTAAATTCTCTCTTATTGAACAAAACACGGGGCTGACAAAGCAAGGTACTTCACAGAAGTCTTCAGAATAAGACGGGCGCCAATTTTTTTTACTGTAAGATACCTCTATAAAGTCTTTCTGAAGAAGAAGACCAAGTTCAGTCGATTAATTTTTATGGAAACCACATTGAGCTGGTTGTTTATATAGGATTATTAATGACTACGAATTTATATACTAGGTGCCGTTCCTTGCCCTCCTACTTTTCCCAGTTTGGGCGAGGGCTGGAGGGAAACGCGGTGAAGTAGCTCTTTATTCCTCCCCTCCGGCGCCTCCAAGTAAATATGCCTACGTAACTGTGTAAGCTCAAAATTTCTTTGAAAATATGTGGGTGATTATAGCGTTAAAGTACCCCGCATTGTTTCCTTTCATATATAGGTCGTTAGCTGTTAATGATTAGCTGAAATTTTCTGGGTCATGCTCACAGCACCTGCTCGTCACATGACGCAACAAATGACCCGTAAGTGATCCACCGCGCAATGTCCACTTACGCACGACTACGTAAAAAAAAAAAAGCAGAATGCGCTACTTTCAATACGGCATATTGTTGGTCACTGGTTCTTCGCTATTCGTCAAAAATTTTCGGTGTGCCATAAAAATCGCCTCCTTGTTACGTGACGTCACAGGTCTGCGAAAACTCGCGGCGTTAAAATGAAGTGTGCACAATAAACAGCGCATTACTATGCTGAACAATAACTAAACTTTTTTGGAATAACCAGACAGTGTCCCATTCTGAACGTACTTCGAGAAGGCTGCCCGCGAATCACATCGGCAACGGCTACTTATAGCAGTTGGCGAGATGGATTCATATGCGTATAATAGATACTTTCAGTTGTAGTATAACGATATTGAGCTGTTTTTGCATGTATACAACTCTCCATGGAATCTTCCTTGGTGAAAGTGAAGTAGGGAGATAAATCAACATTATTACAAACAGACACAATAGAGGTTTCTTCTTCTTCTTGGTCTTGGTCCAGAAAACCGTGTGCACTGATCATCTTCCTGGTCAGGTAAATCAAGTTACGGGGCAAACCTGAAAGCTGGGCTTCTCAATGTGCTCGAGTACACTGCCTTATTTATCGCCTTGTTACACGCCGCCGCGATCGCTGCAGGCTACCGTATGATAAGCAAGGTGAAGCAGGTGAATAAAGCGGGAACCTTTTGTAGCTCTCCTGGCTCGGCACAACTAAAAAAAATTACAGCATATCCACGGGTGAATGATGAAGAGCTTGGGCGAAGCTCCTGAAGCAATCATGGTTACACCGTGAAATGTTCAGTGGTTTCGCCCAGCAGTAATCAAAGCGATACGCCGCTTTGATTACTGCACGCCATCTAGCGTGCAGGGTGCCGATGCTTCTTTTTTTCCTTTTCTTTTTCTTTCTTTGTTCTTTTTTCTTTTTTTTTCTTTTTTTTCGCACACATATTGCACACATCTCTATGGGACAGCGCCATCTGGCATATCGTCACCCAACTGCAGTTTGCATGCATCTCTATGGGACAGCGCCATCTATTGAATGATACGGGAGAAGCGACGGCGGGGGAACGCCGGACGGAGCGACGACCGACCAGCTGATGCTATAAGGAGCTTCGCCCCTAATACTCGACACTTCTGCACAATCAACTCACAGCAGCTTGGATATGGAGCTGCGGCGAAGCTACTCGTTTTCATAGAAGGAAACTAAATTTCATGAAGCAGGAAGAGCGTTTGATCGGGCCATAAAACGTCTACTGGTTCCCCGGCCGTATTTGCGTCGCCGATTACGTAAATTTCAGGCCGTGCAGAACGAAATAAAGTCATGACAGATTGCTGTAATGTTATAGACCCTCTGCTGAGCTGTAAACTCCTCTGCAATGCTTGAGCGCGAGGCGTGAAAGCGTCGCATAGGGAGACCGCGCCGCAGAGAAGCTACACTGCGTGGTCATGAGACACGGAGCACAGTCGTCACAGCAGAATCGTAGGACAAATTTCAATATATTGTGGGCTTTTATTATACGCATCTTCTTCTTCTGTACATCATCATCGGTGTGGGTTGACCACGCCTGTTCGCTGCCGGGTCTTCGGCCCAAATAATAGTCTGCCCAACCAATACCTCATACGTGGTGGAGGTGCTGGGTAATTATACACAATATAATTACGTGATTGCTGCATTCAAGTAAAACTTTGCCTGACTTGTTAGTTTCCCAGTCTGCAGCCGACAATGACCACTGTCGAAAGTGGGGGGAGTGGGGGAGGAGGGGGGGGGGGCTCCGCACCCCTAACTTTCCTTGGTGGTGGGGCTATATCCACATTACATATGTTACAGAACCACATTACATATGTTAATGTGGTTCCCTCCCGACATGGAGCCTGTATGGGGTCTTTTTGCAAAGTGGTTTCAAGCACCGGCATGGCTCTGAGGTAGAATACTGGGCCCCCACGGGTTCGAACCCCGTTCCATCCTGGAATATTTTTCTTATTTCGTTTTTTTTTTTCTTATTTCGCGCGATAACGGTTACGGACACCGGCGGCGGTGGCGGTGGTGGCGGCGGCGGCGGCGGCGGCGGCAGCGGACAACTACGGCGCCAAAAACGACCCTTGTTGTGATCTCATAACAGCTTTCGCTGTAAAAGGAGCGCTGAGACGAAGCGTCCAATGTCCAATTCGGATGCGGACGCGTCGATGCCATTGGAGGCCTATAGTGGGATGGCAGTGATGCCACATATTCAACCGCGACGGACTATAGTATCGTGTGGCCGGACATCCTGGAACAAAGATCTTGAGCTTTTATTCCGCCATTAAGAAAACATCCGTCCGCATTCGTCGACATTACGAGCGGTCACTCTTACCTGTTAAATGCAGATGAGGAACGCCTTTGACGCAAACAAGTTAAGAAAAGCAGAGAAAAAGTAACGAGTATCTGTCATTTACTAACGTAACACCGTTATTTTCATGCTAGAGGTAGTGCAAGTGAGTTTGAGGTATCATATAAGAAATTGCTATTCTGCTGCGTGGTATTATGTTTAGGACATATGTGTATAAGAAGTTGATTTGTGAACTGTATTAGCTGGCGTTGTGTGCATGGGCATATTAATGTTTTATTTCAGTTGTCGGCTGATATTTCTCAAAGATATTGTTGTCATATCCTGGTGCCGTATTCTAGAAGCGTTTAGTCGTAAGTGTTCTTTGCCGCTGCTGGCCTGTTACCTGCGTTAATGATGTGTCCGACATTTGGGTTGGCTTGGATTTTCTCTGACAAACAGTTCTATCGTAACGTGTTTTTCGAGTACGTACACTCTGTTCTCAAGCGACGATTTACATTACGCGAGAGGTAGTGCATATATATTTTATAATTTTTTGTTGCTTTATATTCAGTGGTCTTTTCCTTTCTTTCTTTCTTTCTTTCTTTCTTTCTTTCTTTCTTTCTTTCTTTCTTTCTTTCTTTCTTTCTTTCTTTCTTTCTTTCTTTCTTTCTTTCTTTCTTTCTTAGCTTTATTTTCAAATTTTACTTCATTCTTGTTCAAACTAATTATCATTTCCCTGTTTTTTGCATTGTTTTCGAACTTTCCCTTCTTCGTGTTATTCGTGTAACTGATGTACCGAGGACAACACGATTTTCTTGGTTCGGTAATCCTAAATAATTCTTTAAAGAAAGATTATTGCAGCAAAATTGCTCTATGGCTAGGATACGGGATTTTGTGGCGTCCGCGTGGAAAAACTCTCCCCTAAAAAGTGAGGGTGAGACAGCACAGAAAAAGCAAAACGCATATCGCCGCTCTGCGTCGGAGCTCGGTCCGCCAAAGCAGTAGGAGATAGACGCACGGACCACCGTGGTCGTCGAACCGTGTCACGTACTACGCATGGCCATAAAGGTCACGCGCTTCAACGGTCGTGTAAGATCTGACACTGGCCAAGAATCTAGCCAGTGTCGTCTGGGAGCCACTGGCAATGTATCACAGTGACCACACACAGCCATCGTCACTGCGGACAAATAACAGATAATTTCAAACACAGAGAGACTTGTGTGTCTCTCTGTATTTGGATATTTGGACAAACGATACACACGGTAATCGCATAATTACGTAAAATGCAGCTAATTACATAACGCGTAATTACTAAAAGCCAACTACCATAGTAGCTTCACTGGTCATCCATCCTTACGGAGCGTCTCTGACAATCATATCGTGGTTTGGACGTAAGACCCCAACAATTATTATTAACCATCTTTACGGAGTGGAAAGGCTGATTAAATCTTTATTAGTAATATCTAGTCTTACTGTTCTTTTGATTTATAAAACAAGTAGTCGTGCCGTCTTTTTTCTCATTGATCTCTCGCCTGCTTTTGAGTTTTATTTCCTGTTGTGGGTATGCGTCAACGTCTGGCATTGTCACCAGCAGTATAACAGCTTGCGCTGCCATCTGAAACAAACCATGGGCTCGCAGCAACATATCAGCAGCATCAGTTTGCCCGGGCCGTCGCAGCCTCGGAGCGATTCCAGTGTGTACGAAGACGCCTTTCTGCAAAACTCGGAGTGGACCTCGAGCTGCTCGGACGTGCAGCTCGCGGACTCAGCCCCGGTCGCTGTACCTTTGGCCAGCGTGAACGCCGGTCCCGGTCGAGCCAAACTTGGAGTGGGCGAACCCGACGATACCGATCCGGCCGAGTGCACACGCCTGATCTTCGTAGTGTTTATTGCCACGTCATCATGTCCGCAATAACGGTGTCCTTGGCCGTAATGGACGTGCCATTCGGATCTGTCAGGGCGCCCTCAATACGCCCGCAAGGGGACCCTTGGTAGTGGGTCCAGGTCGATTCAGCCGCCAATCCCTAGTCATCCTGGGAAGCCGCGGCACTTGGTTGACGGTGTGATGCGTATGGGTCTGCCCGAACACATTACTACTGAGGAGTGCCCAAACGACGCCTACCAATGCTGGCCTGAGGAAGATACCCCAGAGAAGCACGCCTGAGAAGGATGACGCTGAACTCACGCCTTCTAACCCCATAGAAGTATCATCTGTAATAGGCACTCGGATGCTTCGAAATTACACGCCGCGCCGCTTTCTTAAATAAGCAGCGAAGCCTAAGTGCCCGATGTAAAGTTCTACGATAGCGACAATTCGTTATTTATACTCATAATTATTAAATATGGATCCCAAGAATGAGAAGCGTACTTCAGATGTGTAGTTGCTTAGGTCCGAACAGATAGGTTCAGTGGGTAAAGAACCAGCGACAAAAAAAAACGAAACAAAAAGACCAAGAACGAAAAGCAAGCTTCTTGAAGGCAAGCAGAATGACTAGACAGGATAATTAACTATCGCATCTACCAATTATACACTACAGAACATATAGAAAAATTCGCCCGCTACTCGGCCAATCCCCTGCATTGGGTATGTACCATGCTCAGAGGACAACAACCGCAATAACAACAAAAGCCCTGTCTAAAACCAGCGCTTGTTCAGTCTAATTATTTTTCTTTAATTTGGTGTTTTCTGCGTGTGGCTGTTTCTTTCTCCAACTAAAGTGATCCAAATTTACCTATGCATAATTTGCGTTCACTATGGAACAAAAATAAATCTCTCACTTAGATTGCTCATTACTTCACCCGCACGTCCCTAATAAAACTAGCGGTTTATCGTTTTTTGCTTATTTTTTTCTTGTAAGTGACCGCCATCCATTCGCACCTAGAGATCTGTGTACAATATGTGTATACTTAAGAGATCACGGAAACAACCAGGTCAACCAAAATGGACGTGGTCGCAAATACTGAGTAGAACCTGCTCGTTCTTATTTAGCACGTTGCTTCAGTATACCTTATATTCGCATGGAAGCCTAGCAATTGTGCTGCTAGTGTTTTCTCGTTTTTTATGTGGTTTAGGCACCTACCGAGTGATCGGCTACGATTCGGTTGAGATTAGATGCATTTTAGCTTTAAGTACTAAACTAATAAAAAATGTCTGAGGTTTAATTGTAAACCTTATAACGAGCTAAAGGAACGTTTGGCTTAGTTTTTCAAACACAATGCACACAGTGTTTCCTTAAAGTTAGGCTTCTTCTTCTCCCTGTTGTTGTTCGTAATGTATTTTGAAAAATAAGAAAGTGTTATCAGAATGCCGATCCTTTGTTAATGGAAGTTAATGAAACCATTTAGAGGGATATCTCAGGTAATGTAATGCAATATAATGCTGCGGAAGCCGTTGTCGTGACGTCCCGCTTTCGGCTAATGGTCGACTTGCGCAGGGAAGTGCCCGGATAAGATACTTACGTAGAGTATACGGTAGGTGGTCCAAGAGCCTGATCCTCCTTCAGTGACGAAAGAAAGAATTAGTTTCAGTGAGCTGGAAATGCCAAATGGGTCACTGAACCAACTGGCTTGCCTGTCGCATAGACAGCATGAGTGAAATGTGGGTGCTATTGATCAATCACATAATACGAACTAAAACACGAAAGTACCTCTCAGAGTTTGTCTGGCATAGAAACGAAATGTTTATTTTTCACCCTGAAAAATCTATTCTCCTATATTCTAACTATTATAGGGGTTAAATATGCAATATATAGCGCGGCTAATTCGTTGCAGTGAATATGCGCCAAGAAATGTTCCACGGCCAGAATTCCCTTCTTGTGAAGCCATTGTGGTGAACTATAGATAGAAGAGGATTGAAGGAGAAGAACGCCGCCATCATGAACAGGCAGGGCCGAGTCAAAGAGGGACTCCGGTTAAAAAGAAACACGCGGTGGTCACCGTTCCGGCAACCGGATAACACGCAAGTGACGCTAGACTGCAGCGCTGACGCCTCGGTGAGCGACAACGTGAACCTGGCCTCACTGAGTTCAACGTCGTGACCTTCTCTCTGGAGAACATCGAGTGCCAGACGGGGCACGCACGCCCAAGCCCGTGAAGGAACCGACGCCCCCGTCGACAACGAGGATCGCACTGGGGACGCTGCTCGTCATCGTCGTGGTGTCGGCCGCGACGTTCACGCTCGGATGGCTCGACTGGCCTTTCTTGCCCGGAGACTTGTACGGACACCAGGGTGTCTCGAGGAACGGTTCCGCTGGCGTCCATCGGCACGGAGAGGTTCTGGTACGTGCAGCCACGGTAGACAACGACACCATCGAGGAAGGCCTTGAACCTCTGTCCGCGGTGAAGACGAGAAAGGCAGCGATGTCTACTATTGTACCGGACGTCCGCACATTAGACGACGGGCTCGACGAAACGTCCTCCTCTTCGACAGAAGACGGTAGCGAGGCCGCAGTTACTCTCGACGAAGCCTTCGCTGACAGCAATACTGTTGGAGTTGGGACTGAAGCTTGAAGCCAGCGCACTCTCGGCAGACTGAGAGCACTGAAAATGCCCTTTGTGGATAAAATAATTGCAAATCTGAATTGGTAGAGCGGTTGTTCGCTTCATTGATACGGTAATCAGAAGGAGCCTGGCAAGAGTACGAAAATTGGCCAGTGGAAGAACCTCAATGGCCTATCTTATGTTCAGCGCAAGGAAGCACGAAGGACGAAAAGGAAGACACGAGGGCACAGTGCTACTAACAACTGAGGCAATTGAACATGGTAACAGCATAAATAACAATGTAAAACAAAGAGGGAAAGGGTGCCGAAATCACCCTTCGCATTCTACATAATCGCACCACGTGTGGTGCGATACACATATCGCTTATCGCTTATCACATATCGATACCACATGTCGCTTATCGCACCACATGTGGTGCGACAAGTGGTGCGATGAGCGATGCGTGGTGCGAAAGTTATTTTGACACCCTTTCCCTCTTTCTTGTACATTGGTATTTATGCTGTTACCGTGTGCAATAAGCCTCAGTTGTTAGTAGCGCTGTGGCCTCGGGTCTTCCTTTTCGTCCTCGTGTTTGCTTGCGCTGAAATATAAGATATGCAGTACCAACTAGCCCACCAGTCGATTTTATTGAACACAGTGCCTGTGCAAGAATACGTTTATGAATAGAGTAATAACTCACAAATGAGGCGGAATGTAATATTTTACAGAAGTGTAAAATGATTGCAAAAGTATAAAAAATGTAACACTTAGGAACATCGCCAAGTGAAGTTAGTTTAGCGGTATTATCAAATACACACGTGCACGATAAGTAAGTTCATTCTATAACGCCTGTGAGGTATCGGGGTTAAACAAGAAGTATGAGATCAGAGCGCGCTCAGCGAGCTACGGAACGAGAAAAGGATGGGCGTAATATTCAGAGAAATCTTATGAAGAGGAGCTATAATATGTAAAACTCCCAAAGGAGAGGGTCGAAGATTAAACACCGGACAACCGACCACGGTTGGTTGGCTTATGTCTGTTGTCAAAATTAGCACGACGTTCACTTTATTAGTCGGTAGTGAATCATGAAATTAACTAAACAAAGGCTTTTTTTTTTCTACGCCTGTCAGAGCTTTGTTTGCAGCATTTATAATAAAAATTCTAGAGGGTTCAATATTGCTAGCATGTCATGCAGCATAGTAGCAGACACTTTGCGTAAGGGGTTATTTTGGTAAGGTACTTTTGCAAAGATTGTCTCGCTGTCACACTTGTCACGGTCCCGAGTATTGTGCGCCAGAACGCTGGCCAATGATGAAACGCTGCTTCGTCGGAACATGGAGGACATTTATTTATTTAACAGCAATTTATTCATAATATCTGTCTCTGCGCTATATATCGCGCTGAGGTATATACACAGAATGAAGTTCCTGGTATGTCGAAAGCCTAATTTATAGAGAAAAGTATTGAATGTGAGAACTACAGTGTCGCAAAAACAACATCGAGCAAAAAAACTACAGACTTAAGATATCTTTCGCAGAGGTCTCGTCCTACGCAGGAACCGCGGAAACTTTGCCCTTCACATAATCCCGCAGTGGAACAGTGCCCTGGGCAGCCTGAAAAATAACACATCGTAAAGAGATTAGCACCATGAAACGTACGAACACTGGCGATAATAATGAAGATTGTCATTACCATTTCTGCAATCATCATCATCGCTTATTGAAGCAAAATGCTTAAAAAATTTCTTTCCTTGTTGGGCTGCCAATATGAAGGCACTATAAGACGAATTTTCATCTTGAGCATGCAGTCGGTCATACTGGGAAATGCCTAATTACCAGCTACGAAGTCAACTATTATGACCAAAACTATTTGCACCGTCTTACGTGATGCGTCGCTTAGCGCGTTTCGCTGAGCCGCGATGCTTCTTGGACGGCGGCAGGTCGTCGTCCGATATGAACGCGCTTGGAACCAACAGTCGCAGTCGTGTCTTGAGCTGTTGAGGTCAATGGCGCCATCGAGTCGTCGCCGTCGTCACTTTCATCGCTATGATGGCTGTCATAGCCGTCACCATCTGGAACCTCGGGGCCTTCTACGTCACCCGCGCTCAAGGCAATCGCCGGACTTGTCAGCGCCGCGGTAGGGAGTTCGGTTGTTATTGAAGAGCTCTTACTACTTCTCGGTCGCCTAGTTCCCACCGTTATCTTCCAATCTATCTTGGGAATCTTATCGTGAACTCCGGCAACCGGCGACGAAGGCTCCGCTCCGTGCATGTCCAAATGCAAGCCTGCGTCTGCATCGTCCGCTGCGTCTAAACCGTTGCCGTCCCATTGGTCCTGGACCGCTGACATGAACCATATTGCGAGTCCTATGAAAAAGCACAGGGCCAGAGTGGTGACAACAGCGGCCACGCCGTCTGTGCCGACGGCCCTAAGTCCTCTGTAGAGCGACGTGATCCACGTCTCTTCCTGAGGTCTCCCGTAGGGATCTACGGCTAGCGGCGTCGCCGAGACCATAGCGCGTGACGGCGCCCATGCCATCGACGAGCGGTTGCCGTGTACTGTCACGCCCCTGGCTGGCGCTGGTGCCAGCTCGGCGGTCGAACCAACGTCAAGCTCGTTCGGCATGCGCAGAACTGGCGAGTCTCGACGACCACGGCGTGCGGTGTCGTAGAAGCCGTGCGGGTA
>NC_051178.1:140316783-140351161 GCF_013339695.2 Rhipicephalus sanguineus
GACATTTCGTGCATAGTCGTTTTTTGCTGCTACATTATATGGATCTATAATAACAAATTTGGAATGTATCGAAGATCGTAAGATACAATTGCCAGTATCGTATCGGATAAAATTTTGCAGTATCTTGTATCTGTACTCCAATATTCTTGCCTGAGTATCTTGATCGTATCGTGATACAATTTCAAAGTATCTTTGCCCAGCCCTGTATATATATATATCTATATATATATATTATATAATATATATATATATATATAAATATAATATATATAATATATATATATATATATATATTATATATATATATATTATATATATATATATAGCAGAAGCAAGGTGTTGACGCACAGTGAAATGAAGCTTTATTTGACGTTTCGACCGTGGGCCCGGCCTTCGTCAGAATGAAACGAGGACACTGGAACGGTCACTTATATGCCAGCGGTCACATTGATTACACAGTGATACAATAGATACTTGCGGAAAACTAAATAATAAATAATAAACTAACAATGTCATCATAGTCGTAAGGCTCATGTCGCAATCATACACACGCAAGAAAAATAGAGAAGGAAAGAAGCAGGTATTGATAGCTGATGTCACCACTGAGGGAGAACAAACAAAAGAGAGAAGCGAAAACAAGGGCATATACAAATCAAAAATTGAAAAATTTATATATATATATATATATATATATACATACGTGCAAAGCAGGACCTACAATTACTATGAAAAAAATATATATATATACACGCGTACATAAAAGATTACTTAAAGGACATGAATCCGCATGGCACGTTACGGGCGCAGGAACGTTAGAGTGCCGGGACTTTCATTAAGCCCAAAAGTGATAGTGTTGAATTTGTGGATGAGATATGATTCCCGAACTTCTCTGTCACGATGAGAGCTGAACCCTGATTCTATAATTGTAGCTTTAATCTTGCTGAAGGAATGACCGGGAAGCGCAACGTGTTTTGATAAAGGTAGGTTAGGAAGGGAAGATGCGTGTGCCTTATGATTGTTGAAACGCAGCCGGAAGCTGGTTTCCGTTTGGCCTATGTACTGCTTGTTACAAGCAGAACACTCCAGAAGATATATTACATGGGGCGTGTCACAGTCAAAGTTGCCCCTAATTTTGAGGCTGAAACTGAGGCAGTGCTGTGAGCAGAAAGTGAGGTCGTCATATGTGCACATATTTTGCAGCGTGATTTCCCACAAGGGTGACAGCCTGAATGTACTGGTTTGGTAACTTTAGAACATGTGACTATGTCCTGCAAATTTTTAGAGCGTCTGTAGACTACTCTTGGTGGAGTTGGGAATATCGTTCGGAGACGCTGACTTTGCATGAGGATATTATGATGTTTTGTAGAATACAACCTACTCCTGGTACGGAGGCCGAATGCGTAAGGACAAGGTTAGTTTCTTGTGTCGTGGAAGTCTTTTTTGGTGCCTCTAAAAGGGTTTTGCGCTCGACATCGTTAGCCTTTGCGAAAGCGTCGTCAACTAAACGAGCTGGGCACTTGTTTAATTAAAGATTCTCTCAAGGAAGTGCAGTTCTTGTGGTAGTCGGACTCATCTGTACATGTACGTTTGAAGCGAAGTGCCTGACTGTACGGGATGCGGTTTTCCAGTCTTTTAAGTGACTGCTTTGAAAATGCAGATATTGTTGCCTGTCTGTAGGCTTCTTGAAAAGGGTGGTTGTTAGTCGGCCGTCCCGTAAATTTACAGTGATATCTAGGAAATCTGCGCGTTCTTCCGAGAACAAATGTGAAAAAGATATGGAATTGTGAACGTTGTTGAACGCTGCTATAAATGAAAGTAATGCATCTTCCCCGTGTTCCCAAATTAGGAAGATGTCATCGATGTATCGTTTATAAAAAAATGGTGTTAGTGCTTGGCTGCCCAAAATTCTTTCTCCAGCACACCCTGAATATATTTGCGTAACTGGGGCCAATCTTCGTTCCCATAGATGTCCCGTGACTTGTATGAAATGCTCATTGTTGAATTCAAAATTATATATTGGAGAATTAATTTCAGTAATGTAGTTAACGTTGCGCATCAATGGAGCGGTCAGAGCTGAAACGCTCATATTCCTGACGAACAGCTCGGATTCCATCCTCGTGGGGGGAATGTTGGTGTAAAGTGAACGCACATCTAGAGTAACCAAGAGGGATCCTTAGGCACAGTTAAGTCAGCAATATCACGTAAGAATGGCCAGAATCTTTGATGTAGGAGGAGAAAGTTTGCGGATATCGCTAATGAGGTGATCAACAAAACAGGAAATCTTTTCAGTTACAGAACTATAGCCGGACACTATTGGTCCTTCCGGGGTTGCCTGCCTTATGAATTTTCGGCAGCAGATAGAACCGTCCTGCTACAGGACTTAGCGGGAGCAAGAAAGACATGTCTTTGTCAGTTAATTTTTTATCTGCCACGAGTTGTTCGATTTATCCCGTGCTCCTCTCCGGGCCTTGGGTTTTCCCAGCGATGGTAGTGACGTCAGCACCCGCATCTCGTTATGTTAGCACCAACGAGAACCGATTTGTCTGTTGTTTGTGGTTATGTGGAGGAAGAGACGCTTATTTCCGCAGCCCTGTCGGGAGCACGGCGCAGCAGCATGTATACGCGCGCTCCCTGCTCTTCCTCCTCGCACGGCGAGAAGTAGTGACGAACCGACGAACGGAGCGTAGCGAAGGAAAGAGCAAAACGAGCGAAGGCCACGTTTCGATCATCAAGCACGCGCTATTACTGCGCCAATACGGCACCAAATTATCACGGCTACATGTTCGTTGCAGACTCGTGCACAACTTCAGCACCACAACTAAATTTCGACCTCTGGGTGGCTTAGAGGCCCTTTAAGTGATAACAAACTTAATGAAGCCGACAGAAGCATAGGGGACATTTATATATATATATATATATATATATATATATATATATATATATATATATATATATATATATATATATAATGAGGCTCCTAATTTTCCTTTGCGTTATTCCGGTGAATTTAACCAAATGGATGCAGGGACGATGTTCAGAATTTATGGTCTTGTCTACATTTTTCTTTTTTCAACCGCACTGTTCGAACGGATTCGGAAACGAATGGTAGAATAGCGCTGTTTCGTCCCTAAATCTTATACCCAACTGGTGTATTTTACATTTCTGAGAGGATCATACAGGAGTATATATCTCAGCTTTAGACCCTCGACATACATTTACTTTCTTGTTCCTCGCTGACAGCGGCTCTGCTATCCCCAAAAACAGATTCAACACTGGTGCGTTTCTGTCCTGTGCCATACGCTAGCAAACATGACTCTTTGTTCGTCCTCGACGCCTGTGTATGTTGCTGATGTTCCGTTTTGCTTACGCCGTCTCGGTTCCGCGTACAATGCTCTGTCGAGAGCAGTGTGTTTTTCTCTCTCAAGTCGCGGAAATGGACGGAAGAAAGATGATAATATTAACTCTATCGCACTTCAGCGCTCCCAACGCGACAATAGAGGACTTCCGATAGGAAAAGAGAGTTAAAAGAAACGCGTAAACGCAAAGAATACGGCAACGAGCTGGATCCCGAATGCCCTGAAGCTCGATTGCTTACCCACACGAGAACACACAAAACGCGGGAGAGAAGCCAGCAATGACAGAGTTGATCAGAATTTGAAGACACAGAAAGCAACGGGATAAAACAGTTGAGGGTGGGGAAAAAAGAAGAAAAAAGCTCCGTACGCATCGTCGCGTTGCTCCACACTTCCGGGCCCTCGCGCGCATCCAATCCCTCTTCACTTCCGGTTTTCAGACCGACGACTCTTCACAAAAGTCTCGCGTGATAGAGAAGGCGGGAGGGAACAGTGATACGGGGAAAGCAGGCAGGCGGGGTTGGTCACAATCAAAGTGATCGCTTTCGTTTTTTTGTCTCTCTTATACTGTTATTCACTTCGCCCCCACAATTCTGACATCAGCGACAACGACGCTTAAGGGGGTTGACCGCGTCGGTGACGCCGCGTTTCGCTTGTATTAGGCGCACGGACTTCAAGAGGAATAATCCAAACCGTCCGGCCATTTTGTTCGTGTCGTTTCCGTTCCCTCTCCTTTTTTTTTTTTGCCTGCGATCTGAGACAAAAGTTGGGAAGGAAAAACAAATTAGAGCCCTCTAAAACGGGGATGTGGTGTAGCTGGACGGCTGCTGGGCGCATGCTGTTTGCCGCCATGGCGTTAGTATAAACGCGGGGCTCATGCGTGGGGATGCTGTCGCGGCGGAGGAGCGTTCGAATGAATGCTCATTTTGTCGAAACGGCGCGAGAGCGCGCTAGCGTCTGTTGGACAGGCGACAAGACTACGGCTTTTATCTCTGTCGGCTTGCTTCTTGCTCACCATTTTGCGCTTTTATCAAAAGCAAGGAGTTGCGTGGGCGGCTGTGAGCGCATGGGGGGTTTCAGTTCATCCACGAGCATGCGGGAAACCGTTTCCTTCTCATCCTCCATGGACAGAACAAAAAAAAAAGCGCGGGTTGGGAAAACTTGCGGAGTGTCGTTTGCTCGCCTTTTCAGAGTCGCTTTGCCCAGCCGAATGGGGACATCGCATGGTCGAGCAGCGGCAGAAAGATCAAGACGAAAATGATGGTGGATTTATGGTTCGCGCGTGTGCACAGAAGAATAGGGTGGGTTTCATAATACAGCGCACGCGGTGCGTGAGAGGAATTGCGCGCCTATATGCGTTATTTTACTCATCCGCCTGCCTTCTATAGAATACATATTGTCTTTCTCAGAGCCCGACCCTTCCAAGAGCGCGTTTTTGTTTCCAGATTGTTGCATCTGTTTGCTTCTTCTAAAATCTCAACGCCGTTGCTGATACGTCGTTGAGAATCCTCTGGGGAGTGTGTCCTCTGACCGGGATGCTCAGGCGTCGTATTCGAGTGCCTATAGTACATCTTGGCGCTCGTTGAAGAAAACGTGATGTGCTTGAAATCGATGTCTGTCTCCACCTTGATGACTCTGACCTGCAATACGTAAAACTGATTCGATATTTATTAAGCAAGGAGATATCGACCAGAAAACATGCTATATAGGTTTGCTAGGTGCTACGTTTAGAATTTGCCGAGATGCAAATTTTCACAAATAAACTGTGCGCTTATGAAAAAAAAGCTAGGAAGACGGAACTGAAGTTGAAATTTACGTAAAACGAGGCATTCGTGGTGTTATCGGCATGTAATCGAGCGTGGTTTTTCGCGGTATAAATATCACTTAAGAGCAGGAAGTTCTCTTTACGCGATGAACGTGTGAGGCGCACCCATGGCGATCGCAAGTTTCGGAAGGGGAAGGGACGGAGGGGTGCGGGGTCGCTTGCCTTCCGCCTTTAAAGGGGTCATGAAGCACCCCTTGGGCTTGTTGAAAAAACACAACCTGCGGAAAGCTGAAACGGCTATGAGCTGCTCAGCAAAATATTACAGTCGTGCGCGCCGCGTAAAGGCCACAAGCAGAGCGCGAAGTTGCCGTTTCCTCAGGCGCCCTCTTTTCAAACAGACGCCGGTTCTCACTCTCGTCGGTGGGCGGGGCGTCTGCACTTTGGCGTCGCGGAGACATAGCATGCTTATTGGCCGATAGCCGGATGAGATGCGCTTCTTGCCACGGGGTGCCGCCACTTGCCCGCGCCGCACTCCTCAGTCTGCTAACTTTACACGGAATCCGCACTCGCGCGTGCGAATCACAGCGGGTGAGCGATCGCGTTTCATGACGCGCGCTGACATAACTTCTTACCCCCGCGCCATCCCTCCCTGTCTAGCTTCCAGTGCGCTCGTCGGCACGAGAAAAGGGAGAAAGCGCTGAGAGCGTGCGCCAAACCCCCTAACTCCGCTCATTCTTGACGGATTCGAGAAATTTTTGCGGCAATCGATTCGGGAGGCAGTAAACTCCGATACTAAGGTCATTAGATCATTACTTGGAAAAGTGGTTCATGACACCTTTAAACTCTTCAACATGAAGGCTAGTTTTTTGTATTGCGATAGCAATTATATGGACGGTCTCGACGGGTTTTTGCCGTCGCCGTCGCCGTCATGTCCCTCCCGTATGAAGTCCCAATTGATAAGATCCCCCCGCGCATCGTATGTTCTACCGCGGGTAAATGCGCGCGAGCTGGGGCGACATACGCGGCCGAAGCAGAGATCAAACGAGCCGGCCCATTTCCGTCGCTCGGAGGGTGCATGCGATAACATCACCTCGCTCGGGAGGCCTGCCGTCAAAGCAGACAGGAAACGCCACGCCCTTCTTTAACGAGCATGAAGAGACGCGTACACCCTCCGTCGCCGGGGCCCGGGAGGGTGTATTCGCTCGGAGGGGGGGGGGGGTTGTCGAGCGGGCAGCAACTTTCAACTTTGAATCTAAGTGCGGGGTCGCGATCGCTGGCGCGCGCGCTATTTCGACAGCCATCACATCGGGCGGCTCGTATACCCTTCTACGTGCTGCGCTCTCAACGCGAAGTGACTTCGGAGAGCGTCTCTCCTGGAGCGGCCGTATTCTCTTACACGAGCGTTTTGTATTTACGCGAGATCGGATACAAAACAGTTAGCTGCCAGCCTCAGTTAAGTATAACACTAAAATTTGTTGCTATCGCATTCATTGCTTCGCCCTTGCGGTAAAACTGTGACTTTTTTATAATAGTAATGACCGAATATGTTCGAGAAACCCCACTTTGCTTCCCAAACGAAGATTCGGTTTTTTAAATGAAGTACGTGGCCCAACAATCTCCTATCACCGAGCCCTTTCACGCCTAATCCCAAACTGCGATCGAGAGCCTTCCATGAAATAAAGGTTTAATTAATTAATAATTAATACGTTTGTTCGTTCGCTTCATCAGGGAAATGGCATAGAATGAACATGACACGTTTGAAACATCGTGCATGAAGATACGTAGATACGCATAAACAAGGAACGCTGCTGTACTTTCTTGACGAGCACTAACGGACAATGTTGTGTCTTAATAATGTTATTATTAATCTTATTAATCTTATTATTGTTATGTCTCATTAATATTGTGTCTAACAAAGAAAAACGAGTCCTTAAAAGTCATCATCTTCCTTCATTCATTGACGAGCACTGTGCGACAGGAGGCAACGCGACTCTCGAAAAATTGAAGAAAAAAGAAAGGACACCTCATTCGGTGAAACATTTCTGCTTAACGGGTCTGTATACTAATCATACAGCAAAAATTTTCAGCACAGTCTTGACGCCACACCTATGGTAAAAAATTTAATCTGTACGATTGACCTCACTTCCGTGAATCACGCCCTCGACGTTTTCTCACCGACATTCGATCAAGTAACAGAGCATTTTGCATTGTGCTTCACAGTTGCACCCCACGGTGTAACTGAGTTGCACAATCGCCATATATGCCCAGTCTCATTAATTTTATGACATTCCACGACGGCGAGCAACGCGCGCATCAATTGGCTTCTCGTCGTGGCATCGTCGATTGCCTTCTTTCAGTCAAGAATGCTCCGGTCTCGCGATCCAAGAAAAGACGACAAAAAAGAAAAGAAATAGCAAACGAGACGCCGCGGCGTCACGCTTCCTGACTCTAAATCTGTTTTCCCCGAGAACTGTGGCCTTGTATCTATATAACAAACGTACACACATCGCTCTTCGTATAGCTCACATCTCCCGGCGCACTTCAAAAACTTGCGCGAGATATATCGTGGGGCATTATTTATGTCGGCCCTGCGGCAGTATCGGCTAAAGGGTGCGCGCGCCTTATTTACGACATCAACGGTGACATGGGCCGCGTTGTGCAACTTGTCATCGAAAAAGTTCGGCAAAACTTTCTCGCACTCTAAAGAAAAGCGCGCTAACATTTAGGTGAAGCCGAGGAGTAATGAACAAGGAGTGACAGATGCCACCGGAGTGGCAGCATTCTTCTGTATTCCTTCAGCGACATATCCGGGCTAATAGATGAGCTCAGACAAGACGTGGCCATGTTTTCCCGTTGCTTTTGAAGCTGCTACACCAGGAATAGTTGCGGCCAGTGAGCAACGGGAGTGAAGTCATGCTTATAGCTATAGTGACGAATGGTTCTTGGAAGGATGATCTGGCAAATGACGATGCAGTCGGGAGCTACAAAGCAATTGAACAGAAAACGGTGTATTTCGATCTTTATTGTCGTCTGAACAATCGCAGGGAGTGTATAGGTGCAATTGCAATAGGCCTGCAGTGTGTATATTTAATTGCGCTTACCACAGATAATTCTCGCTTACGCAGCTGCAATATGTATAGCGATTGACTGTGACCGTGTCTGCGCTCTCTCTCTCTCTCTCCCCATCGTCTGTCCACCAATGCATGTGGGATAGCGTTCTGGATTTTTCCTTCTGGTTAAATTCCCTGCTTGGTCCATCTCCATCACTCGCTCAACGACACGGGGGCGTTGTACGATAGTCTTGGCTATGATACTCCACGTTGCAGATGCATTATCATGGGCATTCGAATCGTGAGGGTACATTGCAGTGCTCCCATTGCGGAGTTCTTCGAGTAAATGGAATTTAAATTGACTCGAAGACAGGACCACTGGAATACACTTTCAGAATTCAAATGTCCTTAACACTACATCTACATAATTTCATAAACGCGTTATGGCGACCAGTGCGTGTATAAAGTTTCGTTAAAGGAGTACTGACACGATTCTGAAGTGCAGCAAAACGGACGTTTTTGGTTTCCTTGGCATGTAGTGTTAACGCTTTCCCCACACCGCATCCGGGAAACACGTATAAATATTTAAGTTTGATTTTAAAGTTTTCATCTCCCAGCATCTGCAAGGCAGCTTCACCGCATGGAGAGCCCTATGACGTTTCAAGTCAGCTCACTTGGTTTGCGAAGTCTGGGTTCTGCATGCAGCCTAAATCACAGAAATCGCTGTCGGAGGCACTGGAGGACAGTTCACTCATCATGAACCACGTTTGACTGACAGCAAAGGACAGCAGGTGCATATTTCGTGGGTTGCAGTCTGCCCGTGACGTCACGGGCAGACTTGACACGTCACTATGAAGCCGCCCTCTCGAACCGAAACCGAAACTGCTGGTTGAAAGAATCGGTATTAAAAATATATGCAATGCATCCCCAGGCACCGCGACACTCTTTTTAGGGTTGTCGACGCCCGTGCTTTCATTTAGAGCAACAACCCGAAAAATTTTAAAATTCATGTCAGTACTCCTTTGACGCCTTTCTGAAGCAACACATCCTCTCTTTCGATAGCGTTCTTCCTCTCACCTGGATATCGTCATCGGTATACATGTTCATCTGCAGAAAACTCCTATATAATTTATATTAAACGTCCCATGCAAGTTGGTCATTCTCTGTTGTCCTTATGGCTGTCTGTTGTGTGTAGTCATCTTCAGCTCTAAGGGGCAGATTATGACCCTGCGAACAGCAAACGCGGCTTCTTTGTGGTCTCTAATATTACGCTTCAAGCACTGTACAAACTCTCTCCATCAGCTCCGACGGCCGTGTCCATTCCGCGTGCATCGATTTGAGATGTGTGCTCTTAGTACGACGTCACTTTTGCTAATGCGTCACTCTTTTGCTTTTGCGTCACTCTTTGCTAACTGTCACGGGACCATCTCTGTATAGCTATACCTTCGAGGTGCACCCTCGCAGCTCAGCTGTCTGCAAGATGCGCATTATATAAAATGCATGCTCAAATAAGCACAACTCCTCAATGATTAAAGAAGTACAACTAACATATATAGGGCTACGTGCCCCGCATCTTTGTACAGGTATACGTGAAAGGCTTTGTTCTATTCATCGACGATCTTTGCTCATTGCGTTTTAAGAAAGCGAGTCAGAGAGCATCGTGAACGCCGCTAAGAAAACACAGGAAGGGGTGAACAAAGACGAGGCAAGTGGCCATGGGCGAGCAGGAGCGGAAACAACGAACCGTATACGACAACCCGATTTGCTTACAGACTCTATTTCGCAATGCAATAGCTTTCATGCAGAGCGGGCGCCATGAAGCTTATTTGTCTCTCCGCCAGTGGGGTGGGAATGAATAGGACCTAGAAAAGGGAGGAGTCCACTGCTGAGAAAGTGTCCAGCAATCTGGAAAAATGCCTGTTTAGAAGGCTTTGAGAGAAAGATCACTTGCAAGCATCCAGACGCCATGCATAGGCATAACAGTGGCCCCGGCCAAGCGCATTCTCACGCCGTTGTCCGTGCATGCAAAACCGAAACGAGGCATCTCCCATTCTTCCTCCTCCCCCTGACGTGCGTTCACTGCTAAACACCCCGCCCGTGATTATTTATGGCGTCGTCCCCTCCAAACGCCTTGTCCGCAACCGCGCATCTTCTTTTCCCAGAGAAAGAGAGGCTTCTATTGTCTCGAGCGGAACAACGAGACGCGGGGCATTGTTTTGCAGGAACACGCTACGCTCGTCCCATGCAGGCCGTGTTCCAATCGGTTTGACGAAGGCGGTGTCCAGCCCTCCCCGCCTTACCCCCGCACACACGCATTTGAAGCGCGTGCGCGGAACCGCATGCAGCCTTCTTTCTCCTCGGAGTTGCTATGTACGTTGTCCACAAACTCGCTCTATGGAGATGTAAAGAATAACGCCTCGAGAGGGACAATTGCATGCGCGCTGCGACGATTGCGGGCCATTTGAGTGGGAGCCATTTGCGACAATCGGGGCCACGCTGTTTACTTTCTATTTTAGTTTTTCTTCGAGTGACGACGCGCCCTGTATACATATATGCGCTCAAGTACGTCTGTGCAATGACCGCTCTTTGTGTTACTGTGTGTGCTTTGTTTGTTGTGTTGTTTTTATTTTTTCACTCGGGCGTGGTGAATGCTGCATTTTTTATGCAACCGTGTAGTCGAGTTTTCTCTCTATTTAACAGTATTATGGCCTAACTCTCAATTGATAGAGCCCGCATATATGTGAGCTTCTATGGAGAAGCGTGGGCCGCAGGCGTACTCACCGAGGGGGGGGGGGGGCGAGGCAAGGATACCCCCCCTCGTTAAAAGTAGTAGTCCCCTCGCCACTTCTGAAGGCAGTCACTGTGGCATGACAGTCACGTCATTAGGAAATTTTAACGCGATAGCGTTAAAGAGCTCGTATCGCAGAAATTCCGCCGTCGGCGTCGGCGCCGTTGGTTGTGAGCGAAAAATCATCATCTTGTCCGTGACCGAAAAATCGAAAAAGCTGCAAATAAAATAAATAATAAAAATGTTGGGTCCGAATGAGAATCGAACCGAGGCCGTCTGCGTGGCAAGCAGGTGCTCTACCACACAGCCACGCCTCTGCTTTTTTTTTGTCTTTTTTTTTTCTTTATTGCAGGGCTTCAGTTTTCAACCGTCGGAGCTACACTGACAGTAACTTTCATGCTTCCCAAAAATGCGCGTCCTGTATACAGGTGTCACAGTACGAGATGTAATATCGCAGTAATATTGCGGGGTACAAGCGTACATTGCCATCGGGCATCACATCACGTCAGTATCATAACGACTTGGTGGTTTAAAGACAGCCACCCATTACAAAAGGCACACATATTACTGCGCGTATTCCCTTAAGACCACGCAGTGGGTGCATCGCAACTTCGAAAAAGTTTCTCGCGCATAATTTCTCCTGGTTTAAAGCATGCTACCCATTACATAAGGCACAGGCACGTAGCCAGGATTTTTTTTCGGGGGGGGGGGGGGGGGGGGGCCCAAGGCCTAATTATTCGAAAGAAAGTCTTTTCATGGCAAAAAGAAAAAAAAATGTTGCCCGAGAATATATAAGGCTGGACGAATTTCGGGGGGGGGGGGGGCCCGGGCCCCCCAGGCCCCCCCCCCTTGCCTACGTGCCTGATAAGGCACACGCATTAGTGCACGCATTCTGTTAAACACTCGTAGTGTTCGAAGTGCGCACTAGGGGCAGGATCTCGCTATCGCGTTCAACTCTTAAAGGCGAAGCTTAAGCGTCCCCAAATTTTTAACTACCCATCCGCAGCTTCTGCGGTGAGAATCGTCTAACACAATTCTCCACCACGATGCGTGGTAGCCTTTATGCGGTGCTAGCCGCCTAGGTAATGCGTACGCGCCTTGCGCGCCAACATTGCGGAGGAGGCCATACGCTGAGCATATCTCGTCATAGCAAATTTAAGCTTGCTTGCAAAGCGTATACTTACCAGGGAGGAGATCCGGGAGGATGCGCTAGGAGACACTTACGCATAACACCGCCCCCCCCCCCCCCCCCCATCCACCTCCTCTTTCCACACCACACTCCAGTGCAGTTTGACGAAATCTCGTCTGGTCACAACGAACCGCTTCGTAAGAAAACAGTGACGCGTACCAAAGTTAAAAAAAAAAAGAACATTTAAGACCACACTATATACTGGAAAAGCGCGGACGTTTTCAAAAAACGAAATAATTTTGAGTCAATGCATTTACCTAGAGGCCTTCTTTATTCAGACGACTGCACGAGCTTTGAAACCAAACAACGAATATATTATCGCGATCCGCGTTCATGTATATATTCTATACTTGAATCGATATTTAGGGTTCGCTTTTCCTATGTGTTTGAATTCGATTCGGAAGTTTTACGGCTCGAACACACCCATTTTACGACGGTGTTCTTCAGCCTATGTATGCGCTGCCCAGACGTATTGTGATGGGGCGTGGCAGCTGGCCACAAAGGCACGTGGACAATCCGTCCGCGTTCATCGCCTAGAAAACCGCAACTCTGCTGTTTGTTGATAACTATGGAACGCGGCCCTGATGAGACAAGAGATATTGATAGACATCTACTGATAGAAAACGCGCATGCTCAGTGTGCACCTACTTCCGGGCCGCTGCGCATGCGCACCTAGTCGAGCGCTCCGAGCGCCACAGTCGCATCAAGCGCTTCGCACCGCAAGAAAATACCCGTTTCCGTGGTCCATAGGCCTACGTAGCCACAAACGCACGTGGACTTTTTTTGTGAGCGCCCGTCCTTCTCGTCCTTGTTCCTTCCTTCTCATGAGCACTGCACGAAGTTCATCGTGAACCCTTTTGTGTTCATCGCGCAGGTGAGAACACGCTTCGAACACTGCATGCAACTTCAATTGTTCTACCGAGCCCTGGGCTGCTGTGTGAACAATGTTTTGACGCGGTGCATCTCGTGAAATTATCTCTACTTGTGGGAGATTGAATCAAACCCGCGTCCCGATACACCTGAAATTTTGCAGCAACTACAACAAACTTTTGTAGGATTTAAAACAGATGCAGGTGCAATAGATGCAAATAGAGCAACACCCATAGCCGCAACAATAAGAGTTCAACAAAACGCGAAGAACTTACAAACTTAGGCAAAAAGGTCTCGTCTCCTGTCGAAATGGTGACTAACGTGCAGAAAGTCGTTTCAGCCCTATAGATCATAAGACTGGACGACCTTGAAAATTTACCTGCCACGGTGGTCAAGTGGTTATGGTGCTCGACTGCTGACCCGAAGGTCGCGGGATCGAATTCCGGCCGCGGCGGCGGCATATTCGATGTAGGCGAAAACGCTTGAGGCCCGTGTACTTAGATTTAGGTGCATGTTAAGGAACCCCGGATGGACAAAATTTCCGCATCCCTCCACTACGGCGTCCCTCATAGCATATCGTGGTTTTGGGACGTCAAACCCCAACAATTATTATTATTAGCTTGAAAGTTTCTCGAGACGATCAAACTAACTTAGCCTATGGTGTGCCTGAAGAAACCAAAGAAAATGAAGGTGCGCTGATCTTACAGTTAACGAAAAGACTGCCCAAGGTGTCCTGAAACTTGAAGCTGTGAATTCGGAACGTGTGCCTATTTCGCAGGCCAGATGTCAATGAAGCGTGACCAATAATTTTTAACCATCTGGACAGGAATAAAACTAGAATTTCGAGGAACTCTTTCAAACTATAGGGGCCAGGTTTCCTGATTTCCGAAGATTTTTCACCTCCTGTGCGAGATTTATGGAGTGAGCTGTATAATTATGCCAAATCATGGAAATGACAAAGTAAATCTAATTTGATAAACTACGAATAAATGGCGTTATCTTCTACTGAGAAGAGGATGGTATATAGCAACGTATGCCTTAGAAATCTTGTTTTACCAATCGTGATAACAACAACAGCAAAAAAAAGAAAAAAAAGGAGGAAAAAGAAAAACGAGCAACGCGGCTATCAAAACTTGTGCTCTCGCCGAACACTTTTAATTCATGAACGTAAATGCCCGTATGCATGTTAAAAAAAAAAAAAGAAAAAACTGATTCTCTTGAAACCCCGCTTCTTACATACGAGCCATACTTTCTAACACTATAGGCTTCCAAGGCAACGTCGAGCGGCGCCACTGCTCTTATCGAACTGGGAATATCCACGGTGCGTCTCCTTTCGTCACAACGCTGCGCCCCCCGATTCCGCGCACGCGCAGAGCTCTCGGATTGCATATGTGGTGCGTCACAATAGCTCGGCCGCGTGAGCGTCGCACTCAAACCTGAGCTTGGGTTCCCCATATAACAGAAATTTGGCTAACAGCTCATATCAAAGATTATCATTCGGAGAGGACAGACAGATACGAGACGGATGCGTGGCCATTCTGATAAAGAAATCCAGTTTTTAGCATAACCCAATGTTACGAATGCTGAGGAAGTCTTTTGAAAGCTGTCTTTTGTATTTCGCACTTTAGCAGGCTGCGTTGATCGCAGTCTTTTCTTCGGCCTCGGCAACATACATCGGTTGCATGAACTTTGCGCGGATCGTTATGCTACAGTTAAAGCTGAAATTTGGCCTAGTTGGTCTTGACTTAACTATAGCGGAACAAAACATTAAGCACAGAGGAAGAAGCACAGCGGTCGTCCGGTGTGCTTCTTCCGCTCTCCTTGTTTTGTTCCGCTATATTATGTATTTATGTATTTAAGATCGTTATGCATTGGGGTGCAGATTAACACTTGCTGGTGAACAGGCCCGTAGCCAGGAATTTTTTTCGGGGAGGGGGGGGGGGGCACTTGATGAAAACCTTGACTATTTGAGAAAAACACCTATTATTTTTATTATTTATTTTTGGTAAAAACACGTACTTTAGCAAAATTTCGGAAGGGGGGGGTGGCAGCCCCCCCCCCCCTTCCCTCTAGCTACGGGCCTGCTGGTGATATAAACGTTTCTGAAGTGAACCGGTCGAACATCATTCACCCTGTGCCGATACGGTAGTTTTTTTTTTTTTTTTTTTCACTGCGGACCCGAAGGTCCCGGGATTGAATCTCGGCCGTGGCGGCCGCATTTCGGTGGAGGCAAAAATGCTAGAGGCTCGTGCGCTTAGATTTAGGCACACGTTCAAGAACCCCAGGTCGTCGAAATTTCTGGAGCCCTCCACTACGGCGTCTCTCGTAATCATGTCGTGGTTTTGAGACGTAAAACCACAATTATTATTATTATTATTATTATTATTATTATTATTATTATTATTATTATTATTATTATTATTATTATTATTATTATTATTATTATGTGTCATCGTTCAACCTTAGAGAAAAATGGAGGAGGATAGGTCATGTGCGCGCTTGCCCTCTCTTGCTCCACCTTTGTGTACAAAGCATATATCGCACATGCGCTAAGGTGGGCAGTTCCTTCCTTGAAGAAGACAAGGCCACTTGTCGAAACGTCGGCTCCAGTGACACCCCGTATTCAAGAATACTCATTGCAAAAATATTTGAAATGTGTGACGTCACACTGACGTTCACGTGCTGAAGTTCCAACGCGAAATTCAAAAGTGAAGCTTTGACCTTCACATCCTCTTCTAATAATCAACCTACATGATGGATCGCAATAGTGTTCTGAAAGAATGATTTATGGGCGCTTTAATGCGTCACTTTAGTGCCCCCTTTAAGATGTCAGTGTCGGAAGGAGGGATCTTAATCGCGACGTTTCGTATAAATTGTGGAATGCCTCAGCCGAATGAGAAAATCACTCTTGCTTCACAGCAATAATTGTATTTTACCAATAACTGTGACATTCATCGATAATTGACCCCGTTACAAGCACTCTTAACCACTACTACGCTTTTTTTTTGTGTTTGGCCACCTATGCAGCTGGCATCTTCGGTATGCATTGATCAAGTACAAGCCACAAAAGTACGGCAGTTTTTGCGCAAGGAAATAACGAGGGAAGGGGTCCAGGGGAGCGCAAACTTTCGACTGTTTATTCAAGAGATATATTGCAACCAAATATAGAGGCACAGACATGCGCAGCAAACTAGGCACCCAGCGAGCGCATACCACCCTAACCACAACCCGTGATCTATGAACTTGCCCTCTGCCTGCGAGAGAGACAATGAAGTATCACTGATGCACATGGAACCTCGTGCTTTTATATGCATTGACCTGCATACCGAAGATGCCACCTACATAGGTGACGAAACCTCTATACCGTTTTATTGCAAATAATTTTTGTGTTAAGTAGGAGTAAACGTAATTTCAGTCATGAATTCATGCACCCGGCTTTGGAACATTTTTGAAGATATTGTACAAGGACGTAATTGTGCGTATATGCGTATATAACCAATTTTTAAGGATACTTATCGCGGCCGCTCAAAGACCGCTTCCTGCCAAAGGCCGCTCACTTTGTGCTATTCGCTGAAACGCTAATTGGGCGGCCGCTCTTGCTCAGACGGAGGACAACACTTGACAAACGTCCGGAGCTCTCTTTTCTAGTGTCTCTCGTACTGGCACATTTACTGCAACGCTTTCGCGCTTGGAACCCTGCAGAGACAAAGTGACAGCCACACATTCGCAAAAGTGAAAGGTCCTAGAAGGAAGGAAGGGGGAGGGGGGAGCGATGGTCACGTGTCGCCCAGCCGGCAGCTTGGAACGTATACGCGCAAGTTATGCACATCCGTCACGGAGCGACGAAGGAAGCGAAACACAATCGTTGCGAACGCGGTCGCGTCACGGAACAAACAAGACGAGCGAGACAGCTCTGCTGCCAGACAAAACAATGCGGGGAGGCGCAAGACGTTGACGGTTATTTAAAGGAAGAACAAAATGAGGTATACACACGGTATACACCCGAAGTAAGTTTTAAAAAAATAAAGGAGATGCGCATTACGAATCCCGGTGAATATGAGAGAGAGAGAGAGAACGGGAAGGCTTCCTAGCCGAAGCATGCAAAGGACGTGACAAGAGAGGGGTCCCCCTATTTAGACAGAGTGCACGTGGGCGTGCCGCTCAGGACCGTCGTCTCGAACGCCATTGGCCAGTGCTTCCCTCTCCTCCGACTCGCTCGTCCCCCTCTCCCTCAGGCGTTAGTGTTTGCCCGAGCCACGCCCACCGTGACACAATGTCTTCTCTACCCGCCACATATGTATGTGTGTGCATTGTTTAAGCCCCAGGAGGCACGAGCGGTCCTTTTGTTTCTTCCGTTCTGCGCTTCTCCTCTTCTCTCTCTCTCTGCAGATTTGGGCAGTCACCAGTAGGCAGGGAACGCGCGCTCGGTGGTTATAACTTTCTTTTTTGTGAGCTTTCGTAACCTCTATACGGGCAGCGTTAAGAACGTTATAAGGTTAGAAGCTGGTTAAGCACACGCCATCACCAACGATTAAGGGGCCTCTTTTCACGGCACGTGACCCTTCGCACTCCCGATCCGGGCGCCGATCCATAATTGTTTGGTAGTGGGCAGTCGCTGCGCAAAGGCTATACCTACACTCCATCACGTTTGTCGATAGATCGTTAGCGTTAGATTAACGAGGACGTGAAAGGAGAGGCGGGAGGGGCCGGCATACGCGTAATGGTGTCCGGCAGAAGCCCGATACGCCGGTGCTCTCTTTCTTTATGGAACCGCGCAGCCTTTGGTCATCGTGGGATTGGCCCTCCAACGGTCATTTGGAGCGATATATACTCGCACGTTCATGCCAAGGAAGGCGGTGCCTAAAGACCGTACGCGAAGCAGCGAAACTAATGCACTATCTGCGCGCTGGACCGTTCAGAACGCGGTTTCCAGGGCGAAATAATAATTTAAGAAAAAGCAGTGATTGGCTTTGCAGCATTGGTACTCTTAAGAGACGTTCAAACACGTTCGCTGTAGAATGACCTGATACGACCTCAGCGGAGGCGGGGAGTTCAGAACCGATTGTGCTACATGTACGAGTAGACCAAATTGTTTGTATGCAATTACTTGATGAACCTGGTACCATCCTCACCGTATTACACGTGTGCAGTTGGCTGGCTGTACAGGTCGCTCCCTATACAATATATGCGAACAACATATGAATGCGCGGTTTTAGACTCACTATCGTCATAGACCGCTCTATTTGGAAGATTCGATTTGGAAGATTCTTTGGTTCACGAATTTTCGGCGCCTTTATATTTGCATTCATGTAAATAACCTTGAGATTCCGTCTCTGAAATGAAACCCTAGAGAGAGATTTATAACATATCGCTGCTTCCAATGGGCATATGAAATTATTTCGCGGAGTTATTTCGCCTGTGTCTTCCAAGCGACTGTCGCAGCTGCACGCGATGCTTATAAAGAAGAGAGAGAGATAAAAAAAAAAAAACACGATGAAAATGAATTCGCTTGTCTCCCCCCGCCCCCCAGTGACACTGCGCCACGGTGCTCCCTTACGGGCATGCAGGAAAAAACGTATTTCCTATAACCTCAAACCACTCATTCTCATCTTATGTCTCCGCCTTTCTTAATGCCAACGTCGCACACTTCAGCAAACGCTCTTGAGAGTCGTGATTTGCTGTACAAAAGAGGCCAGATGTGACAAGGCAACATCCTATGTCACCTTGTTTTGGCTTTCGGAAAATGAATACTGCCTCCTGTCTTTTCATCACAGACCACGCACGCAATTGTGTCAAGTGTTTTATTGAAATATATTGTGGAGATAAAGCGCTATCTCTCTGAAAGATTGCAGAAAGAACGAATTAGCGGTAGGCGCGTGAAACGCAGGTCCCTCCGTATATATATGCATGTGCCTGATTGTAATCTGATTGTGTGACAATTGGCTCGCTGGCTGCACGCCATGGAAAGCTTATACGAATACACGTGAAGTTGTTCTCTGAATGCTGCAGGTATAGCGGCAAGCAAAACGCGGATGGATGCGCGCAGAGTCTATGAGACATGGCTGTTGAAAAGCGTGCTATTCATGTGAACTCCTGTCAGCAAGTATACAAAAGCGGCGCAATAAGCAAACAATACAAGACCGGATGCTGCACGCATGCACGTACAAGGTGCATGGATGCGACAGTTGAAAAAAAAAAGTACGTTATTCTCACGCGTGCAGCCTTTACAAGCCTAAACTGGCTTGTAAATTTGCATTGAAGAGAACTTGTCGTGACGACAAAGTGCGGCATCCGGTGTACAGTTTATATCCTCGTGCACAAGAACCGTTGTTCAGAGATACAATCGTTGAAAAAAAAAAAAAGATGAAAAGATGGCGTTAGCCGGTGCTCACAAAATGAGGACCCACGAGGAAACGGATCAGCGACCAGCCCTCTTTAGCTCTCGCGTCTCTCTTCGTGCAGAAATTATGCACAGGGTTGTTTTCAAAATAAGTGTTACTGTGCCGAGTATGTATTTACGCGTATACGCCTAGAAGCCGAAAGACATGGTCAAGAGCGTTGATTCTCACTGCTCATTATTGTATTGCACTTAATATTATACTAGCGAAGCAACAACAACAACAAAGCGAAAACAACAACAACAACAAAAAAAAAACGAAAACAGACAGTATAGACGTACACGTGGCGTAATGCGTTTATCTATGCACTATTGTTTGGCGCCAAGTACCGTGTACCCTTTCGTTCTTTTTTTTTCTTTTTCATTCAGTGTAATATACCTAGCGCACTTATCTTGTACTGCTATACAGACGCTTTCTCGGACGGCTACGGCAACTATATATGTATAACGGCGAAGTCTGCATGAGGTTTGCGCGGAGAAATTCCGACCTCTAGAAGATCCCATGGGATCTTCTGCAGAAGCATTTGCTGAGAAATACATCTCTAGAGCAGCGCTGATTAGTAGCCTATCGTACGTTTCCTTATTCATGCTTTAAATGCAAGCCGACACGCTTCACGCCTCTGTCTCATACAGGTAAATTTCTCAGCGTTAGTAACAGTGACAGTTTACGAAACTGTGACTATACAAATGCGAAGCAATAGTGTTTACACGTATATATATATAGGCTAGGAGACGTTATACACTGGCGGAATACTAAAACCTACTATTCCTTTATTCGAAACCTAAATTTAGTGCATTATTCTGAGAAATATACCTAAGCATCCGGCTCATAGCATGGTCACATGCAAACCAGCATGGCATGGCGATGCATGCAGTATGCTCTTGCACGGAGTATAACACGTGGTTTTGCATTCAATTTCTGTTAAACTGACACTCAGTAAACCTACCTTTCATTATTTCGATTATTTGAGCGAGTTCAAAAATTCTAGGCGGCGCCGAAGATCGCCAAGTGCTTTGTATAATTCGATTTTGTTGATTCGGAAGGATTTGCCGCAGCAGGCACGTAGGCAAGGGGGGTGGGGGCAGGGAGGTCCGCCCCCCCCCCCCCGAAATTCGTCCAGCCTTCTCTATTCCCAGGCAACATCTTTTCTTTTTGCAATGGAAAGACTTTCTTTCGAACAATTAGGTCTTGCCCCCCCCCCCCCCCCCTAAAAAAATCCTGGCTACGTGCCTGTGCCGCAGTGTATATGAATAATGATAGAAAGTCATATAATGTCTTCTAAATGTTCTTCCTATGTAAGTGCAGCTACTACTATACGAAACATGTAATTCTTCGGTTAATTCAGGCTACAGATACTCGACAACAATTCCTCAAAGGCAGCGCCGCGAACGGCGCAATGCTGCACTATATAATGTATAGATCAACGTTTATAGAACCAGTTTGGTATAGATAGCGTATGACACGCTGTAAAGGCTTGTGCAGTTGCACAGCACAAAGAATGGTACGGGCTATTGACAAAGAGACGGCTAGCACTGTGTTGCCCTGCTAATAAAAGCCGAGACAGTACTATCAAGTTATTTTTTAAGTCCAGTGTTTACTCAAAGCGTGGTAATGTTAGATCGATCGGGTCAGGAAACTCCTGGTCCTCATGAAGCAAGCATCTGCAGACAAGTAGTTGCACGTTGAGTTCGATATAAAGCTTGCCGCTTTAAAGTTAAAATTAACTGATTAAATTAAATTAAATTAAATTTAAGAAACATAAAATAAATGATCGTGTGTGCAAGGAGGAGGAATAAACGACAGGCACTTTAGCCAGGACTGCGTCCGGTGTTGCTACCCTGCACAGGGGAAAGGGAAATGGGACGAAAGTCTGAAATGAGAAGGCAAACTCCACCGCTGATGCCATCGACGTAGTAACGGTTTCATTCTCGATGTCACAGATGGTAAATCAATCCGATAGCTTTAAGAAATCACAGCAGACCTTTCGTTGCATTTTGCACCCGTGCATTTTGCACCCTAGATATAGTTCACCGTGAACGCATTTCCGGTTAGTTGAGATAGAGCTTTCAAGACGTGAAAAAATAACCTTCAGCCTCGTACATTGCATGCTGAGATCGGCGGCTGGCACACACTGCTCATATCTGAGCTCAAGGAAAGAACATTGTTTCCATTCTAATAACTTAGGCGAGTGAAGTTACGTTTCTTTTTTTTTTTTTTTTTGTGCCAGTATTTTCAAGGTGTCAATGATATAAAATGTTGAAGTGCAACGTTATCTATATAGAACGAAAACATCTCGGTTTTTGATTCTCACATCTTATGCATGACGATATTCATGATCGTATCGAATGTGTTTGTCAGCTGTCGCGACGGTGGGCACACATTGCAGGAGAACCCAGACATCTACACACCGCGCTGCATTTGCATTTGCATTGATGAGAACATGCCGTGAGTGAGTTGTGTGGGGTACAGAGCGGTCCGTCGCCGAAGTGGCACTTCCACGCAGTATCTCTGTGTTTCAGATCGTGAGCCCAAATATCAGCCTGTATAGCTTAAAGGCAGACACGTGTCAAACCAAGCGTGCATGCAGCGGTCAGTGAACGGCGCATGTTGTGTCTGCCAAGCTTTCGTGTGCTGATTGACGCGGCGTTGTTTTGACGCCGGACTATGTAAATCGCGGAGTTGTATAAAATTTTCCATGTAGTATGTTGTACCGCCCCTCGCCGTATTTTCTTTTTTCTTCTTTTTCTCTTTCGCTTGCTTTTCTGGAGGCTAACGGTGCTGCATGCGCCTCCACGGAGCTGAAAGCCCACGCCAACCGTGCACATGTATGGAACGTGATCACTCGTCGGTGCTGGTGTTAGCTTCGCGTGTTTGAAAAATATGTAAATGAAAATGAGTGAAGTTATGATTAAAAAATACATTTGAATGTCACGGTTTAAAAAAAAATAGAAGAGTTCTATCTCGGGCCAGATATTGTCGTGTCAAGCAAGATGTGGTGCTAAAACTAGGAACATCTCTCTTTTTTTTGTGTGATAATGCTTTCGCTCTGAAGTGTACATGAGCTGGCTAAGGCCACAAGTAGACTCTGTGGCGTTGGCATGGTTACAGTTCGACATTATTTTCATTTTAATACTCATTTTTAACATGCATATTGCCACGTGCGCTTCTTTTTCTATTTTTATGTAACCGGCCTGTTACAATTGTAATCACTGCCTTGCGCAAACAGCGCCCGAATGTCTGGGAACATTCCCGATTATTTGAGAATCTTCTGATAACATTGTGAGCCCAACGCGAACAATAGAGTTTATTCTGGGAGTAACCCGGCCACCAACGATAACGCTGGAATCTTCGATGCCATATGTATAAATGCCGACGCACCTATTGCTGGTCAGATTACCGACGGCCGACGACTGTTATCGCCCCTATCATTGTACAGAGTGTATTGCTTGTACTTTGACTTTTCATTTCCAGGGCACAAGTTCGCCCAATAAAGAGTTCTGTCTTTAATAGCCCGACTGCCGCATTCTTCCCCGTCACGACTACGTGACAATATAGTCTCCGCGCATAAATTAGCATTTAGGTTTTGCTGTTTCAAATTATTAGTCTCATATTGGCATTCGTGCATAACATTTTTTTATTATTAAGCCATAACATTTTTTAACAAAGGAGGGTGAACAGCCAATCCCAGACGGATAGCTCGAGGAGGTAGTTAGCATATATTGCTTAGCCGTGGCCCATGATACGTCATATTGTCACGTGGTCGTGACGTCGACGAAGACAGCAGTCGGCGTTTGCAGAATGAAACTGTTTATTTGGCCGAACTTGTGGCCGGGAAAATGAGAACTAGAACTACAGCAATACACGCTGTACAATGATAGCGGCGAACAGGGCGTCGTCCGTCGAGCAACTGACAAGCGATCAAGCGCGTCGGCTTTTATACAGGCGCTATCGAACTTTCCAGCAATATCGCTGGTGGCGGCGTTATCTCTAGACAAAACTGGAACATTCGCGTGCGGGGCGCAATCTTAACAACCCGATCTACTACAATCGCGACGCTTCTAGAACACTACTTCGCGGACAGCGTCGAGCGTTGATAACCGTCCCTGCCGGTCAACCCGAATACATCAAAACAAGACAAGAAGTGGGCGTGGCATTGCCCCCCTGTGAAAAAGCATCGTCCCGATGCTTATGAAAGAACATAGAAGAGAAAAAAAACAAAACAAAACAAGTGCATACACAAATAAATTACAATAACGAAGGAAAAAATACAGTCCCCAGGCTCGCTAACGCGCAAAAAAACGGCTTAAGGCGCACGACATGGACGACTTCAGGTCGCGCACGGCGCCGCTGAGAGTTCGTAATGCCGTCAGGGGCAACCTCATAGTCGAGTGCGCCGAGGCGTCGAAGTACCCTGTACGGTCCGAAGTATCGTCGAAGAAGCTTCTCACTAAGTCCTCGTCGGCGTATTGGCGTCCATACCCATACACGGTCACCGGGTTGGTATTCCATGTGGCGTCGTCGAAGGTTGTAGCGGCGGCTGTCAGTCGTCTGCTGGTTCTTTATCCGTAGGCGGGCGAGCTGTCGTGCTTCTTCGGCGCGCTGTAGGTAGGTGGTCACGTCGATGTTTTCCTCGTCGGTCACGTTTGGTAGCATGGCGTCGAGCGTCGTTGCCGGGCTCCGTCCGTAGACCAACTTGTATGGCGTCATCTGCGTCGTTTCCTGTACGGCCGTGTTGTACGCGAAGGTCACGTACGGAAGGATGGCGTCCCACGTCTTGTGTTCGACGTCGACGTACATGGCCAGCATGTCGGCGATGGTCTTATTTAGACGCTCGGTGAGGCCGTTGGTCTGTGGGTGGTACGCGGTGGTGCGGCGATGGCTTGTGTGGCTGTATTCCAAGATCGCCTGAGTTAGGTCAGCCGTGAACGCCGTACCTCTGTCGGTGATGAGAACCTCTGGGGCGCCGTGTCGAAGGACGATGTTCTCAACGAAGAACTTGGCTACCTCAGCGGCACTGCCTTTGGGCAGGGCTTTTGTTTCGGCGTAGCGGGTGAGGTAGTCGGTAGCCACGACGATCCATTTATTTCCGCAAGTCGACGTTGGGAACGGCCCCATGGAGGTCCATCCCGATCTGCTGGAATGGTCGCCGAGGAGGCTCGATCGGCTGAAGGAAGCCTGCTGGTCTTGTGGGCGGTGTCTTCCGTCGCTGACAGTCTCGGCACGTCCTTACGTAGCGAGTGACGTCGGCGGCAAGGCGCGGCCAGTAGTACTTTCGTGTACTCGTGCGAGCGTTCGGGAAAGTCCGAGGTGTCCAGCCGTCGGGTCGTCGTGCAGGGCATGCAAAATTTCTGGTCGCAGTCCCGAAGGTACAACGATAAGGTAGCTGGCTCGGGCCGGAGAGAAGTTCTTCTTTACGAGGACGTTGTTTTTCAAAGAAAATGATGCCAATCCTCGCCTGAATACTTTTGGGACAACGATGGTCCTGCCCTCCAGGTATTCCACTAGACCCTTCAGTTCAGGGTCGGCTCGCTGTCGTTCGGCGAAGTCTTCGGTACTTATGGCTCCCAAGAAACTGTCATCATCCTGGTCGTCGGGCGTTGGTGGGTCGACGGGGGCACGAGACAAGCAGTCGGCGTCGGAGTGTTTCCTCCCGGACTTGTACACGACAGTAATGTCAAATTCTTGAAGTCTCAGGCTCCACCGTGCGAGGCGACCTGAAGGGTCCTTCAAGTTAGCTAGCCAACACAAGGCGTGATGGTCGCTCACAACTTTGAAGGGCCTGCCGTAGAGATAGGGGCGAAACTTTGACGTAGCCCAGATGATGGCGAGGCACTCCTTTTCTGTTGTGGAATAGTTGACCTCTGCTTTAGACAGCGACCGGCTAGCATAACTGATAACCCTTTCCAGTCCGCCCGCCCGCTGCACAAGGACGGCGCCGAGTCCTATGCTGCTTGCATCGGTGTGAATCTCCGTATCGGCGTATTCGTCGAAATGCGCAAGTATCGGAGGTGTCTGCAGGCGTCGTTTCAGTTCATGAAATGCTTCGACTTGCGCTGTTTGCCAGCTGAATTCGACGTCGGTCTTCGTGAGCTGCGTTAGTGGCTCGGCGATCCGTGAAAAGTCTTTGACAAAGCGTCTGTAATAGGCGCACAAGCCGAGAAATCGGCGCACGGCCTTCTTGTCGGTGGGTGGCGGGAAAGCGGCGATGGCAGCTGTTTTCTGCGGATCTGGGAGCACTCCAGTCTTGCTGATCACGTGACCCAGAAACACGAGCTCCTCGTACGCGAAGCGGCACTTTTCTGGCTTCAGGGTGAGCCCGGAGTTCTTGATTGCTTGAAGTACGGATTGAAGTCGCCAGCTGGAGGTGTTCGTCGAAGTTCGAGGAATACACAACGACGTCGTCCAAGTAAACAAGGCAAGTCTGCCACTTCAAGCCAGCTAATATACAGTATCCATGACTCGTTGGAAAGTCGCAGGTGCCGAGCAAAGACCGAAGGGCATGACCTTGAACTCGAACAGGCCGTCCGGCGTTATAAAGGCGGTCTTTTCTCGGTCTCTCTCGTCGACTTCAATTTGCCAGTAGCCGGTCTTGAGGTCCATCGACGAAAAGTAATTCGCGTTGTGGAGTCGATCCAGGGTGTCGTCTATCCGTGGGAGAGGGTATACGTCCTTCTTTGTGATTTTGTTCAGGCGACGATAATCGACGCAGAAACGTAGGGTCCCATCCTTCTTCTTCACTAACACCACGGGAGACGCCCACGGGCTGTTGGACGGCTGGATGATGTCGTCGCGTAGCATTTCATCGACTTGTTTCTTAACGGCCTCCCGTTCCCGCGTCGAAACCCGGTAGGGACTCTGACGGAGTGGTCGAGCATTTTCTTCTGTTATGATGCGGTGCTTAGCAAGGGGCGTTTGTCGGACCCGCGACGACGACGAGAAACAGTCCCTGTATTCCTGCAGAAGGCGTCGAAGCTGTTGCTGTTGGCGAGCGGGAAGACTTGGGTTTACGTCGTAGGGTGGCTCAGGGATCGTCGTCGTAGCTTCGTCAGAATCTGAAAAGGCAAACGCATCGCTGACGGCCAAGATTTCTTCGATGTATGCAATCGTCGTGCCCCTGCTCAGGTGTCTGTATTCCTGGCTGAAATTCGTTAGCATCACGCTTCCTTTCCCTTCATACAGCCGAGCAATGCCTCTTGCGACGCAAATGTCACGGTCTAGCAGCAAACCCTGATCGCTCTCGATGACACCTTCGATGCATTCAGCCGTTTCGGTGCCGACGGGAATTATGATGCTGGATCTAGGAGGAATGGTGACTTGATCCTCGAGCACGTTCAGGGCATGTTGACATGGGTTCGTATCCGGTGGTGTCGCTTTCTCCGACGATAGGGTTATCGACTTGGTTCTTAAGTCGATGACGGCGCCGTGGTCACTTAGGAAGTCCATTCCAAGTATCACATCCCTGGAGCAGTTTTGTAGGATTACAAAGCTCGCAGGATAAGTCCGGTTGTTGATAGTGACTCTCGCCGTGCAGACACCAATCGGCGTTATTAGATGGCCTCCAGCGGTACGGATCTCGGGGCCTTCCCAAGCAGTCCTAACTTTCTTCAACTTTGCTGCGAACGGCCCACTGATGACGGAATAGTCGGCTCCAGTATCGACGAGAGCGGTGATGTTGTGGCCGTCGATCAGAACGTCGAGGTCGCTAGTCCGCCGTCTTGCGTTGCGGTTACGTCGCGGCGTCGGGTCACGGCTACGTCGGTTTGCACCGCTGCTTCCGCGTTGCGTCGTCAGGTCTGCTTCCGGTCGCAAAGTTTCGTCTTCGGGACGTCGACGTCGTTCGGCGTGCGGCGGGGGCGCGGAACTTCGTCGCGGTGTCGTCGTCGACGGCGGAGGATCTTCAGCATTTCGTCGTTCAGCAACCGCACCTCCATCGGTTGCTGCCCTTAGTTTTCCGGATACGGGCTAGGCGACCGGCCCCGGTTTGGGCCAGTGTACTGCCGGCGGTGCGGTGACATGTAGCGGCCGGGCGACGGTGAGCGGGAAGGTCGTCGTTCTTGCCACTGTGTGCCTGTGAGGTAGTCGTCGATGTCGCGAGGCCGTTCGCCTGGCTGCGGGCGCGGCGCGTTGACGGCGAATCCGCGTAGCCCCATCTGACGGTACTGGCAGCGGCGGTATACGTGTGGCCTGCCTCCCCGCAGTGGTAGCAGAGCGGGCGGTTGTCAGGGGCGCGCCAGACATCGGTCTTCCTCGGGGTATAGCGCTGGCCGACAGGTGGGCGGTAGGGCGTCGGTGGCGGCGGCGGCGTCTGGCCGACAGGTGGACGGTAGGGCGTCGGGGGCGGCGGCGGCGTCTGGCGACGGTATTGCGGCGGTGTGTCGTCTCGGCGTGGGCGTGGAGGAGCAGCATGACGGCGGGCTGCTGCAGCATAGCTCATAGCTTCCGGCTCAGGTTGCGACGGTGCAGCAACTCCTAGCGAATGCTGAAGTTCCTCGCGAACGACGTCGGCTATGGAATGGACCTGGGGTTGCGATGCAGGAAACATCCTTCGCAGCTCTTCGCGTACGACCGCCCTGATCGTCTCACGTAGGTCGTCGGAGCCCAGCGCATGTGCTTCCCCGTAGTTCGTCGTCGGCATGCGGCGGTTGTACTGCCTAGTGCGGATTGCTAGTGCCTTTTCGATTGTGGTGGCCTCCGAAATGAATTCCGAGACCGTCTTCGGTGGGTTGCGCACAAGTCCGGCGAAAAGTTCTTCCTTCACTCCCCGCATCAGGAATCGAACTTTCTTTTCTTCGGACATGGCGGGGTCGGCATGGCGAAAGAGGCGAGTCATTTCTTCGGTGTACAGTCCGATGTTCTCATTGGGGAGCTGCACACGGGTCTCGAGAAGGGTTTCAGCCCTTTCTTTCCGGATGACGCTCGTGAAGGTGTCGAGAAATCCGGTGCGAAAGAGGTCCCATGATGTTAGCGTGGACTCTCGATTCTCGAACCAGGTCCTTGCGCCATCTTCAAGGGCGAAGTAGACATGGCGTAGCTTCTCGTTGCAGTCCCAGTTGTTGAACGTGGAAACCCGGTCGTATGCCTCCAGCCAGCTTTCTGGATCCTCGCATGGTGATCCGCGGAATGTCGGCGGCTCCCTCGGTTGGTGCATGACGACCGTTGTAGGCGCCCCAGCGGTTGTCATTGTGGCTGTTGTCTTCTTCGCTGTGATCCTGGTGTTGTCCGGTAGGGGTTCGTATTCGGGGGGTAGTCCTTTCTGCCGGCGGCTGGTTCGAGGATCCGGGTTGTCCTTAGAGTCGTCTTCTTCGCGGCTTGGGCTTGGGTCAGCGCTCCGCGGTGGCGTCCGGATCATGAAGCAGCACCTCCACCAGATGTCACGTGGTCGTGACGTCGACGAAGACAGCAGTCGGCGTTTGCAGAATGAAACTGTTTATTTGGCCGAACTTGTGGCCGGGAAAATGAGAACTAGAACTACAGCAATACACGCTGTACAATGATAGCGGCGAACAGGGCGTCGTCCGTCGAGCAACTGACAAGCGATCAAGCGCGTCGGCTTTTATACAGGCGCTATCGAACTTTCCAGCAATATCGCTGGTGGCGGCGTTATCTCTAGACAAAACTGGAACATTCGCGTGCGGGGCGCAATCTTAACAACCCGATCTACTACAATCGCGACGCTTCTAGAACACTACTTCGCGGACAGCGTCGAGCGTTGATAACCGTCCCTGCCGGTCAAACCCGAATACATCAAAACAAGACAAGAAGTGGGCGTGGCAATATGTATACAACGCAGTCAAGGGCACATGCGAACGTTGGTATGTTACTCTGCTCTACTATGTATGCTGCTTTACTTAGTTGAAAATAGTTTGAGGGTTGGCAATGCGAGGGAAAAGGTCAGTTTGGCCGCAAGGGTGAAGCAATGAATGCGATAACAACAAATTGAAATGTTATACGAAGTAAGGCTAGAAGCTCACTCCTTTAGAAAATGCGGCCGCTGCAACGAGCAAAGTGACCTTCGTGGTCTGTGGCTTCAACGCAAACTTTTCGATGAGAGCACAACACGTACAAAGCTATGAGCCAACTGCTCATCGCCTCCAAAGGTACGGAACAGGGCGCGCGCTACCGCGGGCCACCACACCCGTTCGGTCAAAGCACGCATTTCCTGCCGCACACGCGCAGCTCCCACTGCGGCTCCTGTCTCCGTGCGCATTTCGCACGCGAAGATGACCGGGTCGTTTAATCTCTGCCTGAGCAGCGTTCGTCAGCAGCACTCACACGCTTTCGATCGCACATGGAACACACGACGAGCGGGGCGACGTTATCGATTTGAACTTTATACGGAACATGACAGCAAAGGCAAAAATGCGCCTGCATGTGCATTTCCCCATGTAGTTTTCCGTATAGTTTCCATAGAGTTTTTATATTTGCTATCGCAATAGAAGTGCTCAAAAACTCCATTCGATTTAGGCTGAGCAAGACGAATTGTTCGTCAACTGGGATTTTTTTTTTTTCATTAGAAACCCGCTTCGCGCCCCATTCACATGAGTGTTCTATATCTTTTAATCAGTGTACCTCCACAGATCGTTTCCCTTCTCTCTCATTTTTGTTATAAACCTCACTGAGTCGTTGCTTTTCCTGTCTGTTTAAGAGGGTGCAGCTGCATACGTGAAGTGCTGAACATGAAGTTAACACTAGCATTGAACTAAATCAAGTCTAAAGCTCGGGTTCGCTGTAAAGCATGCACAACGCTCAAAACTGCATCGTTTCTCACGCTGCCACAGAAACGTACTCAGTGCGGAAGGAGGAAACACCTATGCACCTCGCTTCAACAAGGTATTGCGCGGATATCTCAATATGTGATCATTGTGTGTCTGCTGCGCGGCCGCGCCTAACCTTTTCCCGGCCGACGCACGATCAAGGAGGTTTAAAACCTGCTTGCGCACGATCAATGCCGCTTAAACGTGGCGCTGACAGCTCAATGTTTCCAGTTCCCAACGTCTTCATCAGAGGCGCCTTCACTCATTCGACACGCGCCGTTCCCTGCGCGCATGCGTGGTATAGCTGGCGGGCTATGCCACTGACAGAGCCTTTTGTCCAATCAAGATAGAGCTGATTCAAGAGCGGTCGTTCTGAGCAAATCGCGTTCTCAAAAGCCAACACGACAACAACGGGCTCAAATTTGCGGTTCTCGCGTATGCACAGTGGCTCAGTGCCGCCGGGAACACATATCGCGACAAAACGCCATGGCTTCTCCGGTGATCGGGCTCGTAAATAGATACGCACACACATACGGCATCGACCGCCCTTGTCCAATCTGTCGGACGGGACCCAAGACGCAAGGCTCCGGAACACTGCTTTCGAATGCCGACTGTGCCCGCGCTCCGGGTATCCCCTCGACGTCAGGAAAAATATGAGGAGGGCGAGAAAATAGATAGCGCCCAATTCGCATCAACCGGCAGGGAAAAAAAATGAAAACGCGAAAATGGTGCCATCAGAACCTTTAAAAGGATAACAATAACGGAAGAAAGGAACTCCACTGTACGCGTGGATCGATTCTGTTCTTCTCCCGGAAGACGTGAATAAGCGCCGCATAAAAGAGAAAAACTACAGCGGCGTATTGAAATGGGGATTGGGGGGTGAGAATAGGGGAGCAGTGTTTGAGGGTTGATGTTGCTTCTCGGGTTTCGCTGGCAGCGGGGTGCTTTACGGAGCGCGAAGCTCCCGCCCGCGCTGCGTGTGTGGTCAACCGCGGGAGGCGACCGCACGCTGTCATTTTCCCCCTTTCCACCCCCTATACCCCCCTCCCTAACCCCACCCGGCTCTTGTACATATATTCCTCCACTACGGCTGTTTCACCCGCCGGGTTGACTTCATGAGCCGGGCTGTGCGACAATACGCACTTTAATTGACAGCACAATGCCAAGAGGGCAAGCTGCATTCGAGGGGAATGCACTCGTCTGGATCTAATCGGGAGTTCATTCGCCGTCACTCCCTTCCGCGCCTGCAACTACACTTTAGGCCAAGTGGCCGCGTTGGAGAGAGGAGGATGGTTGCCAGAGGGCCGCTGAACGCTTTTCCCCGAAAAGAGAAAACGATCGGAGGTGCTACAAATGCGTTGAGAATAGCTTACTCGCATGCGTGCACGGTCTTACAGCAAAGCTGCCCTTCACTTCTGTGCATGTTCGTGAGCACGACAATCGTGAGCAAGCGGTACTCATTCGACTCAGTAAAAAGAGGACCAAGAAAACGTAACCGCAGCAGGCTGTGCTACGCGTCAGAATATGCTGTCTGAAGTGATTTGAAGGGGCCCGAAAATTGCTCTGACACAACGCTCTTAGCTTCCGGAGGCGCCTTCGCCGTTGACGCGCTAGGTTCTTTAACAGTGCCGGTTTACAGAGTACACGGCAATGCCGTACCGTAGAGGCTGGCATGTGACTTGCTAATTTGCAAGGCGTATATTAGATACTTTAATCATCTCATCATCGAGCAACTCGCGTAGCTAAAAGGTTTTCGGGTCGTGGTACATTTAGCACGGAATGGTAATGACGTAGCGTAAACAGTACAGACGTCACTGTTAAACAGCATGTTATGTCGAAGACACCCCGAGCGGTTTTGAATGTTTATCCTCGGTCGAGTGTTCCAGTCGAGTGTTTAGCAATGGCCCCCGAGATTGCGCGCCGGCAGGCCGGCGCGCAATCTCGGAGGCCATTGCTAAACACTCGACTGGAATAATTAAAAATACGTCTTTCTTTCCTGGAAAGATAGGGAGGAGAACAAGAAAGAAAAGAAAGGCACAAAGGTTGACTAGAGTAATCAGTTTTCTGCCTTATACGTGTGGAGGGATATGAGGAAGTAAAAGATTGAGGAGGAAGGCCTGACAATCTTCGAGCTTGGTTCAGCCTATCTGCAGTCGTGCACCCGAGCTGGCCACCTTCGTGTATAGTGCACATGAGCTTGTATGGCTTTCTGGGATCGTTCGGTGCGAACGGGCAATACCTGGCAGACGGCAGAATTACTGTTGGAGTAGCTGTGTAAAGTTACAATGGCATAATTAACCAAAAAACGCTGTAAGTGTTCACTCTGCACGTTAGTTACGAGTGCAAACAAGGGCCGTTTAGATGAAGACGACAGTAGCGCACAACGTTTCCATGACATAATGTGCTGCTCTACTATTTACAGTAGAGAGCGTATCAACCCTTCTGCGAGAGGCTCGAGAAATCTCCAGTGTGCCTTTAGCGAGCGCGTTTCAGCGGAGGATAGCGCGTTTCAGCGGAGCGCGTTTCAGGGGAGAGCGTTTCAGCGGAGCTATAGAAGCAACTAATAAGCTCACTTAAGCTACCTCTGGCTAGTGCGTGCATGCATGAACTCGATCTCACGCCCCTTTACGAGAATTCGATGCACTACTGAGTTAATGGAAGGGAGACTAGACTTATGCTTAGTTACAAAGAAAACTGAAGCGCATTTTTAAAGCGTATAGCTAACGAAATAACTGCGTCTGCTTTTTTCTTCTTCTTCTTTTTTTTTTTTTCATGTACACCGGGCGTCACGGCGCGGACCTGCAATTCCGATTCAATGGAACTACGTTAAGCGCACTCGCATGACCGGTCGTGTTGTAGAAGCTCACTGTTATAGCGTGTTAGGGCGTTAAGCATAAGTGAGGTTTACTGGTTGACAAGCTTCGCCGCGGTCTCACTGACAGCAGTCATCCGTTCCTGCAGCTCTCGCGTAGCCTCGCGAATCTGTGTGGTCCCATCCATTCTTCGTGTTCCTTGCGTCTTTTTAACGCGAAGCTTGCCCTCAACGCAGCCACATGTCGCGGTCACTCGGCATCCATCACCTGTGAGTATAACCTATAGCTACACTGGACTCCCATTAAGGAGGCGCCTTGCCCCACGTAATCAGCAATTCACTTAGCCGACCAAGGCACGCGGTGAGGCGTCGCAATAGGTCCTATGGCTGTTCCGTGTTTCGCCCGTGCGAGCGCCCCGACCACGCGGTGGCATGCGCCGCACCTGTCGCTTCTACACAACGCCGTGAGCGGATGAAGCCCTACAGCAGATTAATTAAAACGAGCCGAAATGCGAGATAAGCCTCGCGAATTGTACGACTGGGCTCTGCTCTGTGTATGTTTTACCTGATATACGATGGGCGTTGGTTCAGAAAGGGGCGCTAAACTTGCCAGGTATGCATCTTCAACCCTAATACGCAATGCTTTCAGGTGGGCGCTAATGTTGTGTTCGTGCAAGGATATGACACTGAGAAAAGGTATCCAGAAACGAAGGATGGGTGATTTTATGGATCTCAAAAGCAGCATGAAAATTTTCGTTAGCAATCGGTGACCTTTCGTAAGCTAAGTGAATACGCATATCAGCAATAAAGATCGCTGTAATATAAACAGAGTCGAGACGTCCTCACGTTGAACATATTTAGTCGAGAACAGCACGACTAAGCTAGATAAACCCGATCATAGTAATCACAGCAAATAAATACGCAAGAACCGGATAAATTTTGCGAGGGAATTGCTATACGAAATGGACTATATATAACATCAAGCAAAAATTAGAAATTCGTTGTTCGGGAACCAAACGGTACGTTAAAGGTAGTGCGTACTGAGCGAACGTGAATATTCACACAAAACATCAGTTTATTCGAATGAACAGCTTTCTTTGTAGCGTGATTTAGTAGTGGTATGAACTGAGCAAGAACAAAGGCGATCATATAGGTTTATATTAGGCATGACAAACATGAATCGAAACCATCGCATAATGAAAACAAACAATAAAACAGACAGGGGAGCTATACGCTGCTGGTCGGATATACATTAGTATTCCTCCTCAGTGCTTTCGGCACGCAATGTTCATATTTGAATTTCATTATTTAGCCGCTGCATGCATAAGCGCACGTATCTGCTGGGTATATATCGTTCGGAAGGCTAATGCACGCAAGATATACAAAACAAGGGCGGACG
>NC_051178.1:140351261-140375006 GCF_013339695.2 Rhipicephalus sanguineus
TGCGATATGCGATAGCCCGTCTACATGCGATAAAAACCCTAATATTCTGGTACAAGATGAACTGCATCGTTCGTTCCCTGATGAAACAATAGACTAAATACGTATATGTCTCGATCGTGGTTGAAACCAATGACGAGGTGGAGGTTATTAATGCTGCTGCGGTATCTAGCACTATCGAGGCAGCTAAGCGCAATTTGCGTGCGTGGTCATGCGTGCTGTTTTACAATCCCGGCCGCGGCGGCTGCATTTTCAGTGAAGGCGAAAATGTTTGAGGCCCGTGTACTTAGATTTAGGTACACGTTAAAGAACCCCAGGTGGTCGAAATTTCCGGAGACCTCCACTACGGCGTCTCTCATAATCTTATCGTGGTTTCGGGACGTTAAACCCCAGATATTATTAGTATTATGCGTGCTGTTTTACACAGCTGCTTCGATCCGCGCAAAAGGCTATGTTTATATGAATTTTTTTTGTGTGTGTTCTGAGCATGGTATGCAGGGAGGCAGGGAGGCAGGGAGGCAGGGAGCGTGTGTCATGAAGAGTACGTAAATTTGTTTGAACACCTTCCGCAATCAGGTGTATCCTCGGGTTTCCACTGTCGCGCACTTTCCATAATTTTGTACGTAAATTTTTTAGTGTCAGTATATTTTTTACTTTTTTCCCTTTCACCTGAAATGAAACGTGTTTTCACACAAGTTAGGCATGTGCCTGCAGCAACAAGGTCAAGTATAACATTCATTAACACAATTTTTGGTTTTCCCTGTAAGTAGCTCGTTACATCGACATCTTGAGGAAGCCTGCACTGGACAGTATAAGGCCCAAAATAAGGTGGCCCCATCCATCAGTGCTGGCCTTTCCCAGACGTCTTTCACATTAATCCCTATACTGTGACCACTGTCCTGCCACATGTTCTTAGATACTTTATGTCCTTATAGCCTGTCCTTATAGCCGAAACGTGAAAACAAGGCGCTGCACTATACCTTGCCCACACTCCTTCGCAAACTGAAGAACAGAGGCTCTCACAATGCCTTGATACACAAGATCTTGAAGTTAGAAAATTAGCATGAAATACCTTGACATGAAGCGTGCCTTCAGTAATGTTCTGTCGTTACTCACTGGCTTCTCTTCAATAAATTGCCAAAGAGTGAGTGAGTGAGTGAGTGAGTGAGTGAGTGAGTGAGTGAGTGAGTGAGTGAGTGAGTCATCATCATCATCAGCCTGATGCGCTCACTCCAGGGCAAATGCCTCTCCCTTGTTTCTCCAGTTAACCTGGTCCTGTGCTTGCTGCGGCCGTGTTATCCCCGCAGATTTCTTAATCTCATCAGCCCACCAGAGTTTCTGCCTCCCCCTGGCGCGCCTCCTTCTCTTCGAACCCGGTCTGTTACCCTGAATGACTGGCGGTTATCTTGCCGTCTCGGTACATACCCTGCACATTCCCACTTCTTATTTCGACTAAGATGTCCTTAACGTTCGTTTGTTCCCTGACCCACTCTACTCTCTTCTTGTCCCTTACAGGGACCCTGCAACACTTTTTTAAGTAATCATCGAATGACATTATTAAAAGAGCTTATTGCATCACGAATAGACTGCTGCAAATTTTTTTAGAATCTGTCAAGTACGGGCGGTGCTATAGAGATTTGTCGCATGCTTCAAGCGCTTTCTCGCTCCTTTCGTACTCGCGAGCGCGCTGAAAGCTACGCAGGGAGGGGAATGACAAGGGGGCAAGAAGATGCGTCCCTTCGTCAGCGCGCGTCACGACCTTGAGCATTTTCTTTTCTTTTTATTCTTGGAACGCGCGGCTTACTTTCAGTGTGATCGCGAGCGCGAGCGCGGGCACGTGGCGGCATCTTGCGACGGCCACGGTAACTGTGCAGCCCACGATGTTCAAATCAGCCAGTGGCCGTGGAGTTAAGGGTTTATGGCATCATTTGTCGTGAGCAGAGGGAACAATTTCTAGCTGACTTTGAGAATTAATAGTTGATATGCGAAATGCGCGGCGCCATCTCGTGCACAAGTTTAGAGTTAAGTCCGCCATCTTGGTAGCGTCCACGAAGCGGAGACTCCGCACTGCGCTGCCGTACACGACGAAACCCGCACGGATACAGAAAGCGCGAAAAGTGTTCTCTTGCGCAAATCGACCCACATCGGAAATGCCAACACACTGTTGTGTACCCTGTTGTAAACAGCGAGGACCTAAGGATCCTGGCGGGAACAAGGTGCGTGGTTTTTGCTTCACACGCGTCAGCGCCGTGTGTTTATCCGCAGCCATGCTGTTAGAACGTATACCGTGAATGTGTTAAAGGCTGGGACTGAGTAATATTGGGACTAAGAGAAACGCGAACAGCGGAAAGCGTGGCTTTCGGCAAAGTCCTACTGCGACATGCCTTGTCTGTCTTTAGGCGAATCTGTGCTCGCAGCCAGCGTCACCGTAGCGTTAGATTCTTGCTCCGGCTGGCGCTATCGCACCGCGTGTGCTTATCACCCTGCCAGTCGTGCCTGGCACTCGGAACCCGATAGGATATCGCCAGCCGGACTTTAACGAGGACTTTTAATGCGGAGCTTTGCTCATGTACAGGCCAAACCTGGTGCCACGATAAAGATGGTTCTGATAAACACGTTCACGCCAGACGAGTATTACGACCGTGGTCGATGATCCCTCTTTCATGGGCCAACTAATCGGATCGAGTTTGTTGGCCTCTAGTGCACCTGACGACCGACTATAATGGTGGCCTGTCGCGCTTTGCTTAAGCCATATCGTGCAGAATCTAAAGCAAGTTAATCGAAAGCAAATTAACCGCTATCTAAAGTGCTCGCGTGACGGATGTGCATATCGTCCTACTTTTATTTCAGGCGAAGCATCTTTTAATGTTACAGCCAGGTCAAAATATTCTAGTATTGTACGTACATACAGGTTTCGGTGGATGACTTCTCAACGCAAGTTTTAACTACCTGTATTTCTTGCAACCTGCAGGTTTCGTATCACCGCTTCCCAACAGACAACACAGTATACAAGAGGTGGATCATCGCCATCAAGCGTGATGAAGGGAAATACTTCAAGGTGACGAAATCCACAAAAGTCTGTTCAAAGCATTCTTGCCATCGGACTTTATTCCGGGTGTATCTTGTGGCAACAACTTACTGAGACGCCTGCCCCAGTGTATTCAACTTTGGCAAAATGCGACAGCAGCGCAAGCCACCTAAGGAGTGAACACAGAGTGCCTGTGTGCAAGCACATCCGATTTCAGATCAAGATGCCGCTCAATCTTCGACTGTGGAAGACCGGGGAGCTGGTCCTTTGGCTGCAGCAAATCTCGAGTCTGATTCAGCTGAAATGGAGGGAGACCACACTAGCTGTTCACCTACTGCTGGCACATTGGGAGGTTCTGGCAAGCCTGCCATTGAGGTGCAACATCTGAAAAGAAAAGCCAAACCAGTTGTGACATCCATGAACGCAGTGCAGGTTGTTAAAGCAATACTTATGTTCGTATCAGTGGTGTTATCCCTCAACAATGAGACTAAATAAAAATTTAATCGTGGTTTTTCGCGTGGCGATATCATCATATGATTAGGAGGCACACCATAGTGGAGTGCTCCGGATTAATTTAGGCCAAATGGACTTCTCTCATGTACGGCAGCGCAAGTAAACGGGCGCTTTTTCCGTAGCACCTCCATCGAAATGCGGCCGCCGCGGCCGGGATTCGATACCGCGACCGTGGCTCAGTCGGCTATGGCACAGAGCCATAGCCGACTGAGCCACCACAATGGGAGACAAAAACTGATCACAGAGCCCTTCGATAGTATCAGTGCATTTGTTTCTCACTTGTTTAAGGGGCGATTCGGAGTCTGCCCCAATGCCGTGGCTAGCTTCCACCAACAAATAAGAAAAGAAACCTATGCTCTCACTGCATTCGACTGGGACAGAACTTCCATATCAACATGAGCGAGATACGGCTTCGGGTGAGCGCGTAATCGCCGAGAGCCGGCACAGGGCAGGCACAGTGGCATCAGACGCCGTTCGCCGAGCATGTCACTAGTACTACACCAAAAAGCTTACTTACCCGAAGTCACACGTGTTCATGCGAAGCGATGATGGCGCACAGTATGCCTCGATGGTAAAGTTGTACGCCTTCTTGCGCTGACGGGCAGAGGGTCGTCTTTTATCGCAAAACGACTCCAACGTGTGCTCCGATATGTTCGGTACGACCGTCAAATCTGTCGTCCAGCCCGGGCTGCTAAGACTCGGAAAGCACGGCTGCTGGAGCGGAGCGAGAGGGTTTGCCATTATATATATGCACCTGTTACGCGCGGTCGAAAACCTTCAATGCAATGCAGATATATTTCAGCGCGACGAAGCTGGAAGCGGAGGCTGGAGCTGGGCGAACGCCTACGAACACGCCGAACACTTGACGCTACCAAGATGGCGACCGGACTAGCGGTGCCCAGTGTTAACAGACGACCAAGTAGTTTTGCATATCGTCTATTGTAAGTTCCAGGCCGCGTGCTGCGCTGTCATGTTTGGCTCACGTGTTGTCTGAAGTCTCGACTACCGATCGGCAGCGTTTTCTAACCATGCTGAAAAAGTGTTGCAGGGCCCCTTTAAGGTTATACATTTTCCTTTCCATGACTAGCTGTTGTCCTCAATTCAAGTAGAACCCTTTCCGTAAGTACCAGTAAGATGCAGCTCTCATATGCCTTTCTCTTGAGGGATACTGGTGAACTGCCATTCGTGATCTGGGAATACCTGCCAAATGGGATCCCCCCAATTCCTATTGTTCTACTTACTTCATTATCCTGGCTGGGATGTGCAGTTACTGCTTGCCCCAAGCAAGACGTATTCTTTAGCCACTTCCGGTGCCTCGCTACCTATCGCAAACAGTTGTTCGCTTCCGAGTCTCTCAAATTTTACTTCAGTTTTCTGCGTATTAATTTTGTGAGTGAGTGAGATTACGATAACATTTCTGTACATACCTTCGCATGTTTTTCTCACTGATTCCGAATAAGACAGTAGTTAAGGAGAAGATGGAGGCATGAAAGGATGGAAAATCCTTGAACAGGTAGTGTCGCTAAGGCCAACGTTTCGACAAGTGGTATTGTCGACGAGTGGTCAGTTGCTGCCTTGAAGTCTACTTGTCGAAACATTGGCTCGAGTGACACCCACTGTTGAAGAATATTCATTTGTCACTGATCACGAAAGAGAAGATGCCATCGCCAGTGAAACGCTTCCAAGAGAGGCAACTATGTGACTGTGAGATTCGATGAGTCACCCACTCCCGAAAAGACAATTCGATCGTCGCAACATTCTTTCGCGTTAGTGACAATCTGTACCATATTCTATAACGAGCGCTTCGCTGACGCACAGACCCCAAAATATGCGTTGGACGTATATGTATAGTACTATATTTATTTCTTTAAAACTTTATAGTTGTCAGTGCCCAATATTTCTAAATGACAGCAACGTATACTGATGACTGTAGTCTTGCCTGCATGTTCTACAACCAATCTGCCTTCTCTATGATTGCTGTGTGTGTTTATGTAGTATGTCCAGGCATTTCCTGAGCACTGCAAGAGCCTGTCGGAAGCAAACACGCGCGGGAGACATCTTGCTACTTTGAAATAAGCAACCGTCTATTGACGTGACAACAAAATGGCCCGTAGACAATAGCGGCGCGGCTCTATCACATCCTTCGTTCAGCTGGTTTTTCCTTCCAAATTTTTAAAATCCCTCCTCTCTTAACCAGTGGTTGTTAAACGTGTCTTCGCATAGCGAGATAGAAATTTACAAAATATCTCGGGAAATTCCCATGATCGTACAAAGTTTCAGTTGTACAAAGTTCAGTTCAGCGTTTCTATGCGTTTCTATACTAATGCCTTTCTTTGCAGTCGTTATATTCGGTAACTTTGCAATTTCACCTGCGTCTTATTTCTTTAGCCTGTCGGGACATTGTTACGAGCAATGTGCTCGTCTTTGTATAAACTTAATTTTCCTATAGCTCACTGCAATAGATTCACAATGGTGTTGTAAATGGGGTAAATACTGTTTGTAATACGTCTGCTCGGAGCAACACCCCTTTCGGGAACAAGGACCCATGCGAGCTATACATTTCTAAACAACCTCGATTATGTGTCAGAGCATAATGCAGGGGATACTAATGACCGACTTTCCCACACGCGTGAATTTATATGTGTCCGTATATGTCTGTATACGCTGCCCTTTCCAGCTGAAGTCAGTATTAAAAGAAGACTGGTCCGCGTTAACCCGTGTTTAAGAGGTCACTGCCCTCCTCGTCATTTCTTCGCACTTCATACAAACCTTCGAAAACGTGTTTCCTGTACGTATGCATTTTCCCTGGGAATCCCGTGACGTGTGCCAAGAAATATGTGGCATCTGCCAAGCAAGCGCATCGCAGTGGCCAATGTCCAACCGCACTCGTCTCGTTATCATTCGGCGGCGTTCTTTCGGTGACTCGAAAGGGGGGGAAAAGACGAGCGCGCTATGGGGGAGAGAATGTAAGCAATAGCTGGCTGGCGCTCATCAACATAATGAAATGCGCAAACAGAGCCATTGTCCGAATACTAATTTATGCGCGAGCCTTGGACGGACACGCTTGACCCGTCGCCATGATTGCCGGACCACGCGGGAACGATGGCAGCGCCGGTGGCCGCTCCCACGTGCAGCGTGCGAGAACGGCCTCTCATGCTAATGACACATCTATGTGTGCGTGCGTGCGTGTGGACGTTCTACGGACCTGCATATATGGACATAGCGTTTGTGCACACATACTTAGCGTGCCGAGCAGTAGGCGGCATGCCGATGGCGTAGCCTTCTGTATATATATAATCCCCAGGTTTCGCAGTGTTATACGTTTACGTATATACAGATACACCATGGTCCGATTCGACACTATTGGAATACTTGAGCAGCAGGTATTAGTATAGGGTGGACAGTAAGCAGATTGAGTCTGTTCCTGCTTTACACATTATTTTCAGTAAACATAAACCTAGCGCCCTCGTAAATATCTTCTATCAGCCCTTCTTCGCTTTTTCACACTTTTTGACACCGCGCGCTTCATGAATGTATAAGAGTGATGATCAATTTATGAACGCTTGGAAACACTTTCAATGGTATTAACCCATCATGCCAGATTCTCAGCCACCTTTCCTTTGAGGTAGAAACGATATGCAAGGTAATTCCACGCCAAACATCCCCGCCATTTCTACGACCATTTCAAATGCACTCGAAAAAAATCGTGCTGATTTCTTGGACTGAAAGCACTGGTATGCTGGAATATTTCGGAGAGAAAACAATTTTTGGTGACGTGGGAGCCTTCCGAATGTCACCGCCCACGTGGCCAACACAGCCGATCAATCCTGCCGCCCCCGCCGACTCCTCCGACATGTCTGCCTGTCTCTATATTCGGGCTTCGCACCACGTGAATCGCGTAACGAGTGAGTGATGTAAACCTTCGCACCGATTGCGAAATACTCAGCCGTCATTCAACGCCATCATCAGCCAGAGCACCAACACAGTTTGCCGCTATACACGTAGGTGCCCGTATTGCCTTACACACGCGTAGTGGGTACTTTGCGGAAGTCATCAACACTTTTGATAAAATACATACAAAGACAAAAGTGGTCGAGTGAGGCGTTCCAAGGGTCTATTTAATCCAAGACATGTGTACTTGCTCGTTGCGGCTCATTTGTCTTACATGAGCGCAGCCAAACTTTCGCCTTCTTGTGTTACAAGAGTGTAACACCTCCCGATTTTTTTTCTTTCCTCCTGGAACATTACAAGACCTCAGATAAAAGTCATATGCAGCGCACAAATCATTCCCGAAATACTTCAATAAAGATCAAATCTAATAATAAAAATTGTTGGGGTTTAACGTTCCAAAACGACGATATGATTATGAGAGACGCCGTAATGGAGGGCTCCGAAAATTACGACCACCTGGGGTTCTTTAACGTGCACCTAAATCTAAGCATACGGGCCTAAAAAAAATCAAATCCGGAAATAGTTAGACATAATATGTTTACGAAGTCAACTAATCTGGCCATCACATTTCTGAAGGATGTTTAGAGTGGCATTTAATAAACGACTTCTTATCAGTTATCAACGCTCAGACACTCAGAAATCGAAACACAGAAAGGCCTCGCCAGGTTGCACGTGACACCAAATGATAGATGCGCGAATTGTGAGCAATCCGAGACCACTAAGCATGCGTTATTCGAATGCGTTGCATAGGAATGTGTGGCCTCTTGTATGGCGGACCTTTGGAGTTATAGCTGCATCGCTGTCGCGAAGAGATAATGGCATGTTTGTCCAATCGTTACTCTTGGTCACATTGTACGTAACCTGGAGACGTCGATGCCAGGCAGATACTCGTCGACAACCACAGCGTGCAGTGTTCCCAGCCTTGCATCACATTCATCAAATTGTTTTCGGATGAAACATTGTTTTCGGATGAAGTGTTTTCGGATGAAGTGAGTGGTGTTGATGCCTTCTTAGTGCTGGTACACGTGGTTTTTCGCATTACGTGGGGGAAAACTGGAATTTACAGCGGTGCCATACTGAGTTAAGAAAACGAAACAAATCATGCGACTCCGCGTGCTACTCGCTTCTCCCCCCCCCCCCCCCCCCATCCCCTTTTTTCTCCCAACTTTTTGAGAAGTATGATACTTTTTGTTAACATGTTTCTTGTTCAATATATAGCTTGTTAACGTACAATGTATTACTGCAGTCTGCATAGGATTGCGTATAGCGTCTGTGTAAGTTATTCTGACGCAGTTTATAAGTATTTAGTTTATAAGCGCCAATAAACTGGTCCAGTAAACTTTCCTCTGTGGACTGCGTATACCGTTTGTATAAGTTATAATAAAGCAATTTACCAACACTTAGTGCATATAACTGCATCTAGCACTTAGTGCACTGGTTTTATTGGATCAGTGGACTTTCCTTTTAAGGCGAAAGCCTTAGATGCCTCATCAAACACGAGAATTGACCGTCGACGGCGTCGGCGTCAGCACGAGTGATGCAAAAAAAGTCATCGCGTGATGACGTCGCCATATGACGTCATCATGACGTCACAGATCGCCAAAATTTCTGGCGCCATCACGACGCCATTGTGACGTTACATGACGTGACGTCACGTGAAGACGTCATCACATGACATTGTCGCTTGGTGAAATATGGGCCGATCATGGCGGCTGCGCGCTGCGGTCGAAGGTGGGCCGACCAGGGGGGCTGCACAGGTGAGGTGCAAAAAGGTTCCAATGCCTCCGATCCTAGAGGCAGTGCAGAACCATGTTATATAGGTGCAGAAAGCTATCGGAGAGGGGAGGATCAAGACATCGACTGAGAAGGAAAAAATAAATTACACCATCTCCCGCTAAAGGGGACCATGAGGCGATGCGAAGCCGGAGCACTTGCACGATCGCGTTCCGTTGGCGTTCGTTGGGCATGCTACCGATCGCGTCGTTGAACGCGAAGAGGGACGCTACGTGCGTCGTATCTTCCATCTAGCCTGGCCGTTAATTCTCACAGGGCGAGCGGGGAACGCGGTCGACAGGCGGGCGAGAGGGGGGCAGCGTAGGAGAGGAGAGAGAAGGGGAGGGGACGCGCATGCGCTCGAGCTCATCGCGGCGTTGCGCAGGAGAGAATTTCGGCATGTCTAGCCCGCGTTTCAGAGGAAGAGTGGAAAGGGGGAGGGGAGAGGGGAAGTGGAGAGGGGAAGGGGAGAGGGTGAGTGGAGAGGAGGTGTGTGGAGAGGGTATGCGCATGCGCAGTAAGGGTGGTCACGCCGCACACCACCACCACCACCACCGGATTGAGCTCCGCCTTAAGATACTTCGCATCTAAAAAAAAGATGTCTTCAGCCTTACCCCCGTATTCAGAAACGCTCCTTGACTTGAACTTGACTTGCCACCGCCTTCAACGCGTTTCGAACGCGCTGCCTTTAGGCGGTGCCAAGGCAGCACAAACGCGTTTCGAACGCGCTGCCCAAGGCGGTGGCGAGTCAAGTTCAAGTCGAGGAGCGTTTCTGAATACGGGGGTTGGAGTCGTCTTAGGCGAATGCATAAGGGACCCTGCGAGTTTCGCAGTAGTCAGCGGCATGTTTTGTGGTGCGGAATGAAAATATTGTCTCCTACGTTGCCTTTTCGAGCGAAGCTTGCTTCATATACCTCCCCAGGTTTCATGTTAGTGGAGCTGTCTTGTATAGTATAGTATAGTATAGTATAGTATGGCAAGGGGTGGGAAAGGGAAGTGAGGGTGAGGAGGAGGGCAATGCCACCAACTTGCCTGTTTCCTTAGTCTTCACACCACTACTAGTGCGTATACCTACCCCAATCTTTTTTAAACAGCGGAGCTCTTTAAGCCGGGCGTAATGTGTCTGCTGGATCCAAAAACTATCATCATCATGAACCGGCACGCGCTCTCTCCCTAGCACGGTAGGCGTTCCTGAGGTAAGCTATAGCCAGAGACGGAGCGCTAGGACGCTCGCCAACGCGAGCCAGAGTTGAAGCTAATACCGGTGTCACACGAGCACTTTTGATCGCGATCAGGGCCGATCCGGATCGGACTTCTTGAACGCGATCAACAAGTTTGTCGCTGCTACACGCCGCACATCCTAATCCGGATCGAGTTTGGCGCAGACGTGAGCAAGATCGCGATCACAAAGACAGATCGCGATGTGGAGATAGCGATCGTCTTGATCCCGATTAAATGTGACAGTGTAGCAGCACCTGATCCGGGTCGACCCTAATACGAGTCTGCCCTGATCGCGGTCAAAAGTTCCCGTCTGACACCGGTATAAGTTTAGCTTGTGGGTATACTTCGATAAACATGGGCAAATACTGGGATGAAGCTTGTATAAGGAGGGTGAATGAGGGATAAACATTTTCTAGCCGTGTATAGCATAACCGTTGTAATATGAATGTTAAAGCTTGATGTGACTTGCCGAACTTAGCAAAACTTGATATAGCATAACCTAGCAAAACTATAGCAAAATCTTAGCAAAATGATCGAATAACACAAAATACAAGTCCGCTCTTGCAACAGCAACCTCGTGCAAGGCTAGCCATGGCCTTTTTTTTATCTGCCATGGTATTTATTAAAATGCGCATAGGAATGCACATTAAATGGGGCACAAATAGTATGAAACATAATTCCAATCACATAGCAACAATAAGCGCACAAGCGTTCCAAAGGAAACACTTGACGGCTAACATAAAGAGCATATAGTACAGCGAGCGTTCTTCATATCGTGTTGTGGAGAGTTCTTCATATCCCTTCTGAGAAGAGTTTCCTGCAGTTGTACCAGGCATTGTTCGTTGGCTATCTACGGTACAGTGCACCTGTGCTCTCGTGTACGCGTGCAACATGCATCCGTACTTTGGAGAGCCTTCAAGCGCGAGCGCTGCGAACGTGCCTAGGGCTACCAAGGTGTACAACAACCTCTGGCACCATAGAGGAATCACGTACATGCCCTATAGAGGTTTGCTTGTCTTGTGAGCCCCTTCGAGTCCACCTTCGACTGCTGACTCGACACGCAAACCATCCCTTGTCTTCGCTCCAGAGAGATCGACCAGGCTGCACCTACTCAAGATGCCTCGATACACACAGGCACGTAATCCCTTCTGACCTTACACCAGTCATCATCCCCACAGTGCCACCGTGGACGCTGAACAGGCCACTGGTGTCCCTTCAAATACCCGGGATTACGAAGAAGCGTCGTGTTCTGTGTGCTGCGCTCAAACAACTCACCTTGGCATATTTGACTCAACGTTACGACGACACTCTGCACATATACACCGATGGATCTGTGACTCCGTGCGCTTCGACTGCGGTCTTTGTGATCCCTCATCTGGGTACCTCCCGGCAGTACAAATTAGATCACAGGTCGTCTTCAACGGCTGCAGAACTTGTTGCGATACGGGAAGCTATCCAATTCGTGTCCGGACAATCACCACGTAAATGGACGATACTATGAGACGCAAAATCCGCATTACAAGCTACTGACTCTTGCTCAAGAAGGGGACAATATTATGCACTAGCTTTTGAAATCCGTCACGCATTCGACCTTACGCAGAAGATTGGTCACTCAGTTACACTGCAATGAATTCCTGGACACTGTGGATTGGCAGGCAACGAGCTTGCTGATGCTGAAGCAAGAGCCGCTGTCTCTATAACACCCCCACCGACGTGAAAGTACCGCACACGCGAGGTGATGTGAACTCTTTATTGAGATTGCTCATGCGAGAGTGCATAACCACTTATTGGTCTCAGCCAGACCATCGATACAGGCGTCTGCGGGAAATCGATCCGGAATTGACTTTTCGCCTCCCGGCTAGAATGAACCGAGGCAACGCCAGTTTGCTGCACCGGATTCGTCTGGGAGTTGCATTCACTCGCCGCTATGCACACCTCATCCGCCGTGCGGACAGCCCGAACTGTCAACGATGCCAAGTACATGAAACAACAGCACATATATTTTGTGACTGCCCACTTTACGTGTCGCAACGTAATACACTTGCTTTAACGTTGGCAGGAATCGGTGTGGCAACACTAAGTGAGACGGGTATTTTGTCAGCTATGTACGACCAGACAAAATCACCAACTGCTATCAAGGCTGTGATAGATTTTCTTAAGAGCACAGAACTGGACACCAGACTCTAGCGAAACCACTATGTTACGTGGTTATTGTATATACGCATATATCTTTCCTCTCCCCATCATCACCCCTCATCACTCCTTTTTTCCCCTTTCCCTTTTCCCCTGTGCAGAGTAGCAGACTAGAGCGCACTAGCTCAGGCCGACCTCTCTGCCTTCAAATAAATTTCTCTCTCTCTCTTCATATCGTGCATAAGCCGGTACTCCAAAATAGGGTACCGGCCTATGCTTGCCCAATGTGAACTGAACTAATGTTTACGCATGCGTTCTACCGATGATGAAACGACAATATGGAAGCAGTAAATTTGCTTGTTTTTCTACGCGTGATTCGCAGCCTGCTGTATTGACACATCGTGTAATAGGACTGATAACTGTGTATTCGTGTATGTATACATGCCCTTTGTTCAATGCTTTTTACCTCATAGGATTCCGGTCATATGAATCGTTATCAGTGCCCAATAAAAGTTCCTTTGAGTTTACGTCTCTTTATGGCATAGAAAGATCGTAAGGGAGCTTAAGATATTTGTCTCCCAAAGCGGACCGCTTGGCTCTATAAATCGTCTCTTCTTTTGTTTTTTGTTTTGTTTTTTTGCTAAGCAGGACTAGAGGGACAGCTTACTGTTTTCCCATAGTATAGTACGTATACATCACAGTGAGTCGTTTACCTTTAATTTTCTTAAAAAAAGAAAAAGAAAAACACACCCACCGCCATGGCGGCGAATGAGGAACATTCATTATGCCAGATGGCGTCACGTAGCGCTTGATCATTGGCAGCTGACCAAAACTCGCAGCGTCGCTTATGATGAGCATGATGAGGATGATGCTTTTGGGATAATTGGCACCCACCCACTCTGGGTGATCGGCCAAGAGTCGGGCGGATAATATGGTCTTAGGTTTGTGACTGCTAACTAAACCACCTTGCGTAAACTTCAAAACAAACGAACAAATAAAAAATCGTCATGATAGAAGGTCCTAAACCAAAAATGATTAGCGATTGATGTAGCATTCACCTGACACGACTCGAAGGCGAAAGCTATCTTCCTCTTCTTTTTCTTCTCGGTCGATTGTATAGATCCTTCTATAGTGTTAGCGCTCACAGCGCCGATGTGCCCTTACAAAAAAATATTGCAGTCTTGCTCCTGATATCTTACAGACCATGAGTCACGTAAGGCGCAAAATGCGTGAAGACGGGTGACAGACTTTCTGCCGCCCCTGTCACCTACCAGTGGGAAACTGGTACACTCCAGACTTAGCAGCTATGAAATTACTGTAATGAAGTTACTCTTTGATGTAATGTGTAATGTTACGAATTAGTTTTGAGGGCTGGTAGTCAGGTAATGTAATGAATTGCGTGAAACGAGCAACTTCAACAAAATTACTCTATACTTTCCCGATTACTTTGGACTAATATGAAGTATGTACGCTTCCATTATGGCATAAAAAATTGACCAATAAAGGAAAGAAAAAAATTCGGGAGCCTTCCCCCAATCGGGGAGAGGGGAAAGTGGGCGTGTCTGACGTACTGCCTTTCTTTGTTTGTTTCTTTCTTTTTCTTTTCTTTCTTTCTTTCTTTCTTTCTTTCTTTCTTTCTTTCTTTCTTTCTTTCTTTCTTTCTTTCTTTCTTTCTTTCTTTCTTTCTTTCTTTCGATTTGCGCAATACTCCCTCCTGTTTCCTTCCTCCATGCCAGGAATTGGGCCTTCATCCACGTGCTTAGCAGCACAACACTTCATTTGCTACAGGACAATCACGGTCATGCGTTCACATCTAGGAAACAATGAAATGTGGCAAGGTAAAATGACAAGTCACCTCGATAAAAGATCAGATTGACACATCAGCAACGGCTGATCGCCGACAAGCCTACGATCGAGAGAGCATAAATTATTGGATAACGCTGCATACAAATGCGCATATGACCAGCGCAGCTTCGAGGGCCGCATTTCTGTACGCTCGCCGCTGACAGGTTTATCGCGTACGACGCCGCCACCGAAATCTATGAGTTATAGCAAGCTTAGCTCGAATAACAAAGGCAAGTTAGTCAGAGTACTAAACCTCAACCGTCGGAACGAGGCAGGAACAGAGAAAAGCCGCGTAGCTTACCAACTCGAAGCCTTGAATAAAGCTTTTGGAAGGCCACAGCCCTCGGAGCTTCAGACAATAGAGATTTACGACGGCTCCACGCTTTGCTGAATAAATTAACTTTTTAATTAGTGGAGACAGGCGGTCGGGTCAAATGGGAGAATTGAAGTATACTTCCTACGAAGAGCCCATCGCCGCTTTGGGATTTTTCAAAAGCGGCCTTTGGTAATATTTTCGGAGTATTAAAATTCGACCAAATTCACCGGCGAAACCGAAGCGTCAATGAGAGCAATGAGCAGACGACCAGAATGACTCTGTGTTCACTATAGAACGATTGCAGCGGTGTTCTTTTCCAATCGTTAGCGCACGTGCGCTACGCGTGCTCTATATATAATTCGCAAGCGCAGCCCGCACGTATACACGAAGCGAAGCTTAAATAACGACACTTACTCATTCTAGGCGTCTCGGAAGAATATGACAGATGCGCTCTCCCACTTTTCGGTTTCGCCATTGAAATTGTGCTGATTTCATTACTCTGATAAAATTACCTGCGGCCGCTCTTTGGAAATATCAAAGCGTCAATGGGCTCTTCACATCAAGGGCTCCAATTCTCCCATTTGACCCGACCGTCTGTTTCCGCTAATTGAGCAGTTCACTCATTTATTTTTTAATTACCACTCTAATTGATGTCACTAGCCATCTTAAGAGGTTTGCCGCTACCGAAAAAGTAATTATGAAGGCAGCGAGCGAGTATTTTATTTCTCTTACTTTTTATGATTTTCAAGCGCATTTCTTGAAACACCATGTATACAGTTCAGCTCGCAAGTTTTGCGCGTTCGTAACTTTCAGTACTTCTTTCTCCATTCTTCATGTGTTGCTTAACCAATGTCTTGATTTTACCCTCGCCTTGAGCTACCATTACGAAGTATTAGTTGTTAAATGAAAGGCTTGCAGATTACACCACATGTGTGAGTGTGTTCCAGATGGGGGGAATAAGTCAGTATGGATATTGCGACCCCACGGAGCGGGATGCATCGAAATGACACTTCGTTTCTTCGTTTCATAGAATTTCTTCTATTTTCTTCGTTTCATAGAATGCAGACGATAACATCATTTTGCAGCTTTTCGCTGCAGTAATGGTCTCTCCCTGCCATGAAAATGATTAACACAATTTCGCCGTATATATACAATGTCGAGCTGCATGCAAACATCATTTGAATCACAAACTGACGCTTTGTGGCATGCTGTGACGTACACTGAATCCAACAGCTTGTAGAACGAAAGCGGCGAGAGCTTCTCGGAGCTCCGAGCGAACGCCGCTTTCGCAACTTTATACCTTCACGTGTACTCAGCTTTCGAAACCGCGCCTCATTTGCAATATAGCCGATGTCAAGAGTACAGCGCCCAATTATGCTGGCCGTGACGTGAAAACGTAGCTTGCCTGTATACGTCTATAGTGGTCTCGAAATGTGAACTTTGAAGTGATCTGCGCCAGTGTGATCGCGACTCTTGCTCACCTTGCACCGTACTCACCTTCGTGATTCATTTCACGTTTCACGCGCAACTGTGAGTGCTCGTCACTCGGAAAGGAACGATGGAGACAGAGAGAGGAGGGGATGGCAAAGAAGGGGGGGTGGGTGTAGAGAGATAGAAACTATAGAGCGCTGACTGCGCAGTTCCGTATATACGCGTGCGCTTATCGCTGTGACAACGTCAGCGCAGCGTTTGCATCACAAAGAGCGGCATTTAGCGCGCGAGTGTGTGCCGTGAATATACGAGGTGTCACGGAGCCTCGTCCTGGGGGCACTCGGCGCTTCTTGCATTGTCTCTACGGGCTACGCTTGATTTTAGCATGACAAACTGGCTCTATACATAACGCACGCGCGATGGCGATAGATGGGGAGAGTCGCCATTGTCTCACGGGCCTGCGGCCACGCTTTCAGCGTGCACGCTGCGTGGCGGCGATGCCGGAACACTTTGCCACGGTCTTGTTTGGCGCGCTCCTCGGCTGTCGGAAGTGGGTGTGACGCCGATAGCCCACATAATGCGAGACTTGACACTCGTCGGCTCGCGTTGTGCCCAGTGTATGCACTCGTGGGGCTGCATGTGTAGGACGTATACGTGAGAAGATTGCACGATGTTGCATTCACGGCGATTATTGTGCACGTATAGTTTCGTCTGCCCGTGTTATCTATACTTTGTTATATACGCGTCAGTAGTGAACTCACATCATTCCTATCGTCAGGACGCGCATTCATGGTTGGTTAGAGTCATATTTTTTTTTTTGTTTCTGGAACTGTATAGTTCTGCTATATCGATCTGGGCCCGTTTTCACAGAACGTTCTTGCACAGCGTTTTCACACAACGTAGTGATGATGATGATGATGATGATGATGATGATGATGATATACAGTATTTAATGGCGCAAGGGCTAATGATGGCCAAAGAGCGCCAGGTCATGGGACAGACGATGTGATCAGTGAAGGGGTTTAGTGGCTGTATAAGGGCCTAGAATTCCGCGCACTAAAGGTGCGTAAAAAATATAATTGTTAAAATCATGAAAGTGACGTGAAACATGCGTGATGAAGATGAGTCATAAGCGACCATGGTAATAAAATGACAAAGTGTGCAATTAGCACGGATACCTCGTCGACACTCTTGACTCCAAGGGCTGGGAGGTCAGTGCTTTCTGAATTGCACATACCGCAGCAGCAACCTCTGCTGAGAGGCCGTGTTATCCCTGGGCATATAACGTTAAAAGTTCTTACATCTTTTAAAAATTCTAATAGAGCTTCATGTTTGAAAAGATGTTCATTTCCTATTAGCATTGCTGGATGAAGTGGTATGCGTTGTTGGTATAATAATGCCAAGTGTTTTTTTCCTGTAAGACTCCAGTCCTGAGCATTGTAAGAGTATGTGCAGCACTGTTAGTGGTCCACCACATCTATCGCACCTCGGTGGGTCGCCACCGGAGAGAAGGTGTGCGTGTGTGTTGTGTGTGTGTCCTATTCGAAGTCTGCAAAATGTGACATCCGTATGACGTGCTTTTGATATGGGTGGCCAGTGTCCTAGGTATATATGGCTTCACCAAGTGCAATTTATTTCGTGTTTCACTGTCCCACAAGCGCTGCCAGTAAGCCCTGAGCTTTCGTTTCAGGAATGGTTTTAGGTCTAGAACAGGGACAGCTATAGACGTATCGGCAGCGTTGTCGTGGGCGGATGCAGCTAATTGGTCCGCCAACACGTTTCCTTGAATCTCGCGGTGCCCTGGCACTCACACAACGTTGTGCGCAGGCGCGCAAGTTTGGCCCTCCCTATATAACCACGTTTCCTGATTAAAAGAAATTTCAGTTGATAGTCAGCGCTGTGTCCTGTCGTATGTGTGCCTTAGCTTTTCTTCCTCGTTATTGTCGCGCTGTAACCCAATGAACGTTCTTGGGGTGATAATGGTCGTAAGTATATAATGACTGCCAAATGGTGACAGCGAAGATATGGTTAGCGATGCCAGCCAAACAATCAGAAAGCTTTCTTATACGAAAATCCTTTGAGAATTTGACCCCGGAACTTTTTCAATCTTTTCTGGCTTTTTTTTTTTTTTTTGAACGCACCTTTCATTCCTGCTGTCGATGCGCCTTTGTGGTGCGATGGTAGGCAGGAGGTGCGTTACACTTCGGGTGAGTTAACAATTAACAATGATAACAACGATAATGATATCAAGTAACGTATTAATGATGCCCATTTCGCCCGTTGCATGTGTGCTGTCTGCGTGCACCTTTAAAAATGGGCGTCGAGTACGAGCTCCTTTAATGGCACAAACATTTTGCTGGATTAAGAAACGAAGATGACTTTTAAGGGCTCATTTTTGTTTGTGAGACACAACATTAATGAGAAGTAATAGACAATAATGCCAAGGAAAGTATAGGGGATGTTATTTGTAAAATTTGGGATTTACATTTATATCCAAATTATTACAAATAACATTCCCTATACTTTCCTTGGCATTATTCTCTATTAGTTCTCATTAATATTGGATTAAGAAACGTAGCATGAACATCGTGCCTAACCTCGCGTAAATGCGACACGCCGCTGTTTCAAATTAAACACCAAGAACGTTCCAATGAAAGCCCGTAAGATGATGCATGCCTGCGTTTGTCATTGCATAGCACCGTGATGTTTGTATGGGCCAATCCGAGTATTGTAACGCCGTACTTGTACCGTACAAGGAAATTCTCATTTTTGGCAGGTGCTTCGGATTATTCAATATTTTTTAGTAAATCTTTGTTTCATGAGTCAGCGATCGTGTTGTCTCATTACCCGCCGCTGTGGTCTAGTGGTTATGGGGCCCGACTGCTGACCCGAAGGTCACGATTGAATCCCGGCCGTGGCGGTCGCATTTCGATGGAGGCGAAATGCTTGAGACGCGTGTGCTTAGATTTAGGTGTACAGTGGGGTCCACTGTTAAAGGGAACACTCTAATGAGCAGCTTTCATTTTGCTGGCCCTCTAACAGCAAGTGGACAGGGAAACATTGCTCATGCACTGCACGAGTCTGTAATAATAATATCTGGGGTTTAACGTCCCAAAACCACGATATGATTATGAGAGACGCCGTAGTGGAGGGCTCCGGAAATTTCGACCACCTGGGGTTCTTTAACGTGCACCTAAATCTAAGTACACGGGCCTCAAACATTTTCGCCTCCATCGAAAATGCAGCCGCCGCGGCCGGGATTCGATCCCGCGACGTTCGGGTCAGCAGCCGAGCGCCATAACCACTAGACCACCGTGGCGGGGCTCACGAGTCTGTCAAACAGAGGCAGAACTGTCAACCACCAGTAGTGTTATGCAAATCTCAGCCACTATGTTTTTTGCAAGAGTGAAATCCAAACATACCCGCACGGAAGTGTTCCCTTTAACAGTGAACCCATCTGTACATTACAGATCCCCATTGTGGCCGAAATTCCGGAGCCCTCTACTACGGCGTCTCTCATAATCATATCGGTGTTTTGGGACGTAAAAACGCGACAATTGCTATTAGCGTTGTCTCATTGCCTTCTTCTGTAGATTTTATACCAGTCAATGTGAGGTATGCAGTTTTAAAATGGTACTTAAACCAACGAAGTTTTAGGGATGTTAGATGGTGTACGCTATTTTTTATCAATGATTTAAATTTGCGTTTGTTCACGTGTTCTTAGTATATCAGCAGTATTCTATGAGCACTGCGGGTTCCTTCGCCATTAGAGCGCATAGACTGTGCTTAACTTTAAATGGTAGTGTCCACGTCCAAATGTTGCCGTTGTTCCTTATGGAAGGCACACGTCCGACAACGGCAATCATACATCAGAAGAAATCACAACAAGATGAATATAATCATGTGTAAAGTTAGATTAAATAAAATTTTCTTCGGTGGCATTCGTTGCTAAAAGACACCGCAATATATTTCCAGCGAACGTGAAGCGAAGGCTTGGTTAAAGCGCTTGAATAATTAGTTATTCCTCGAGGCGGCTATGACGCTGCTAAGAAGGCGCAGCACTTTCGTAAATTAGTGACATGTTTTAGCACTTTCTTTCTTTGCCATTTTTTTTAGCCCAGCAGCTTTAGATACTTTTTTAAAGGACTAAGGAGCAGCAATGCACTGAAACCTCGATATTTGTCCCGTAACGTGTCCTTTCCCGCGTTGCAGATGGAGCTTGCCGTGCAGCCCTACATGCAGGAGTGCTGATGAGGTGAGTAGAGTTAGCTTGCTTTTATCGTTGCCAAATTTGTCAGCACCGGCTGAGACACTCGAAAAACAAAACATAAAAAACGGGACTATAGAGATGAGAAGCAAATGAGAATTATAGAGATCATAAATGAAGAAATAAAGAAAGATAAGAAGTCTGAGAACGATTGATATCGTAGCAGTCACGTTCGGCCGTACCACACACACACACTTACAGAGAACCGTTAAATATGTAGCCGTCAGCGCAACCGTGATGATTCACTTTTTAAGGCACATCAACGCAATGAAGAATTAGAAAATAAAATCGTGCCCTCATGAACGTCGTTGCGGTCTCTGTGCGCGCGGTTGCGTTAAAATGTGACGTTTCGCGCATACGTAAGACGAAATTAATTGTGGTCGATGATAAATAAGTCTTCACTTATCCTTCCTTGTATTCAGACTGATGAGGCCAAGCTGTACGCACTCAAGGCTTGAAGCTCACGGGCTTGCGGCGCAACCAAGCGAAACCTGGATGCTCGATGCGAATCTTGAGGAATAGACGTCAGCACTAAAATGGCGGTGCATCGCACGCGTAACTCGAAGGTTGTGGGTTCGATCCCCACCTGGCACAAGCGGCAAGTTGTTTTTTTTTTCGTCCACTTTCACTAGCCCTTATCTCACGATTAAATTTTAAAAAATTCAGTAGCACTTCCCTTTCCGGGAAAATGGGGATAAGTGAAGCTGTGCGGGGTGCCTGACCTACTATTTTTCTTTCTTTCTTTCTTTCTTTCTTTCTTTCTTTCTTTCTTTCTTTCTTTCTTTCTTTCTTTCTTTCTTTCTTTCTTTCTTTCTTTCTTTCTTTCTTTCTTTCTTTCTTTCTTTCTTTCTTTCTTTCTTTCGAATTGCACAATGCTCCCTCCCAACTTTGTCCTTACTTGATGCCGGGAACTGTACCTTCATCCGCGTGCTTTGCACCGCAACACTTCAGTTGCTACAGGCCATAACGACGGCCATGCGTTCATATCCAGGCAACAATGAAATGTGGCAACGTGAAATGACAAGTCACCTGGATAAAAGATCAGATTGCCATGTCAGAAACGGCTGATCGCCGATAAGCCAACGATCGAGAGTGCATCAGTCATTGGAAAATGGCGCGTACAAATATGCAGGGAACCGGCGCACCTTCGAGGGCGGCATTTCTGTACACTCGCAGGCGCCGGGTTTTCGCGTACAACGCCGCCATCGCTGCCACCGAAATCTGTAACTCACAACAAGCTTCGCCTGAAAACGCTATAGAAGTAACAACGCGGTAACATGCCCCATCGTTTCCTCGCTTTCATCAACTGTTGGACATAGATGGTTCGTGTTGCTTTTCCTAGCACAGTGTCCAACGAGCATTAGGAGGAAGACAACGGGACGGCACGGGCTGGTACGTGTCCGCCGTCCAACTACGGTTACAGTAATGTACGCTAGTATACAAACCAATTCTCTGCAGTCGCTTATACTTACCCACGCTAGCCATGTATCTATTCATGGGCTGAGCAAACTGTGGCGGCTTTTTTCCCCTCATGCTGCACTGCCGTTCTCGGCCACCCGCAACTAGGAACACCGTGGAAGGAGCGAGCACAATGAGCCAGGTGCACGCATAAGAAAGACGCAGCATGGATTTTTCTGCCGTAAGAGACGTGCAGGGATTCGTACAAGCGTGCCACAAAGCGCGTGGGCGGGGCGAACTCTATACGGCTCACTTAGTGCTCTGGCTCACTTAGGGACAAAGCTTCCGCGAATATGAGACAAACAAGAACAGAAAGAAACAGCGAGAAAGCAAGAGACGAAAGAGAGAGAAAGGAGTTTGAGCCTGTAATGTTAAGGTGACCCTCATCTCTCTATTTATGAGCGGCAAGCGAGATGCCCATTAAGCGCATGCAGCGCTTTTCAAGTTCTGTAAATGCGCCGTGTTCTGTTGTGACGCTTGTTTCCTGCAAACAAGTCATACATGTACACACTCCGGGCCTCCTGACTTGGCCGCCCGCTTTTCTAAAGCGCACCTGCCGTTTTGTCCTTCAGGTGCAATTCTTTTTCACACATCCCTTCAAGCGGTGTTTTTCTCGTTTCTCGACTTCTGGTGCTGTAGTTGGTGCCTGCCAGGAAAGAGCGTGCACGGAACTTTGGGGAGAGTCAACACGTGGGCAGTATACATGTCGATTGTTTTCTTTGCGAGTGCATTGTCCAAGTCGTAGGTGTTTTCGTAAGATTTGCCATTGCGGCTCATTGAGGTTGCTGCACGATGATGAACAAGAGGAGGGCTTTAAAGAAATAAAGAATCATCGACGATTACGATGCTCTGTAACGCGGCTGTTTCGATTTTGCGTGTATGGAAGCTGACAATTCGAGAAATACGTGTATGTATGTCTCGGCGACAGCGATGACCAGCTTCGGCGGCGCTAACGGCCGGACGTCGCTAACCCTCTTGAACGCTCGGTTTGTTCGTTCAGCGGCAGCAGAAGGCGAAGCATTTCTACCGGTTGCGTCGCTCATTGTGAACAGAATGCTGTGAGTAGCGTGGCTGGCTCGGACAGCAAAATTTTTTAGCAGTGCTGATTTGGCGCACGTTCAGTTCTTCAAGACCGTGCCCTATAGTGTTCGGCACGTATACCTTGAGCAAAGTGAGGTGTTGGGCTAGTTGATTTTTCATGGCTATAAAAACTGCGCTACAGTTACTGCGAAATACGAAGTTAGGGGGGAGACACGAGAAGAAGTGGACGAAGTATACCTGTTTTAGCCTGTAAGGCCTGCATCAGCCACTCTATACACCTCATCACATTACCACATTAATGTACGCATCGAGCAACTCGCAGCAGCTAAAACGTTTTCGGATCGTGGTGCGCTAACACGGAACGGTAATGCCGTAGCGTAACGGTACGGATTACCGGCACTGCTAAATGACGCTAATGACATCGGCGAATGGGTGACGGTGCGCTACTCTCACGCCACCTACCCGCGACAGATGGACGCGCGTTAGTGCCGCGCTACGTTTTCTCTGTGGCTGCTCTCCTCCTCCGCTTTCATCCTCTCACTCTCTCCTCCAACACTGTCATGCATTCCTCGCTCAGCTCCACGTTAACTTTCATACTCCTTAGTGTCGATAGATCGTTCGCTCGTTTACACCGCCGGCAGCGACAACGCCAATGACACTGCGAAACAGACTGAGCGGGCGCTTAGGAGCTATACGCTCTAAGAATGCATAGTCAATGGAGTAAGAAGAGAAGGTACAGAGATAACCACTCTTTAAGGTAATGTCATGATA
>NC_051178.1:140375106-140427326 GCF_013339695.2 Rhipicephalus sanguineus
TTCGCGCCTTTGCTTCAGGCCGAAAGCAACGAGCAGCGAGTGCAAACACGACAGCCCCAGCGGCCGATCCATCCTGTGAGGAATTCCTGGGCGCGCGCTTACCGGGCCAGCCCTGACAGTGCCTCGCGATGGAATGATGGATCGCGCCAGGTTCGAGGGCATCTACGGCGCATACTATAACACACCGTGATTCGTACCCCCCAAACAGACATCCCTTCATCCCACTGCGCAACCTCATGCCCACCGCACCTCCTCACTCGCCAAACCGTCCCCTTGGTCACCTCGGTTGCGCGCTTCAGACTGCCGCTGTGTCGACGTTTAAGCCGAGGCGTGATTTGAAATATCCTCTGCACGGCTTTCAAATCGCGTTTTCTGCGGCCCGCCTGCATTGCGCGGCCCGCGGGGCAGTGTGTCTACAAAATGGCACCCCAAACAAGAATGGTGATGCAGGCCATCGTGGCGTCGTTTTCGTGTGTCTGTATGTATACGCACGTTGTCAGTTCCGCGCCTCAGACATGCGTGTCCGCATATGCATGCAACAGGGCGTTTCGCGTGTTGTGCGTGTGTTGTTGGCGAACGACCTTCTTGCCGCCTGTATATGGTCTTGCCTGGCTTCTTTCTTCCTTTATGGATGGTTCGTTCTGCTTTGTTTGGCGCTATCGTCGCTGATGCTGCAGCAGCCGCCCCCTAACTAGCTCTTGAAAACGTCTCCTGGAGCTGCCAATTCTCACACCGCGTGCTCGTGGGTGAGTCGCCATGCTTTAGCTTGGACGATGGCCTCGTCCGTCGCTTTGGACGAGGTGTCACACACACGTCGCGGACTCGTTCGCCGTATGTCCGAAGCGCTAGTGCCTTCCTCGAGGGGGCGGCCTTTCGTAATTGGCTGCACCATCCCCCCGAGGGCCCATCTCGCCGAGAAATGCGCGTCGCCCGAGGCTCGCACAAAAGGCGATGCTCCCATTTGGCTTTGCCGACGACTGGAACTAATCATAGACGCGTTGTTTGGCTTTGTGCAACGGCTCGCGTATACAGACAGAAGGAGAGAGCCGCATTGTTGGGCCAAGTGAAAAGGTGGTCAGCGACTTCGGATCGGCCGCGTGACGGACCTGGTGACGGCCCTTGTTGTGGAGCTGATTGCGCGCGAGTGCGTGTGTGCATTTGCTATAAAATAGAAGCCTTCTTCGTGCGCGCCGTGTCGGGGTAAGTGCGCCTGAATTGCTGCTCGCTCCCCATCGACATCATGGCCCCAGGTGTCGGTCCGTGTCTGAGTGACATGTTGAAGGTTGTGACTCCTGGAAGGCTGCGCTAAATACCATTGCCCGAGCGGAGCACTTCTTTTCTTTTTCACTTAGTTCTGTAGGCGCTGACACCTCACTTCGCGTGTACAGCGTTATTCAGCTGTGAATGCTCTCTTTCAATAGAGACATTAGGGAGTCTACAAGCAGCTACATCAGCGCGACTCCCCGTAAAGTTAGCTACACAAGTCCTTGGGTTTTTTGCTTGACTAGAATAAACTAGGTTTTCAAAACAAGACTGATTGAGTCGAACATGGTTGCGTGCTCGTGCTCTGTTTGCCTCTGGTTCCATGAGCAATCACAGGCCCCACCTGTCATTTCAGCAACTACTGCTGTAAAACATTTGCGTCATCATGTAACCGGTTGCCACAGAACGCGTGAGGTCTAAGTGTTAGCAAACCTGGAGAGGCTTGTTTGGGTTCGTGCTATTCGTTGGAATAACAATGCTTGGGCTCGCCCCCTGATACATTACTTATTTCACAGCTTTCGTCTGTGCTTAATGTCTTTCAGCCGCACTACGGACTGCTACTTGTTAAGGAGACCTTCATCTCCAGTATAACCCTTCGGCGCCGAACACATCCGGCACAGTAGCGGACACATCGGAGGCAAAAGAAGGCAAGGCTAACTGTTCAGAATCACTTCCACTGTCATATATATGCACGGATAGTCGCCACGGTGGCTCAGTGGTGATGGTGCTCAGCTACATGCTGACACGAAAGACGCGGGTTCGATCCCGACGGCGGCGGTCTACATTTAGACGGCGTCTATGAATTTGATGTATACAAAGAGCAGCCCCTGCGGTTTCCTTCTCTTCGTTTTCCCCGGTATTCAATTAACATCTCTCGGTGGCTTAGACGCCTTCAATCAACTCAGTCGTTACAGTTACAGGTACTTTCTCAACGCACGGTAGTTGAAGGGCCATTTATTATCAAACACGAAGACTATTGGCCAAGCCAGGAAGGAGGGGGGGGGGAAGTTTAACCCCCCCCTCCGCAATTTTTCAATTTCTCATGTGTGTATATACACGCACGTACAAACTCGCGCACAAAAATACACAAAAGGATGGATGAACCCCTCCCCTTAAGAGAATTTCTGGCTATGCGCCGGACGCAGACTAATAAGAACACTCTCTAAAACAAAGGAATCTGAGAACATTGGGAAAACACTTCTAGAATACCCAGAATTAGTTTTGTACGTTTCCACGTTCGTTTACATTCACCGACCTACGCCATGCCTGCAACATGACAAAATGGGCAGCGTTTTAATTAATTAATCAATTTACTCATTTTCAATATCAGCCGACGATCACTAAAATTTGTCTACATCCGAAGAGCACTTACTGCATTAGCACGAGCATTAATGGCGCTTAGGTGGTGTTGCATTGCGGTGAAATTTAGCAAATGGCGGAAAGGTTCAACGTCAATATTTTCTATGCATGACTTCAGCGCATTTTACTTTTGATGTGTAAGACAACCGACGAACACTCCATCTCATGAAAATATGAACCGGGCTGAAGCGGCCCGAATCCATGACATGTTACGTGCGTATAGGTCGGGCCAAAGTCCCTAGATTTTTCCCTGCTCTTCTTAAGTAGCGACAACTGCCTCCTCTCTCAACCCCCTCTCACACGCAGTCGGCGTCAGCCGCCATGTTCTTCCTAAACTCCGAGGACGGAGAAACCGCGTAAAGAGTGCCGGACCGCTAACGGCCGCTGAGTGCCGACAGCGTTAGCCGTTCACGACTGTTAACGGCCGCATAAGTGCAGATGATCAAATACGATCCCAAAAGGGCTTAATACCGCACTGTTGGGGCTCAACGCGCAACTTGTCGGCGTTAACCGAGTCCGTCCGCAACTTCTTTTTTTTTTTGGCGACGCCTGCTACGTTGTATCGCACCGGGCTGTAAAAGGTGGCGATTTCTGAGCGATGTATTTACAATATATTGACCATGTGCCACCCTGTGTTTCGCATATGGCAGAAACGTGTTCCGCCACCTCGAATATTAGTGCAATGCATATATTGCGCTAGCACGTTTTAGAAGACCCGAGTCTTCACATGAAATTTACGCGCAAAAAATATTAGCACTTTTAAATGCATGCTCTTCACAGCGAAGACGTGAACACCATTTACTTACTTTTCTTACCCTACGGCTCACGGCGGCTGAAAAGATCGTCGTGAAACAACGTGATCAGCTATCTGCGCGTAATTAGGATGCTTTCAGCCATCACGCGGATGTGGAAGCTTCCTAAATAGTATAGATCAGTGGTTCTCAAATTGGGGACCGCGAAGTCATTTTTGGGGGTCCGCGAAACTCGTCCTCGGAGTTCATATTTAGTCCAATGCTTTGAAAGCAGGCACACAAACAACACATTACTAACACCTACTTAAGTAGTGAGTCTTATGTATTTACTGTTAAAACATTGAGGTTATAATCAGGAGCAGGTAAAAGTCGCCTTGTTGATTGTTCGCGGGGACTTTAGTTTACGGTAGCCATGGAAGTTTACTAACTCTACAGTACATCGATATAAATACTGCGCATTCGTTTAAGTGAGGTCGGGGTAGCAGCAGCTCATGATCTTCAGAGAGCCAGTTATTTTTGTCTGCTTGTGGTTAGCAATACACAAAAAAATATTATGTACATTTAGAAACTGCAGATACACTTACACATGAAGTTCTTAGTGCTACTTCCACTGTGAGTTATTGCAGAATAGCTTTCACATCGATTTTGCATGTCATGAAAGCAGATCCTTGCAATTCTGCGATGGGAGGTACGCGCCGTATTATTTCAGAAACGCAAATTATTCCAATACACGAGGCAATTCTTTGATAGCACTAATGTGTGAGACAAAGCCTAATGCCACTAGATCTTTTTTCCTGCAAGGCGAGCGGTGAAGGCACCGCGAAGGATAGACCACGGTGCTATGAAATGCACATCGCCCGAAGCGACAGTCGCGCTATTAATTATGCCGTAATGCATAGAGGTGAACACTGTATTAATTTTGGCCACATAGTATCTTTTGACGTGCGCGGATAAAGTAGAGCACAAAGTTTTTCTTATTAATCCCACTGAGCTTCTACCGGCAGTCTGCCACAGCGGCCTGAATCTAGCAAGAGCCTTAGCGGAACACAGGCATCTATGTACTGAAGGTGTAAAATATGCTTCGCGCTAATACTTTCTAAAAGGCGGTCGCAATAGATATGCATAATCAACGACCTTAAATGTGTCAAAACTGAGGCGCTTACACGGGAGTGCGAACGGCCGAAACCAAACGCTGTCTTACCTGGTTTTAGAAGAAAAGTGATACGTATGTCTTTCAACGGTTCTGTGGACCGGAAAACAGGCAACTTACCTCGCACAGCTTGCTGGACTTCGTAAGCTTGAAGTTCTTCCGCCCTATTCTGTGCAGCCACGCGTTACGCCTTGTCCTGTCGTGCTTTCCAAGAGGCACAGAAGAGAGCGCCAACCCTTTTCCCGACTGGTTGGAGCACCCTTTGGCGCAACAAGCAGGCATTTACGAGAATTCTCGTGTCGACCGCAGCAAATCCTTTGCACAGGCAGAAGACAGCGGGAAAAAGCATGCGCAATGCCCCGCGCTGCAGCGAGGTCCGCGACTCTACCGACTCTACTGCAGGAGGCAAACGGGCGAACCAGCGTTAGAAGAACATGGCTACCGGAATCCGTTTTTAACCGGAAACGAGCAGCACCCAATCACATTCGCCGGCGGCGCATCAATGGTTTTCGCTACTTAAGAAGAACAGGGAAAATCTAGGGACTTTAGGTCTGGCTAAGGAGATGTCTAGCTATAGACACAAGTGTTGGAACATAAAAATTTTGCACTGCGCCAAGGAATTTAAGGGGAAATGCTTTCTCACTATACATATTTCTCTGCACATAAAAATATAGTAGATCTAGCGTGCTTCCTGGAATCGACTCGTCGCTTAAATTTGCTTCTCCTCATTTCAATGCAATGCTGCGCGCAATATCTATACAACGCTTATCTTAATTCACCTTATAAGTCCTCAACTTTATTTTCTGTAATTCTCATGCTTATACACGTCACGTTATCTCGAGAGTGATCACCTTTGCTATAGAATATAAAAATCAAGGCTGCTACGCAATAATGGTGCCAAGGCCTGAAGGATCAGCGAATCAGGGGCGGCCTTCTTCGCTTCTCCCTATTTTTCTCTTTATTCCTCTCTTCCTTTCTCTGTCTCTGTTCTTCCTATCTCTTTTCTGTCTCTTTTTATTTATATTTATTTATTTATATCTCTGTCTATTTCTTGCTTCCTCTTTTCTCCATCTCTCTCTATTCCTTTCTCTGTCTTTCTATCATTTTATGTCTTTCCTTCCTTTCTTTCCCTCAATTTCTCTCTTTCTCTTTCGTTCTATCTCTTGCTTTCCATATATCTCTCATTCTCTCTCTCTCTCTGTAAACGTTCTCTCGCCCATCCGAGTTATTGCATCCCACGCCGGAGAAATCGGCGCACGCGTTCTGGGAGCAAAGCAGAAGATGAATAAGATGACATAATATAGAGAGCGTGCCGGCCTAGTTACTGCGTTCATGATGATGACGATAGTTTTTGTACACGACTAACGGAGTTTCTCCGAGCTTAAACAACTCCGCTGTTGAAAAAATTCCACTGAACGAAGGCACCTTGCCCTTAGGTCGGCAAACTCACTAATGAGTCGACTCACTCAGACTCTGAGTGCGAGACGTCTGAGTCCCAGTGAGTCCGCTTGGGGAAGATTTTTAGTGAGTCTCAGTAAGTCCAGTCAGCGCCTCCTCTATTTTTCTGGTCCGGTTGAGTAAAATATTGGTGAGTCTGAGTCCGAGTGAGCCCTATAAGCGCAAAATATATTTCTTGAGTGAGTCTGAGTGAACTCCACCTTTTATTGCCGACATATTGTTCCTATCTCCTCACTTATCAGCATTACTATCAGCGTTATATCGCCTTACGTTTGCACTGGCAAGTTTATTCACACGCATCTCAACGCACTAGCGTTCATGCGCCACCTCAATTTTTATTGACCAGAGGCGTGAGTTAGGGGGGGGGGGGCAGGACCTTTCCTAACAAACTCTTTCATGGGACGTTCCTGATGGAAATATCTCGTGTGAGTCGCACATTTCATCAAAATGTCCTTACTGGATTGCGACCACTGATAACTCGTATTTGAAGCTACAAGATCATAAGGCATAACGTAGAGCATCGATTATGTGAGATATTGGCGTTAAAGAGCATTGACACCATGATCGGAAAAACTCATTTTATGCCAGCCGGACTCATGCGTCGATTCACTCAGGCTCACTCAGACTCAGGACAAATCGGGAGCCTGAGTGAGTGCGGCTGAGCAATATGTTTGTGAGTTTTAGTGCGAGTGAGTCCGGTTGAGAACAAGTTTAGTGAGTCTGAGTCCGAGTGGAGTTTCGTTGAGGAAAATTTCGGTGAGTCTGAGTCAGAGTGCGCTCTCAGAGCAACATATATTTCTTGAGTGAGTCTGAGTGAGCTCCGTTTTTTTTGTTTCTTTTTGCCGATCTATGACCTTGCCTAACTTTCCAACTATAAAGTCGAATTCGTTTAACACCTTTCTATCTGACGCGTTAGCTTGCCATGCTCATTTCTTTTTTTTTCATCTGCCACGTTTCAATTGTTGGCAAATAATTCAACTCGGGGGAACGTATAGACGGCGGGCAAAATAAAACGCGCCCCGTGCATACCGCGGCGCGCTCCTCTGGAGCAAATGGTAAGGCACAGGGCAGACAGACAGACCCGTGCCGAATGCGGCGCGCATTAGGATGCGTGCCCGAAATGACAAACACCCTGCAAGCAAACATCGGAGCTCCAGCCGAGAAAAGAAGAGCCGACGGAGCACCGCCAAAGGTAGGTAGGTGGTGCGCGCGGGGCGCGGATGTGAGGCAAAGCACAACAAAACAAATGGCCGGGGCCTGCGTGAGAGTGCCCCAGAGCAACGCGAGCGTGTTCACGCCGGGAACAAAATACCACAAGCAGCGAAGGCGAGCAAAGCAACGGGAATCGGTAAGAAGAGGGGGAAGGGAGGGAACAAGATATACAGACTGAACGAGCAGCTTCGAAAACGATTACATTCCCCTCTAGAGTGGCTGCCCCCATCCTAGGCTTCAACGTCGCGGCGCCCCCTCCTTCGAAGACACCCCCTCTCCCCCCTCCAGTTTTTATTCTTGCTCCCCGCAGCTCCCCGTCCTTACCTCCGCTGCCTTGCTTTGCACGCCACGCAAGCTCATCACTCTCGGGCGGCACTGGCTTGTAGCCGCGAGCTTGGCAGGCCGAAGTGTGAAACAGGAGGATTAGCATGTCGGACCTTTGGTACGCTTCAAAGCCGCCGACGCCACAGCCGGATAAAAAATAAGGTGCAGTAGCTTCGGGTGCATTCTTCCCCCCATCACCTACCCCCCTGCCCCGTAGTTCCACCCTCCTCCGGTCTCCCCCCCGTGCCATTCCTCCGTTGCGTGCTTGAAGAAGAACCCCTTACTCACTGTGCCGGCTATGGCCGAAGGGGAGCTCCCCCTCCTTGCACCGTTCATACGCCCGTGTTTCTTCCTTGCTGGCTTCTCTCTGTTTTTATTGTTGCATGTGCCAGCGTTCTTGCATAGTCGCGAAGTGCCCGAAAGTCCGCTTCGCTTACAGTGCACTGAGCTTTTAAAAAACGAATCTGCGCTGTAGAGAAAGCGAAATATACCACTTGGCGCTCGGTGGACCCGAGGGCCGTTCCCTACAAAGCGAGCAGACGTTATAAGCGATCCGCTTTTACGTAGAAAGAAGTTACGGCAGCCATGGTGGCTCATTACGCGGAGTGCCTTTATGCGTCCAGTGCCCCACCGGCAGAAAGTCCCCCAGGTTTCCTTGCATTGGCAACACCGTACGATGCCGAGGACACGAGCAAACGCGGGAGTGAGAGAGGAATAGGAGAGAGAGGAAGGAGCTATTCGTTGTCGGGCACTCGATTGTGGCCGCATGCCGCGTCGTTTGGTTGTGTGTTTTCGGAGCTGTCGCCTCTCTCTCTCTCTCTCTTCCCGCAGCCGTGGCTGGCCACGCCGAAGAGTAGACGCAGGGAGAAAGAATCCAGGTAGGTTGTCCAGCGGCGGCGGCGACCACTTTGCTCTGTCCGGGATCGGCACAGGGCAATGCAAGACCAGAGGAGGACAGAGGGGAGGGTGGTGGGCGCGGGGCAACGCTTTCGGGAGGAGGGTTTCTTGCTTTTGGTCGAAGCCGCCGCCGCCAGCATAGTAGAAAACGGGAGGCGGGCGGAGGTATCACTTTGCCGCCGCGGAGGTGAATGCTTGGCGTCGAAGCGGAGCGGAGGTGCGCGCCGTCGAATGTGACGCACGTCAACTGTATCGGCGTTGTCAGCCCTCTTGTGGCGATGCTAGCGACTCCGCTCTCCGCATCATTCGCTCGTTGCTCTCTCTCGAGGCAGACACCCCCTCGCTTTTCGTAAGCCGCTCGCCAGTTGTGGTCGACAATGGGCTCTCCATCCTGCTGTGGAGCGGCTCGCTTGAATGTGCACCGATTGTGTGTGCGCGTGTGTGTACAAAGCGTTTATACGTGAGGGAATCGAGGATGTTCGCGCCGCGATAAAGGCAAAAAGTCGTCGTCACCGCCTGCTGTACACACGCGGTTGAAATGAATGCTACCGGCCCCCACAAAACGGGTGTGTGCACCACTTTCGCGCGTGTTGGCTTTCTCGATGATGGCTACAGTGGCTTTAGTGGCGGCCGCCGGCGAAATCATCTTTGTGCTCCGGAGGAAAGTAGCACGAGCGATCTGGTGCGATGACGTGCGCGCTTGGTTTTCAGTCTGTGTGTTTTGTGTTCGAACAAAAGACGTTCCGCTTTCACTGAAAAGAAAGAAAGAAAGAAAGAAAGAAAGAAAGAAAGAAAGAAAGAAAGAAAGAAAGAAAGAAAGAAAGAAAGAAAGAAAGAAAGAAAGAAAGAAAGAAAGAAAGAAAGAAAGAATACATTGGATTATACTAAAGCGCGTGCAAACGGCGCGGAATCACTGTTTGCAACCCCTGTTGTCATTGTAGAGTACGTACAATGGAGCGTTTCGCTTTCCGGCTGTCGACGCGTTGCAGTGTGGCGCGCGCTGCCGCCGTCCTTGAAACCTGGGCGCCGATTGCTTCGTCAAACAACACGCCTGTTAGCGCTCGGCGTGGAAATGTGCGAAGGACGGCTGGCTGGAACCGCTGTCGACAGAGTTGACGCAACCGCTCTCGCTGGCGTGCGCGTTGTGTGCGCGTTGATCTTGCGAACATTATGAAACATTATTACTGGTAACATTGTGAAAGCGAAGCGGGTGTTAACTGGGCACCTGAACGCGACGCGTTTATCAGGATGTACGCCTCCGTACTGCATCGAAGTCTTCGCGTGAACTCATTGCTTAGAACAATAAACAATGTGCTGTATATGTGATCATTGTATATACCATATTCATCACCCGATACCTGGAGTAGCAAGCCAGGCGACAAACCAGGCTAACCTCTCCGGGAATTTCATTAAAGAATATTATCTCTCTCTAATGTGCTGTAATCGCGAATACGTGGCTAAATAAATTCTATTTTAACCGCCACATGTCGCCTTTACAATAGGGCATATACCGTTCAAGCGAACGCCTGGCTTGGCTGTTAGAATGATCTATGGAGGTCAACATGTCCAAATTTGTGCAGAAACGCGAGCGACACCGTTTGGTTACTGTGTGCGCAACAATCATGGTGCTTATTCGGCTTTTACAAAACGAAGGTATACCCAGGAACATTTTATATAGATTCTTTTTCCCATTTACGTGATTCAAGTACACTGATGTACTAATATAACGGGGATACTCGTCACACATTGTAATTAAAGTGTTCAAAAAGATTAAGGTTAAAGACTCCATAAACAAACCAACTTTAGTGAGACTTCCAAAGTTTGTTTGGAACAATCGTCGAAATAGAATTATCAAGAGTGTTTGTCAGTGTTCTGCATTCGTGTTCTCGCGCATGCTCATGCAGACCGAGTGCTTACAGCTTTGTAAGGACAAGCTTTCCTTGCTTCTTCCCACCACTTTTGGTTAACGCCTTAATATTTACGACGGAATATACGATTTTAAATTTACAGAAGCACGCTAGTCTGCGCAACTTAGAACAGAGTGTAAGTTGGAGGAATCACGTGTGTTCTGTTTTGCCCAAATTTACGCGAGTACGTTTGGTCGTGTGCATTAATATATAGACATAGGCACGCCTTTGCTAGGCAGAAGCCGCCCGTAAATAGCACCATTCTTCACTGCCCTCTCATTCTATATCTCCTCGAGAGCGGAAGATGGATTGGTCGAATTAAGATAAATTACTACGAGGCAAACATTAACATAAATATATATGCTGTGCTGCTTTCTTCCTTTTTTCTTAATACGTTTTAAGGACAACTGCATGACACTCATTTTGAACTCTAGCTTGATAAGGCTTGCTGAGGAGGTCATTATCTGGCACAAAAAGAAGAAAAAACTGTCTACCGTAAATGAAATAAGATTTCATCAGTAAATGCCGCTTTTAAATCATTCATATGAAGGCCCAAGTTGCGGGAGAAAATTGATGCTTAGCAATGCGGATTCTCTACCAAATATGTGCGTTTCGGTTTCGTCAAATAAATTCGAAAATAAAGTTTTCTTACACTTCGAAACCAAAGCCAACGTGAATGCATTCATTTGGTGATCTTGAAGACGGATATTTCGAGTATGGTGCTACTCCGACGATGTATAGGTGAAAGCGGCATAAGAGCTGTCTGTGGCGCGCCATTCAAAATGTCGATGAAGTGTTTTGATACCACTTAGTTAAAGTTTTCTTTATCATGAAGTTTTTTCGTTGCATACATATAACTTGACAAATGCCGTGCTTCATTCCTGCAGTTAAAAATGTGTCTTGAATTGAATTCGAACACTGTCGTTAATACATAACCGGCCGGCTAAGCCGAATCCACGCATATGATGAACGATGTGTAAGGATTTGGTCGGTTCGACATAGGCTCACATCCGGTTAACACGAACCACTCGGTTAAGCCGAACATACAAAGCCACCACTGACGCCTGCTGATCAGTACCATGAGAGGTCCGTCGAGGCATGCATACTTGGTGGTAGTTATACTCATGCTAATCTGTCCCTTAAGTAAACGAAGTTTCTACGAGCATACATAATCATACCAGCGTCGTGGCGTGCACATCTGCAGGTCTGACACCGTTTAGACCATAACTGAGGAGGTTCCGGATTTTTTACATCTTTATAGGATGATGATTAGATGAGCACAGGTACACTGTCCAGACGCCACAAAGGAGCCGCAGGAACTAGCTTTACATATGGCGCTGCTGATACCTAGAATTTGCATTTCCCTTACGCTCTCTTTGCGGCATTAATGTAACAGATTGACTCAACAATAGTCTAGTTGAAAGCTTGCGGTTCCATGAACCATATCCACGTGCCAGTTTTCTTCGTCGGTTGTTCTGTCTGCCGCTCCCGACTTGCACTTCGCGTAGTCGCTCATACATAACGTAGATAGAGAAGGAAGGGATCCGCTTCAGTATAAAAAGAGGCACCTCATATCGTCCCATATAGACAAGAGCCAGAAGACAGAGCACTCTCGTCGCTCATGTGCGGTATGCTTGGCCTGCAGCATACTGCCTTGGAAACTCGACGAACCCAGCCTCGAAGGACGCGTATACAAGAGGAGAAAATTTGACGAACACATATGCTGGGACTAGCAACAGTTTAACGAAACAGCAGCTACTCGAAAGGGAAACTAAGACGCACATGCGCTGTACGTAGAGTCGCCCAAATTTTTAACTAGCGTGCGCAGCGGCTACTTTTCTTTGCGTCAGCGCCATGTGATGGAACGAAGTTCCAAAAATTATTTTGTGGGCATGCACTTGCCCTCACCCTTTTTGGAACATAATTCAGTCATATGGCGAAGACACACAGAAAATATTGCCGCTCACGCATGCTAGTTAAAGATTTGGGCGACTGTACATGATACGCATTGGCGTTTTGGTTGTGAATGGTTTGTTTCATGCAGAACGCTCTCATCTCTACTTTATCATGTACAATACGGCGCATGTGCCTCTCGGTTTTCCTTTCGAGTAGCTGTTGTTTCATTAAACTGTTGCTACTCCCAGCGCGTGTGTTCGTCAAATTTTGTCCTCTTGTGTACGCGTCCTTCAAGGGTGGGTTCGTCGATTTTCCAATCTATGTACGAGCAGGCCCAGCACCAGACTTTTCTAGCATACTGCCGCTCCGTGCAAGCGCACAGTGCCCGCTCGATGCGCGGCGTCAATGTCACGACCCCTTCACACCATCGGGCGGCGGAAGATCTCTCTTGCCGGGCTCGGCTTGGTTGCAGGAGGAAGCAGACACCTCGGTATACCGATTGGGCTTTCTGTAGAAGAACCACGCGCGCGCGCGCGCCGATGTTGCTCTTTAGAGAGGCCGAGAACGGCGGCGGCGGCGGCGTTTGCTCATCTCGCCCCTCGGCCGCGACGTTCGCGCCGAAGCAACGCCCCGAGGTGCCGCTCGCACGGCGGCGGACCGGGCGCAAACCCGTTATTACGACGAGGGAGATAGTCATCGGTGGGCGTTCAAGACAAACAGTATCGCCGCGCCAAAATGAAAAGGGCCAGCCGCGCCGACGCGGTGCTGCGAGTTTGCCTTTGGGGGCCCGACGTAAGAAGAAAAAACAAGTATGCCCCCTCCTCCGGAGATGACTTCGCACGCAGCCGGCTTAATACTGCTGCCCGTGAGAGTCCATATGGCCGCGGGTGCTTTGCTCTTGGCCCGCACGCTCTCTCTCTCTCTTTTCCATTCCGGGACCAGTGAAATGTCTATAGGAGTGGTAATAACGCATGGGAGTCCCATGTTCTTTGAGTTTCCCTTTTTTTTCTGGCTGCAGCCTCCGAATCGATGTTATACTTTTTCGGAAGGTATGAGTGTGGAAAGATGGAATGACACGATATATGCGGCAGCGGTCACGTTTCTTGGGGGTGGGTGAGCGACGCGTTTTGTTCCGACCAGGGGGAGGGAGGAGGCCCCGGAGTGCGGCTACCGAACCGGAGGCACCCGCGCCGGACATTGCGAGCCGTGCGCGAAGAAAAAAAGACAGGGGAACCAAGTGTACACAGATGCGCTGTGTTCCTGTTTCCTGCAATGGGGAGGATACGGTAGCGGACATTGAGCATGTATAATAACGCCTCTTGCTTCTGCAGCGAAGTACCGTACCGGGACACAAAGGAAAGCCCTTGAGTGAACTTTTTTTTTTCTTCTCCTCGCGATGCAGGAATAGATAGTAGGAGGATGCGCTGCGTCAGAAGCAGCCTTTATTTGTGTTTTTGTATACCATGCACTTCTATACTTACACAAACACATAACATGGCTTTGTTTTTTTTTTGTTATTTTTTTTCGCAATGTTCTACAGCAATAGAAATTTCAGCGTCGTTACGCATTTTCGGCGTACGTGTTCTGCATTCGCAAAACGGCGAGAGCCTAAATTGTGGGATTCACTTTCGCTAACATGTACGCATGCAGGGCGACAATACACTTTCGGTTTACTTGTGTTCATTATTTTTATTTCATTTGTTATGTACCTGGATGTCATGTGCACGAAAATTAGGGCTCAGGTACATTAATCAGAACTGAACCGCATAAATTCAGGTGAAGTGTGCGTGCCATGCCTTCACAAACTTCATCCTTGTAAAACTTTCTGAACCCTCTTTGCAGGGGCGTAGCCAGAATTATTTTTTGCAAGGGGGGGGGGGGGCGGTGGGGGGGGTGTTCAATCAATCACTTACTATATATGTTCGTTGGCGCTTTTGCATGTGTGCGCGTATATATCCACATGCAAAAATGAAAATTTTCGGGAGGGGGGGAGGGGTTGAACCCCACTCCCCGTCAGCTGCGCCAGCGCCTCTGTGTTCCCATTGTAGAATAGTAAGGATATCAAGAAAATATTCTGACAAAAAAAAAGCGCGTACTTTCGGTCCTAAAGGTCCTAAAATAAAAATAATTTATTAGTCACGCTGCATAACGAAAAATGTATATCTCTACTGATGCAAATCCCTGAAGTCGCGTTTTTGAAACCATGCAACCATGACGTCGAATCAATCGACAACTCGAAGCGCATGGACACTAATATCCCGGACCAGGATGAATTTTTCGGCAACTATAAGACGTACTTTCTTTCTGAGGAATCCGTGTGGATTTTCTTGCGGCTTTGTGCTACAAACGGGTGGTTTTCAAGTTCGCTTTCTTATCAGAGGGGTTGCAGCTAATTACTATTGCTCTCGGAGTGTCACCTTACAGTTGTCGTGTTTTATGTCACATCTGCAGGCTTCTCTGAGTATAACATAACAATGCTGTCATTCCCTCTTCCTTCTTGCTGTTGCCAGACTACAGACTACACGCAAGCAAGTACGGTCGTACGTCGGACTGATCGGAGGATCCGTATATGTGTATGCAATCTCTCTTCAGACAACCATTACCACTAGACAAGTCCATTACCACTTTGTTTGACTCGTATGGGTTTCTTTGTGGTGTTTTCTGCTTTCATATAGTTTAGGGGGATCGGCAAGGGCTTCCTCGAGAATTCTTTGCCGTTACAGAATGTTGAGAAGAAAGGTTAATTCTTCTTCTGCGTCTTCCGAGTGTTAGATGAGGAAGCCACGTCTTCAGTATACAGGTTTGGTCGACCTTACTACAAAAAGGTCGACAATGACAAAAGTGCTCCAGCCAGGCCCGCAGCTAGGGAGCTAGGGGGGGGAGGCGGGCCTCCAGCCAGGCCCGTAGCTAGGGGGGGGGGGGCTAGGGGCCCGCCCCCCCTCCGAAATTTTGGTGAAGCAGGTGTTTTTACCAAAAAATAAATAATCAAAATGGGTTTTTTCTTAAATAGTCAAGGTTTTCAGCAAGTGTCCCCCTCCCCCTCGAAAAAAATTGCTGGCTACGGACTTCTCCAGCCATATGCAAAGCCCCTTTCGTACGCCCTAATCAACCCCCGATAAGCAAGCCCGAGCAGCTGATGTTGAAATTGCATGTGGAGACCGATGTAGCACGCAAAACACGCGACCTGAACGTTCGAACCTTCGACGGGACCTTTGTTTTCATTCACAATTCAGCTGGCGCCGAACTGTCGTGCGCATGAGAGCCTATGAGTAACGCGAAACTGCTTTGCGGTGGGAGCGTACATGCGGGCGGATATCGCATATGGCTCGCGCCACACGTCGCCGTTGTGGTCGCGTCTAGTCCATGCGAGTGGTCCTCGTTCGCGCCCGTGTTTCCGCGTCAGTGATCCCAGAGCTCCTTTCCGCCCGCTGTGCACCGCTAAACAGTTCCCGTTTAAGGTCTCGTTTGCATCACTGTGTATGCTGCTCAATTGCGCTGATTGTCATAGGATGTAAACAGCTAGTGAATTCACTGCGTTCCGCTGCCTGTTTACTCAGGATTGGCGAAAGCCTTAATGGCTGGATGGAAAGTCTGTTACTCTGAAATGGGGAGGAGCAGATCCTCTTTGAGGATAGGCGGGATGTTGCCAGACTACGAACATCGATCACAGTGTCTTAGGGTTTTAAGTCAATTAAGTACCACTTGTACTGAGGCGGCGTGCGGTCAGTACTGTGGTTAGTCAGTCCTCCTGAACCACCCTGATCAGGTCGCTCTGGCCTCCATAGTGTGCAAATAATAGCACTAATGGTTTCGCCAGTCCTGAGTTAATTCTATATAGGCACATTCGAAGCGACAGCTGTAACATTCAAGCGTACTAATTATTACCGCTTACGTATTCGACAGCAAATTATTAAAAGACAATATGGTAAATTTTGCCATAACTATGTTCGAGCGCTGCCGTGTATTGTTTGTATACTATATATCTTTTTTTGTCAGCATAGTGTATGCGTAACAGCCCTCGTAAGATTAGGCAAACTTACGACCGGATCCACGTGCGACTGACATGTCAAGTTGACATGACAAATACTTTGACATGGGCGCCTCCACTAAGCGGTGTTCCTGTTTGCCCGTCTATTTAGCTGTCCCGTACGCGTGGGAGCACAAAAAAGCAATACAATGAAACGCTCCATTTTTACTTCTTGAACTGTCCATTTGCAGAAACGGGCAACGTTAAAGTACACGCTGGCCAGTGGCACGGAATGAAGCCGAGAGACCGTAAATTGGCAATTACGGCAGGGCACGTATAGCCATCGTATGGCGGAAATTTAGCAAACGAACCCCACTTCCAAACCAAATACAACACTACGGGACACAGTCCAGCAGACCTCGTCTACGTTAAGCCAGGTCTGTTTCGGCCTGCAATGCAGCCGTATGGCATACGCCGCTGATGGTGGACACCTTTATGAACCCATCTCGCAAATGAATGCCCGATCACGTCTGACTGTAACAGCTTCAAAAGTCCATGCTGAGGAAGCAAATGAAGCGTGGTGACAATTTCACTGCTCATCCACGGTGAGCCACCGTAATGGGCCTCATTATAGTGATACGGAATAAAATACTGTCAAAAACCATGGCGATGTGCGGATCACGTTTCACTGCATGTGCAGTGTGTTTGCACCGCGTTACAACGCATTTGACTACGTGTCCGGAAATAATAACGACCTGCTTGGTTACCAGTCGGGAAAGATCGGTCACGTTACGGTCTAGTATAGACGTCATTCCATTTGCGTCTGTACTGTATACGAATGACACGATTATACGTCGTCCTCGAGACTGCTGTAACCGCACGACCAAACTTTACCACAATTTTCTTTTCAAGTTCTCGCTCTTTCTAAAGCTTATCTTTGCCATTGCGCGTTAACGTTTGCCAATATGGAAATGCAGAGAAAGAAAGCATAAGACACAACGCGAAACAAATTCACCTTGGTTGCTTTGAGTGGTCGGTGATACAGTAATACCATCGAATTTTATTTTATATGCCAGCACACACTGCATACATTTCTGTTCTTTCTGTATGTCTGTCTCTCTGTCTCTCTCTCTCTCTCTTTGGAAGAATCAACAGCGCTACAATACATTATTCTGAAAATGTCGTGTCATCTCCTGGTCGATCCGTTACCAATAAGCCAGCAAAGGCACGTGCAAGAGCAATTGCCTTTGCTGAGTTGCGTCGGGTACACACTAACCTGATGATATTGCAGCCTTATATGCTATATCGTTGACCATACCTTTCGAAGCGTCCTTATATGTTTCGAAGGAAAGCTATTCCAAAGCCACGAGACGTTAAGTAGACGCTCACCATGAGAAATTAGCCATTGTTTTGTCCTTCACCGTGCTCTCATGAAATAACACAAACATGCGCGTCACAGCGAAGAAGAAGAAGAAACGACACCGTATACGTTTCGTGACGCCTCCACACGAGAGCATACACACCGCAAAGAGAGAATGAGGCCGTGCAAGATATGAATATTCAAAACTGAAACGTGGGATCGGGTTTCACACTGGCCAAGGACACATTCCGCGCACGCGTAGAAATCCGATACCTCACGCGTACAGCGCGCTGTGAACCTCGAGCCACGAATGCGAGCTTCCCGCTGACGCCCCGTATACATATGAGGGCTGTAGTGAAAAAATAAATAAATAAAAAACACGCGCACAGCCACTCGCATGCCCATTGCGTGGAGGGGCGTTGTGTGGGAACGGTTAATGAATGACACCGGTAGCCTTGGAACATTAGGTCCGCCACCGCTGCTGCCGTAATAGAAAACAAGTATATGCGCGCACGTCTTCGGCATGTGCGTACATGAACTTGTACGGCAGCAGTTTCGTCTATTCCTTGCCCACTAGAAACACACAAAAAAACGAACTTTTTGAAGAAGACATATCAAGTATGCAAGTACGTCAGGAGACGATGGGGTTACCATGAAAGGCTGAAGCAATGATACCAATCTCAAGTTGAGAGCAATACAACAAGACCAACACGTACAGTGGCCATGGAAGAACTGATGTTTATTGCTTGCGCACCGGAAGTGCTCGAGCGCGTTGCCAGACTGGGTGGCGTACATAGACAGTCTTAGCGGTAACCGATACAGTCGGTACGTAATTTAACTGAAGGGTACGAGGACCAGTGGACCAACAACTTGAATGCAAGAACACACAAGTGCACGACAACCAGGAAACAAAATATGAACTGAACTGTTCTCGGGCGAACATCTGGTTCGACCGAGACGCAGCCGGGGCTCCCTCTCACGAATGATATATGCATGCGGGAAAAAAAAAAAGAAAGAAAAGAAAGCGGGAGCCGGAAGTTGGGGTCCCTGTCCCTTACCACACATTTCAGGAAAACGCCGTACACTTCGTTTAAATACTGCTTCAGGGCTGTTCGTTTTCAGAAAGCTCGGATATTTCGCAACCGATCACAACCAGCAAGCTGTTTTAAGGAATTTATCTATGGAAGATTACTGTCCCCAATGTCTGTATAATTGTAATGTAATAAGTATACTGTCTGCACGCGTACGTGCTTCACTCAAGTCCAACTCACGCATAGGTATTCCGGAACCATTGTCAATGAACGATGCAACGACACAGCGCGTGTGTTCAATGTATACATGCGAGTACGTCTGACCATTAAAGTGTTTGGTTATGCTAGGATGTAGGCTAGTATGCTTACTAATTCGGTGAGGTTGAAAGAAGAAAAAAAGCGCTCCAGAGCAAGTTCTTCGGACTCTGTAACAAATAAACAGGCTAAGTAAACAGTGCGACACAACTATGTATACAAACGAAGAAATGAATAAATATCGAAGCACATCATGACACAGAAAAAGAAAAAAAAACTAAGCTAAACTCATGCATTTGCATTCAAGAATATTCTAAATATTAATTACCCACTTTGTGCGAAATGTAAGCAACAGGCGCGGTGTTAGAAGTGGTCAATATACAGATGGAGTACGGAGTGAACATACGTCAGCAGCTGAAAACGTTCAAGTCTAACAAACCTTGTAACCCCTATTTGCATGTAACTAAGGTGTACCATGCATCAGCGTGTTTCATTTCATTTCATTTATTTTACCCTCAATCGCACAAAGCTTTACTGAGGGGAGTGGGCTACATAAAATAAGAAATTATAAACAAAGCAAACAAAATAACATCAAAATAATAACAATTACAATACATATGAAGATACGATGTTAGGCTAATACAACTTAATGCAAATGTAGGTACGATAAGAAATACAGAAAAAATAAAGTAGCAAAAATATATATACAATATTACCTCCATGCGTCATCAAGCAAGTAATTGTGTACGGTGGAAGAAAACAAGTCATGATTTGAAACAGAGTCATGATTGCTCACGAGAACATCATCTTGGCTACATTATAAAAGCAAATAATTGCACATAGGACGCAGAACTAGTTTTGGGCGTAAATCACTAAGTGTTTTCTTAAATGAAAGTGAAGTAATCAGGGAATGATGTTGAAGAGGCCCTTGAGACAGTGTTCATGTTCTGAACCTTTCCCCGTAATAGCTATAGCCCGTTCTTCCAACATGAAGAATATAAGGAAGGACACAATGCAGGCTCGTGTTACCTATAGGCAGTGCAACCATCTTGTGTAGATGTATTGCAATGGTCATTGTAGGCCATTTTCCGCATCTTAAGTTACCTGTACTATAGTATTCGCGTAATATTTTGTTTTCGCTGTAATATATCCAGTTTACCGCGCTATGACTCGTTGTACTTACTACAACCTATAGAAGAGTTTGACCAAGTCTAACAACACCTTCACGCGTAACTGATATTCCACGGACAAACGGCCATATAGATTGTATAGCTCGAATACATCACAATTCGTCGGCGGGCATATTCTCGGCAAGGCGGCTCCGTGCAGAAGCGTGAATCATGACTGCGAACATAATTCATGTCTATGACGCCTAAAACGTGGCCGAGTGATCGAAAAGCGCAACTTCTTTTGTCACGAAATCGCGCGGGAACGCTCAAGTTGCGCTATTGTCTAGAAGACAGAAAAAAAAACCGTACATTACTCTTATCCATCGATCTCTTTTCTTGCACGTATACTGGTGGCAACATGATCCGCGAACGCTCAAGCAGATATTCCGGTCACAAATACCTGACGATAAAGAAAGTGAGAAATGGAAACATACGAGCGTTTGAGAAAGAGGAACTGAAGCTTTCGAAAAAACAGTCGAAATTCTTTTTTCCTCGCGCACGCGACACATAGCACTTGACCAAGCTGCATGCAACGAGCATTGGGTGTGTATTGCTATGCGGGACTGCGGTTTGAAGAATCGTGTCTCACGCGAAACGATTAATTCTTTTTCTCACCCGCAGCGTCGACCACTTCGTCTCGTTTCACGCCAGCCCTCCCTCCCCGAGTGCAGCGGCCGAAGCCGGCCCAGGCCGAGCACCTCTCCGCGTGGCATGGCCGATCAGATATCCCCGGCGCGCGCGCGCGCGACTCGGCGCTGGATCAGACAATGCCGCCTTAACGCCCTAATGGCGCCTTTGTTCTATGCCGCCGCCACTACCAGCATCGATGCATGCTAGCTGCGGCCGCCGAACAGATAGCCGCCCACCCTTCGCGCACCCAAGAGAGAGCATGCGCGTCCCTCGGCCGGGGTATATGCTACACCCTTCCGCGCATATGTATTGCCGTGAACGCCTACCCCCTTTCCCTTCTCTACCCCGATGCTCTGTTGTCCTCCCTTGCAGAACGCTCGAGCCCTTATTGTATTTCGATGACCGCTCGAAGCTCTGATGACCTGAAAGGTGGGCATCTCCGTCGTTCGGTCATCAGGATCGTGCGCGGCTCAGATGTGTACGTGGTGTCGCGAATGCGGACGTGGCGTCTTCGGTGATCGCCTTCTCTTCCGTGCGCATACTTCTCCTTCCTCCTCACAATGCTGTCCCTATGTAGTGCATTGATTCGAGATAAGAAAACGAGCAGTATTTGGAGCATTCGAGAACAACTCGGGCGCAGCTTATTTTCGGCTTCGACCGATTTATGGGCCGTTAGCGTAGAACGCTGAGCAGATTAGCCGCCCGCATACTACTTTCGGACTCGAAGGTAGTGGCTGTGGAGTACGCCTTAGCCGTTTATAGAACGAGTCGGATTAAGCTATTGAGCCGCAGACGGGCACAAGGCGGTGAATAGTGATAGTGATAAATAATGATGTAAGCAGACGGTTGGCGCGAAACTTGTTGATAAAGATTTTGCCGGTGATGCGCGTGCAATCGAATCCTTCCCAGCTATACGATGAAACTCGTCCATATGAAGTTACAGGGGTTCTAGCGGCTATAACAATGCAATGTTCTTCAAGAGTAGTGAAGATCTACGACTTAATTCAGAGAGTGTAAGCTCTAGAGAGCTGCATGCCTCAGATTATTAGAGGATATACTACATACCTGTTGGCCACAGCTGACGCCTTCCCTGATTGTCCGATGAATCAAGGTGTACGTGTACCCCTCGCGAGACAGCGGGATCGGCAACATAGGTGGACTATATATATATATATATTATATATATATATATATATATATATAGAGAGAGAGAGAGAGAGAGAGAGAGAGAGAGAGGCTAATGGTGGGTCACAGCTCTATCTACAATGGCAAAAAAAAATATGACAGCACACCAACAGGCAACTAATGAGCTTAATAGTATTATTTAATGTTAAGACAAATTCCGTCCCATTATGCGAAAAATTTTCCATTAGAACGGTTCGGTTGCACGCAGCGGTCGTGCCATGGCGCTTCTGAAACGGTGTCGAAAACTGTCTTCTTAAGCGTATCACCCTCAAATTTCTGTGGCCTTGCTTTGTTTTTCAAGCAACCAGTGTGTACCAGGCTCTCAAAGTATAGATCAGACAGAAAGCTGACGTTGCACAGCTGAATCGGGAATTATTCGTCTCCAGCCGGATGTTTACGATATACAATGTCGCGTCAATAAATATATTCTCATACCCTGCATGCATTTTCAAGTCGAAGCATCTTTCTGCAGACCTTCACTACGCCACCGCTTCGAACTAAACTTGGTTTTGCTACGTGGACATTATAAGGTACAACGCCCGCGTAAAGGCACCTCGTGCCATACGTTGCAATACGGTATACCCCTTCCCTTCCGCGTAAAATAAAAGGTTTTGTTCTTACATAAGCTTCGTTTACACTAGCTCGATCCGAGACATGCGTATTAGACCTGCCTTTGTAGGTGCTCATGCAAAGGTAACGGAAGTGCATCAGTGGCAAAGCCTGACATTCGTTAGGTGTGGCGGACTGCCAAGGACAACTCACCATGCAAAAACTTGCAAGCATGTCAAAAAGCCGCCCAACAGTTCGCTGATCTTCAAAGAGGAGGCGCCACTGTATGAGAGTACTTGGGGACAGCGCGGATGCTGCGGCCTAGTCGCTTATAGCATTGAAGTAGTTATTTACATTGTGTTTAGTGCTGCAAGAGAAGCTGAGCCAGTCCCACGATGGCAAGATTTCGCCTTAAGACGCAGCATACACTGCATATATTTAAAGTTTCTCAACTCGACACGGCGCTGTTTTGCACGGATGAATCCTAATCTCTTCAAGGAAAATCTGTTGGTTGATATTTCGGAGCACTCACAACTGCATCTTAGTTTACGAAGGCGGGGGAGCCGCAGCGAAATCCGTGATGTATTTTGTTTACTCGAGGATTATTATTGTTAGTCGGGTTTAATGACGCAAAGGCTTCAGTGGCCATAGAATGACAAGACAATGTTGTTTTCCGTGTGCATTTCAAATAATTCTATTGGTGCTTTTAATTTATCGCTAAAAGTCAGAGGGTAAAATCAATGTCGCTTTCACGTGACGGCAATGAGGCTGTGATGAGTCGGAGCAGTACGTTAGGAGGTTGATGTAAAGGATCACAATAAAGCAAGGACATGTAGGGCTACATGATGCACTATAGGGGCTTCAGATCCAGTGCCTCTACTGTAACAGAGTCTGAGAAACCACCGATACACATAAGTGCAACCTATAGTCTTGCACTCAGCTTTGAGGATCAGGCTGCAACGCTGGTCTTTAGTATACGAGTTTAAGAAATCGAACGTCGTTTAAAAACTTTAGAAGCTTGTTGAAAGCCTTGGACGAAAGCATGGGATATATAGTTGAATCGAAAAAGCAGGCCAGCGAATTACATGAGAGAGCATGGGATTCGGGTTCACGCGATTGTGGTTGTCGCTAGATAACATCAGCACTGAGCGTCAATGTTGGACGACTATACAATGCGCTCATCCCTCAATACATAAGAGTTGACCAGCGAATACCTACATGCGACACTTATAGACCATACAGAGTGACGCTCAGCATAACGAAAGAAGTGATAAAAGGTGAGCAAACTTGAGCAAACTCCTGACGTATATATCTATCTCTACGTCCATGTACATATACGTGCAAGATCGGGGCGATGTTTCATTCGCGCCCACGTTGTAAATCATCGCCGCGCGGGGAGAATCGCATCGTTAAATATGAATCAGCGACGGGTGTCTCTCTCTGTCCTCTCGTATTTCGAAAGCGCAGCTGCTTTGCCCCGGGAACAGAGCCAGGTATGCGGGTCTTCCAAATCCAGGTAATTTGAGGGTTGGCGCCCAAATACCTCAAATCGAAGGTGTGCGTTCTCTTTTTCCCTTCGTTTTATCCGCGGCCGTGCCTCTTTTTCGATGTTTTGCTGCGCCGATGCGCTCTGTATGCTTCTTTTTTATTTATTTTTTTTGTCATTTATACGTAAGCTATACGTTTCACGTCGCGCACACTGCACACGAGACGACATGTGTGCAGAGAGAGGGAGAGAGATACTGACGGAGCCTATACAGGCTTTGACGCATGGTGAGTCGCGCGCGCGAACTCAAATTGCGAGTCCTGAAAGCAAATTGCACATAATGCTGGGTCGCCGGACTGGTTTGTCGAGCAAGTTTCATCTCGAATGGCAGTATTTGAAGACGGCAGCAGCGCAGTCGCTGCTCAGGGGGAGCTCGCTGAATAAAACAGGCCCCGTCCTCTCTTGGCGCCGAATTGGCTCCCGACTTTCGCAGGTGCAAAGTGATCGCGATCAAGGAAATCAAGCTGCATTCGCGGCATGCCGCATATACCTGGCCTCTCCTTCTTCTGATTTCATCTTCGCGCTGGTTATCCTGTCAGCGGGGGAGTTCTGTGGGAGAGCTTCGATGAACGGGCCGGCCGCGCTTGTTTGCTCGTTGACTTCCACGCCTGACGAGTGAATCACGCCAGTCATTGTGTTCATATATGCGATCCTCGCTGCCGCCGCCCGGTCCACACACCGCCCTCCCCCCCCCCTCCCCAAATCTATCTATCTATCTATCTATCTATCTATCTATCTATCTATCTATCTATCTATCTATCTATCTATCTATCTATCTATCTATCTATCTATCTATCTATCTATCTATCTATCTATCTATCTATCTATCTATCTGTCTGTCTGTCTGTCTGTCTGTCTGTCTGTCTGTCTGTCTGTCTGTCTGTCTGTCTGTCTGTCTGTCTGTCTGTCTGTCTGTCTGTCTGTCTATCTATCTATCTATCTATCTATCTATCTATCTATCTATCTATCTATCTATCTATCTATCTATCTATCTATCTATCTATCTATCTATCTATCTATCTATCTATCTATCTATCTATCTATCTATCTATCTATCTGCCTGCCTGCCTGCCTGCCTGCCTGCCTGCCCGTCCGTCCGTCCGTCCGGCTATCTATCTATATTTAGTTGTCGTTATTTATTGGTCGTGCATACTGCATGACAGTACGCCGCACTGCACTCCTGTTTGTGTCGGCTGTGCACTGAGGTGTACGCATGTACAAACGTTCTTGCCTGTGTGTATACATGCAAGCTTAACACCTAATTTCGGGAAACACACGAAAACAAGAATTAGCTGGATCACATTCGGGAGCTGCGGTGATGCTTTAGCCAACCGCCTCTTCGAACTTTAGTGCAAGCATGATCGTGGGCTAATGCATCGTTATTACGAGTTGTGCGCAAAAAAAAAAAAAAAAAAATATGTCTATACCCTCGGCGTCGTTCGCACTCTGATAACAAACTGGTTGTACAGGGCAATCAATTAGTTCTCACTATGTTATGTCTCGACGCTTGAACAAATATATCTTCGGCAATAGACCTTCATCGATCCTTTATTCTTAACGACGTGTAACGCGTATTAAAAACTGATACATGAGTGCGATACTGAGAACAACTGGTACAATACCGCCTTCCCGAGCGAAGGAAAGAAGTCAAAAGAAATAAAGAAAAAGTGCAATAAACGCAGGCGCTTGACTGCAATTACCTTCATAGGCAGATTGGCGCCATTCAAGGACGGGCAGGTGCTAGCGGCGACTAACACCGATTCCTATCGGTTCCCGCTTAATCTATTAACATGCTCGATCGCTGCCGTGCAATCGAACCCCATAATCTTTTTCGCGTTGTGTACAGCTGCACACGCTCCCCGCAATCTTCGCTTGCCTGGGTGTCACCGCATTTAATCCTCGAGAATTGCGCAAACGGTTTCGCTACGCTTTTCAGCGCGTGTATACACGAATGCCACGTATTGCCCTGCGATACATATATATAGTCGACACGGCATGCTGCGCACGTAATGCTGAGGAAATGTTTCACACATGGACACTATACATCTGTACAAATTAATGGAGGCAGGAGAGCGAAAGAAGATGCGAAAGGGAAGCCAGGAGACCCAGTTCAACCAAAACAAATTTCGGTTGGCGACCTGGCGAGAGAAATAGAAGGAGAAAGAAATAAACCATGAAAGACCATTGAAAATGGTAGGAAATCTCCAGCTTGTGACTCTACATGTGAGTTTGCAAAACTGGCCCCGTATATTGACTGGGCCCGTAAAAATTTTTGATTACCCGCATTGCCAAAGCTGCAGCCAGGATAACAGCCAAAGCCGCAGTTAAAATCGCAGTAACAACAAGGTATATGCGGCAGACTTTGGAAGAGTCGTAGACAACGCTGGCTTCGGACAAATTGCCTGAAGAATACCGACCAGTTGTTACGGCGTTTATAGGCCGCTTATGGATGTCCTTTTGATTAATATGCAGATTCCGACCATCCGAGGTGCTCTGCAAGTGCTGGAGGCCCGTAATACAGCATGGTGTCAGTTATCCGGTTATCAGCATGGTTTCTATGAAAGCATATGCTTTGAAACCTGCCCACGGCTTCTTTGAACAGCGGAGCTGCTTAAGCCGGCCGTAAAAGCTTTGGTGTATGCAGAAAATTACAGGTGGGTATGCGCCAGAGGAACTGGGCAACCCTACTACCGAGCACAGAAGGTACGAGCGTTAAACGAAAACTCTGCTCGGCGAAGCTCGGCACGTGAAACATGTGAAAGAGAAAGAAGAAAGAAAGAAAGAAAGAAAGAAAGAAAGAAAGAAAGAAAGAAAGAAAGAAAGAAATGGAAAGAAGAGGTAATAAAACAGAAACAAGAAACAGAGAGAAAGAGAAAGAAGGAGAATGAAAAGAAAAATAAAAGTAATGAAGAGAAACGAGGAAGGCCACCCAGCTCGGCTCTTCCTTCAGGCTTGGCACCTCTAGTGCGAAGCTGCCGGAATTTTTTGCACTTAAGAGAGCGCTGAAGTCGCGTATGTCAGAGAAATACCGGCTTCACTTAATTATATCGTGTATATTCCCCTCTGTACGCCCCTTCTCCCTCTTTCCTCTTTCTCCTTACCCCAAGTGTATAAAGATAGCGAAGCGAACACCCGTTTGGTTCACATGCCTTCCTCTACTCAGCTTACTCTATCTCGTATACCCTCGCCCCTTTATCACGTAAGAATGTTTCCCCTGTGACATGCAATCGAAATACTAATAATGACGACGCCATAACGGTTCGCCGATGGCCAATTGCGGACTGAGCGGGATTGAGAGTTAGTAGCATCGAAACGATAGTGTCTTTTGAGTTTTCTCCCTGCATTCCAAGAGAAACAGTATGTGCGAAGTGGCCGGGATGTGACCGGGAGTGTAGGACATATAAAGCATACGTCATTGCACCAGGTCGCATATTCGCCCGTAGAAGTTACGAAACGCGTGGCATGGCACTCTGCGGTGTGGAATGTTGAGCTGAAATTCACGATAAATTGATGTAGGCTTGGGCTGTATAGGCACTTGTAAGAAAAAGCTTCTTGTACAGGAAAAGAAAAATTAACAGGGCCACGTGCTCATGTGAAAAAGCCGAAGAAGACATAGAGCACCTCCTTGTCCAGTGTAGAAATTACGATGCTCCTCACAACAAACTTTTGGAAAAACTGCATGATTTGGCTGGACGCCGCTATTTCCTCTGTGTCTTCGTATTTTCTATGTATTCAAACCAAATAATAATAATAATAATAATAATAATAATAATAATAATAATAATAATAATAATAATAATAATAATAATAATAATAATAATAATAATAATAATTAATAATAATATCATTAGCAAATAAATATTGGGCGCATGACCAGCGGAAAATCTTCAAAGGATTTGAGAGCATTAGTGCAGTAATTTGGAGGAATAAAAAATATCTTAGATTCTTAGTCGGATAAAAATATTTGTTCGCGTTGTTGATTACTAACAGGTGCTCTTGGTTACATGTTTGCCTTTTATTGTTTCTTGGAATATTACGGTTGTATTTAGTGTGCGGGATTAAGGAAACAACTTGCAAATGTCTAGTGTCCGCTGAGTGATCATCTGGTGAACTCTTCTGTATAACGTATGGACATCTCGGTTGTCTGAATATTTATGTTTTGTGAGCTCTCCTATTCAGTGAGCATTTGTTTTTATTGAAGTACTATGTGCGTAAGTGCGTGAGAGCTCGTCCGTGTCTCTACACATTTGTATAGTTTTGTGGTTTCCCCCCTTTTTACGACGACAACTATTCGACAACAGAAGAGGAGTAGCCCTCGCCGCACACAGGCCCCAACCTCTCATCAAATACATTTAACAAAAAAAAATGTCCGTGTTACTTATTTCATGACGTCCTTCCCTTAGAAAAATTGATTTAGACAGTTATAGACTGTCTAAATACTTTTTTAGAGTGTCTATAGACTGTCTATAAATACATTTTTGTAAGGGACTGCTGGTGTTTATTAAGGTGACAAAAGCCTAAGGGGAAAAAAAAAAGCTAAGGCAACTTCGTACTAGTGGTGCCAAGCCTGAAGAAAGTGCGGAGTTGGACGTCTTTGTTTCTCTTCCTTGTTTCTCTTCGGTTTTCTCTTCTTTTCTTCTCTCCCTTTTCTCTTTTCACAAATTAGGTATACAAGGATTGAAGAACCACTTCCCTTGCAAGAAAACATCTATAGAAATGAAGAACCAGACTGGCGGAGGTCAGCGAGTTAGGTCGTCTTAACTACGACGTTGATCATTTGTGCATATTGAGAACAGTACCACATGCAGAAGCTGACAAAAGTGTTTACATGACCCCCGCTAGGGCAGTTGGTTGGAAAGCACTATGCGGCACCTTTCATTAAAGCCCCTTACGTGAGATCTATACCCTTACCTTCAGAACGGAATCCGCGGCAGATGAACTACACGGCTATAGAACATCACAAAAGCATGGAACATTTCCACGTTGAACATGGACTGACAGAACACATCCACAAAGGTCTTTATTAGGGAAGTTCGTTTCATCACATGTCCCATTGAAGAGACGACAGAGGTTTCTTCAATTTAACATTGAGAGGGAGGCTGCGTGAACCTTGAAACGTTTTTTTTTTTTTACCCGCCCCACTTTGCAGTGATAGCACTTCTTCCTGTGCGCAGTACGGGGTTAAAACGGTAGCATCATTTCGACGAATACAACGACGATTAGAAGTCATGTTCGCATAGTTCCTATATCCGAGGTATCGTACAGTTGCTGGACAGGTTATGAACCAGTTCTCTAGCTAGAGAATTCCCCGGCACTTCTCGTGTCGAACCGGAGTCCGCGAATAAGAGTGAGAAACGAGCAGTCTGCATACCTGCGTAACGCGCATGCCGCATCCGAAGATCCACTCACACGCGTACACAGACATAAAAAAGAAAGAGGAATCACTGCGCGCGCTCTCTCTCATATTCCGAAAGGCACGCACCGACAACGCATGCATGCAAGGGCCGGGCCCCCCTAGCCCATTACGCGCCTCTTAATTGCCTTGTCAATAGTGTGTGCTTTCGACTTGGGGTCCCCGCTCTGTGCCCGAGCTTAATTAAAGTTTGCCCCGGCAGGCTGCCTTTGATCTGTGCCGCCCGACCGTGGTGGGCGTGGCGAGCAACCCGTGCGTCACTCCCCGCTGGGGGGCGTGGTACTTTGATTGACGCGCCACCATGCGCCGGTATACGGCCCCGCGTGCTCGCAGTATATACACACAGGTGTCGCTCCGGCCGAATAAACAATGCCCCGGTCCGGGGCTCAGCAGGCGCGAGCGGCTCCCTATTCCAGCAATCCCCCACCCACCCCCTCCTCCCACCACCCACTATTGCCCCCATAGCGTGCGCGAGGATGATAAATTGCTGCCCGATGCAGCCTCGGGTTTGGGGTGTCTGTGTGCGCTGCTGTGTTAGATTTGTCCGAAGCCGCCTCTACATATTTGTGCGTCTGTGTGTGCACGGCACCCAGACGTACTGGGCCCCAGAACGGCGCGGTGCGCAACCCAATCGGAGGAATCAAAAAACGCTTTCTTTCTATAAGGACCTCCACACTCGAGGTCACGCCGGATTGCACGCCGATAGCCATCGCGGCATAGACAGCTCAGAGTTTCTTATCTCTATTTGCTCCCAGCCGGCCATCTCTATTTGTACGCCGAGAGGAATGCAGGCGCAAGAGTATTATGTCCGTGTATAAGTGCACTTGTGTGCGGGGCTGTGTTTACAGGAGCGTAAGCGGATGGTCGTTTGCTCGCCCAGTATCTATTGGGAATCGGTGCCGTATATTTGTCATTCGGTACAACCAATGGAAGCCACATTGATTACGTTCGACGAAGCTGGGTTTCCCGAACACGGTCATCGTGGCGAACAGCCTGCTTCTCTGTCGTCCTATAAAGATAGTGACGCCGGAAGAGCAGCGAGAGTTATGACTCCCATCGGGCAGCTGCGACATGCTCGTGTTCAGAAAACAAAGCAATGTTTCATCTTCGGACGTGAAATTAGCTAAGTATATATCGGTTCGGGCGTATAAGGCATCGTTGTTTCGGCCTTTTAGTAACAGCAGTTCTCGCTTCCACATCAGTATGCTATAGTTGTTAGCCAAGCTATATTCAGTCATATTATATATATATATATATATATATATATATATATATATATATATATATATATATATATATATATATATATATATATATATATATATATACACACAGCACAATGGCTATCCAGCCAGCTGCCCATAGGGAGGCCCGGAGTGATCACTTTTCTGCGTATCATCGATCAGAACACAAACGACATACGAAATGAAAAGACTCAAGCACGGCGTCATATCCAGAAATTATTTTCATTGCCTCTTGATAGCAATATACATATCTATGAAGCACGTACAACATAAGGGAAAAACCCATACCCGCTTTATTATTGTTAGAAGTGGTCTGTCTCCTCCTCAGTAATAGCGCTCGTTCTTAAATCAGTCAACCTGTCCAGTATGACCGCTTCTGGGAATTCGTTAATCCGTGGCGTCGCGATCGTACCGGTGCATCGCTTCCCCATCCTTGCCCGTACCAGAGCGTTCGGCCAGGGACGCGGACGATCGCGACGCTGCGCGGGCAGAGACTGGTACGCCGGTATGCGTGCAAGGTCGCGAGCACCCCTCATATCGACGACGGCCGCCCGAAGGCGCGGAATTGCATGGCGTCCGCGACCGGCTTGGGCACAGCCAGACAGCTATAGCTTTCGCGCCGAATTTAATGGGCATCTGGGGCGACCTGCGGTGGTCCCCTAAGTATGCGGGTAATGGGCCGGCGCGCATCCAGCGCCGAGCCTTCATTAGCCGGCGGATACTCCTCTGTACACGCGGTGCTGCTGCTGCGGCGGCGGCGGCGGCGGCTCTGAGACAAAGGCTGCTGCTGCTGCCTGCTGACCAATGGTCCGGGCGAGGAGGTGCTGGACGCCGCAGCGGCATCGGCACTGCGAGGAGGGCGACGCAAGGGCGTGTTCGACGGAGGTGTCAGCTGTCGCGATGCCTCTGCTGCAGATAAGCGGCTGGCACAAAGGAACTGCCGACTGTGAAGATGAGAGATGGGGCGCGCTTCCCACAGCGAGATGGGGGGGACCCCCGGAGATTCTATCGCGCCTCCTCGCTCGCAGCGCGCGCGTGCGCACGATCCCTGCTGCTGCCGGCGCTGCTTCTTTATAATAACGTTTTATTCGAAGAAGAAGAAGCCGCAGGCCGAAGCGAAAGCGCCATATGCAGGTTTGGAGGAGGAGATGTTGCGACGGGGGCAGCGAGAAGGAGACGAGCACCTATCGGTTGGTGATACATATATATGTATATGCGCTGCTTTCTCGCTCTTCTCCCTCGTATACCTTCTATGGCTAGCCTTCGCAAGCCGGAAAGAGCGAATAACGTGGGCACGCGGCAAGTGCATGTTTGCCTATCTGCCGCGGTCGTGGCTTCGCTCTCGCTCTCTCTTTCTCTCTCTTTATTATTTATTTTTTTTTTCGTCAATACGCAGAGGACGACGTGTCACCCGTCGCGAGCGTATGGTGCCTCTCCACCACCACTGCGGCGAGGCGGGCGCGTCCTTGTTTTCAAGAAAGCTTGAATCTTCTATACGGTTTCTGTACCTCGCCTCTGGTCTCCGAAAGAGCAATGGATCGTCATTTTATCCTCGAGCACGAGCTTCCTTACGGGCCGCGTTTGCATCGCGCGTTCTTTGGAGTACACAACATGCACTCCCTCAATCGCGAGGAACTCCCGCACCAGTCCGTTCCAGTAACTCTCGCCCGCTCGTGCTCACCGCTCTCTTCTCTCGTTCTTTCTCTCAGAGTGCATGACGTACGGGCTTCGTTTCAAGCACGCGTGTCCATCTCTCGCCGCCGAGGTGTCGAACCTGCCGATTGCGTCGGGGCGCGTTCAAAAAGAAAGCGTGCATACGATATTCCGCGCGTCCCCGCGCCTCCGCGCTGCTCGCCCGCGCTTCGGGCTTTGGAGACCGGTGTCCGGTATACGCTACTTCGCCTTCTTGTTCTCGCCTCCCTTTCTCTCCTCCTCCTCCCTTTTTATTCAACAGGACGCCGCCGCCGCCGCAGAGCTCAAAGAGCTGTGCGGCTTCCTCCTGCACGTCTTTGAGATCTTGTTGAACCTGTCGCGCGTTGTTGCGCCCGACGCTTGACGAGCCGCCTGCCAGCTCTTCCTTTTTGAATGAGGGACGGACGAGTCGAACGAATCTGTCTTAACGATTTGTCCTGACGGGCCGCGGATTGCTCGCGGCGTGTCTTGTCTCCGGGAGCAAGGTTTTCGGCGTTGTGGGCCGCGCCGTCTGCGCTACGGCGGCGGCCGCTCTTTTGTTCCTCTGTAACTCCAGGCGCGCGCGCCCGTGAGCGAGCCTGAGCAAGTAGGCCCAGCGCTTGCTCGTATATAGGCAAGCCACGCGTTCCAGTGGCTGCCTTTGATTGGCAAAGACGCAACGGCGGCTCATCTCTGCGAATGTCCCGGACCGAGCGCAGGTGCATTTAATGCCGTGACCCTTGCATTGATAAGTGTGCCCCCCTAGCAACTGTCAACGCCGCTTCGCTCTTGCCCGGGACGGCTGAGCGAGCGACGCAACGTCACTGCTCTGTCACAGCTGGACTGGCCCTGAAGATGTGATGGGAGCGTAAGGAATGCGAGCATGTTTGATTCAGGGGGCTGCTCTCTTCGCGAGACATGCGGGCATTGTTCTGAGTGGCCTGCATTTAATTGCCTTCGAAAATTGCGGTCACCATAATTCTGCACAGAGTAGCACTTACTTCCACCTTTCTGTGTTGCTACTCCCGTTTCTCTTCTACCAAATGCCGTTTCTCTAGCCAACCAGAACGAGCAAGTGCCGCTGGAGCCCAGTCTTGTCATTCGCTGAGGCAACAGACTGTCTAACGAATCCAACCAGTATCTCTCGTAGTTTTGATTGACTGCACTGGAAATAACAGTCGAAAGCAAAGTGTGGAGGCGCAAAAGTGATGGGAGATGTTGGTTAAGAAAGTCTAGATAGCTAAAATTAGGAAGTTAAGTCCTCAGTGTGCTTCCACATCTTTCTTGGTATTTTGAGGTAGTTTCATCTAAATATTGGGTATTTTTATACACCGATACGCACCAAAAATCCAATCCTGCCGCCGTTTGCTGCTTGTCATTCGTAATGCCATTCATCCCTTTTGTGCGTGAGCAAATAACCATAGTTAGCAAGTACAAATACTGGGCACGTGCGATAGAACCCTTGCTGAGCTTTAGGAAAGGAATGGAATTTACGCAGTCACATTCACCATATTGCCATAAGTCGCAAACGAACAAAAATTAATTTAGTGAACTTTCCGTTATTGTCGTGGTCGTTTCAGCAACGCCTAGAAAAAAAAAATGCAGACATAAACACAGGTGTCGGAATATCTCAAAAGTCGATTTTAGAAACTAGTCTATCAGCAGCAGACTTTGCAGTAATGCAATTACAGTAATTAAATTACTTTTTGCTGTAATGAGTAATGTAATGAATTGCTTCACGCGAATAATGTCAAGAAAATTACTCATTACATTCCCAATTCCTTTAGACTAAAATGCAACATGTACGCTTCCCTTACTGAGTAAAAATTGAGCCAGAAAGGACAAAAACAATAAAGACAAGTTAATCTGAGTGCCAAATCTCAAGCATGGGTACGAGGCAGGCCCAGGGAAAAGCCGCGCAGCATACGAAGTCGAAGCCTTGAATTGCATTGCTTGAATAACTTTTGTTAAAGTAATTTCGAAGTAATTTCATTAGGTTTAAAAAGAAATAGTAACGTGATGTCATTACTTTCGGCCAGTTGTCACTTGTAATATAATTTATTAATGTTTTTAAAAATTCTAGAGAAGTATTTAATAATTCACTTCCGTTATACCTCTTAGGAGTAATTTTATCATCTGTGATCAGCAAATTAACGTTTACGTCCAATTATCGGTAATACGAATCTTATATGCTACCGATAGTCTATGCTGTCAAAATACGAAAAGAAAAAAACAAAAAATTTGGTATCGTTTTTCACTCCATCACTGTCCACCCCTTCACGTGCACATATTAAACGTCCGAAACGGTCAACGTTTGCTCGCGTTCGCACGCGTTACGGTTTGTCTTCTCTTGCTTGCACTGCGCGTGGCAGGGCGAAATTGCATAAATTATACGCTGCTCATATTCTGAGAAATTAAGAACAAACATATGCGTATACGCAAAGCTTTCTGCACGCGCAAGGCTGAGCAACACTGCGGGGTGTCGCATTCGGAGGCACGAAAACCGGCACTCGATCCGAGCGGGCTATACATGAAACTGGAGCCACGCCCAAAGCCGATTGTTTTTTTATGCAAATGAAATCCTCGGCGCTAGGATGCCTGCAGTGTAAAGTACAAAATGGATCGTACGCTTAAACTAACGAGCGAAGTTGCATATAGATAACCCCCGTCCTCCAGAAAAATACTAATAGGCACTACTATATACAACAAAAGAAAGAGTTAACGTGGGTCATCGCTGCTTCATTAAGCGGGCGTTTTTTTTTTTTTTTTCGAAGTTCCCCGTGCTACCGAGAAAAAAAAGAAGAGTAAATGTCTGATGTAGATTACTCATCCTGCGGGTGTAAGCAGCGTCGAGCTCCTCACCTGTTATTTACCGTCGTTAGCCCACGCCAGAATATATTTAGACGAGCCGTGAGCTACTCTGCGATCCGTCAGAGCAGCCGCTCAGATCTATTTCTTGCGGTTTGCCCTGCACCTTATTGCGTAGTCGCGGCGCACAAATAACAAGAACTGTGAGTTCAACGGTGTATACAGCAACTGTCGAAACAGGGCGGCAGCTTAAGTAATCACTGAGAAGTTGCGTACAGTTGTTATTTTCTATAGAATACAGTGAACGAATCTCATAAACATTATCTCAAGAACGAAGTATAATAAGACTTCGCCGAGCACCTGTACGCGTGCATGTGTACGCTCGCTCCTTGAATGAAATGCAGGAGCCATTATTTTCATCTCGTGAATGTAGCATTATTATTCTTATGGAACAGAGAGTGCGAGGTGTGAAAAACGATCTGCCACGAGGAGCTGAGAAAAGGGAGGCGTTGGGGTTGGTCGCGGAATCGCCTGAGCTGTTCACTCGATGAAGTGTGCAACAACGTTACTATGGTAATACATATGCGTATTCAAATACAAGGCGCTTAAGTTGTAAGGCGTCGTATAGTTGTGCCGCTACGGCCGTGCTTTCCGCCCTCTGTCCGTGTTTAGGCGTTGTAGCGTTAACGAGTCGGAAGAGTTATTACTATAAGCGAATGCGGAGATGGCCTTTTAAGAGTGCTTATCGTTACTGCTCAGCAACGAATTCCCAAGAATTACGTACACGTTAGCGATACATTATTTAACTAAAAACGCTGTTGTATAGCAGTGCTTTTAGCATCAGACTAAGAGCGGTTGAGGACAAATTTTACTTTCGAAGTGCAGAGAGTGAGCCCTGACCCTGGAGGGGTCAGCGATGTATGAGTGCACCACACCGTCACAGCTGCGATAAGAACATTCTAAACTTTGCTTCAGCTCTGCGTTAAGGTCATCTTAGACGAAATCAAGGAGAAGAAATGGACATGGGCCCCTGAGGGCATGTAGCGAGAATTCGAGATAACCGCTGGTCATTAAGCGTTGCAGACTGGATTCCAAAAGAATGCAAGCGCGCCAGGAGAGGCAGAAAGTTATCTGGACAGATGAGAGTTAAGAAGTTTACAGGGATATCGGGGCTGCAGGAAGCACAGGTCCAGGTTAACTGGATAAACATGGGAGATGCCTTTGCCCTGCAGTGCGCGTAGTCAGGATGATGATGATTTGATGATGAAACTTTGGTTTAAGTTCTGTCAGCTAAACAAATTGTTCTGCATCCCCTTCCCCTCCCCTCAAAAGAAAGAAGGAGGTAATTAGTAAGATAACGTTGCCCAAACAACAATTCGCCGTAACACTTTAAGCAAGCAATATATCAGACATCCTTTGTTCGGTGTGCAAGTGTGCCAACCAAAGAAAACAGAAATGTTCTCATCGATCCGACATCACAGTGTTGTAGTTTGGTTATCGTGTGCTACATCACGAGCCCCACAGGTTACCGAAAATGCTTCCGAGGCGATATCAAACAAAAACAGAAACGCTGTGAAGTGCCTGATCCAGGAACTATAGCAATTTAAAGGGGCACTAAACAGCGAAACGATTTTTCTCGCATTAGTAAAGTAGTCTTCCACGATACGAAAAACACCACGCTTTCTGCGCGAAGACGCTTAATATTCGAAAAAACGAGCAAAAAGAAAATACAGGTGGCGACGCCACCTTGGAATTCCCGCACCAATTGCCGTGACGTCACATATTTTTGACGGCGCCTGCTTGGGCCTACGTAGTTCCTAAACGGTTAAATCGAAGTACATTGTCCTCTGCAGGGGCCAGAGACTTGACATAACGAGCTTGTGGAAATTTCGTCGAGCCAGTGGCGCCAAAATATGTTAAATGCTCTTTGAAGTCTTTTACGTCACGAATTACAAAGTTCGGAGCGAAATTTAAAAATGAAACTTTGAACTTGGTTTTCTCCTCTAATAATAAACCTATGGTGATGAAATAAACTACACAAGAGTTCTCCGAGCACACTTTATCAATCTAAACCAATTCATTGTTTCTCTTTAGTGTCCCTTTAAGAAAGAGATAATATACACCTTCTTGGGATACATACGGCTCTGCGTTAATATATGAGGTCTGTATTTCACATAGTGCAAGTGGGGAACACTGATGAGCCCAGGGGAGACTGGCCAGTGTTTCTAAAGCGGACCTTTAGAAACTTTAGTGCTCGTCGTGTATTCACTAACAATAACGTCCACTGCAGCGAAAAACTTCAAATGGAAAACACTCGGAAAGCAAAGATGCATGGTCGCAGCGGTTCAGCCTTGCAACGACTGCAGCAAGAAGGCTGTCATAACGCTGGGTGTGCGCAATCAGCGCGCTGCGAATGCGTCGGCGCTTCACAGGGGTGCCCAACGCATCTCCCTTCGGTGCTTCCCAGGCTGCGAGAAAAGGTGACTGCCGAAATTCTCAGCTAAGCACAGGTGTATGCAAGAGCAAATCAGCGGCTGCAACGTAGCTTCGAGGTGTCAGGCCGTGTGGCCCCTACACAATTATGTCGCCCTTCTAAAGTGCGTATGAGATGAGCAGGTCTGGGTGGAACGCCCGACATTACGCATCCAAATGCTTGGTCTTATATACTGCTCACTTCTGCGATGACGCGCTCCTCGGCGCGAACAATGCGCCATGCCGCGGCACGCAAAGAAGGAAGGCAAATGACGTCGTCTGAAATTGAGACTGCTCTCAGGAGAGCCCATTCGCGATTGCGGGCACACGTTGTTATGTATACACTGTCCAGCGTATGCATCCAATGTCGCTGACCGCAGGGCACGGCTGTAATGGCATTATTCCGTCGACGGCGTGACCCAGCTAGCCATGCTGTTCGCCAAGGCCGATGACGCAGATTCTTGTTTGCATGTGAGGAGCGCGTGTACAAAACTCAAGTCCGGACCGTCGCTCTCCTGGCTAAGATAGTCCCACGCCTTTCGATACTGTGGATATTAAGTCTTTTTATAGCGTTTTAGCGGCGTTGAAGCAGATGCAACATGCGTTGAAACATGTAATAAGTCACCGATAAGGCCCTCAGTGAATTATATTCACCCGTTGTATGACCTGTAATGCCTTCAGGAACGCTGAGCTCCACAGAGGACAACGTGCGAGTTTTGCACGATCTTGAAGACGTTATCATACCATGCTTGCAGTTTTATAGGCCGCGCTGAGGCTGTCAGAGGTATTGAAACGAATGGTGTAGTCTATGGCATCGTTGACGTTCGCCAATATTGCACTGCAATCATACATTCTTTCATAACGAAATACTTTAACATAATATACTCTTCCTCTGCACCATTTCTGTCTTCTCAGTTTTCTGGTCCCTCCTAACTCACTGCCATGAGTTTCGTACTATTGCCATGACGTACTGTTGCAAGCGCCCTCCTGATTCGTTGCAAACATTCAACCTGCGCTGTGGTGCATGCACTGTCGTTGAAAAATAATTTAGTCCGCAGAAAACGCTCTTGATCAGAACAACTCCCCTGCAGACTCTGCATAGAAGAAAAATAAGCGTCTCATTTCTCACTCGCCCGCACGAGCCCCTGATTTTCAAATCAGTTCTGTGGAAACTTCCTTTCCGAGAGAGCCGTATGAATTTCCTTGTGGCTTCGCGCTATGTATACAAACGGGTGGTTATCAATTATCCCTTTCAAAGCCCCTGAATTGAACCATGGAACCGACAACCACGCTTCTCCGATGTTTGGCACACACTCTAAGAAAAAAAGGTGTCCGTTGACTCTTCTTTGCTACACTTGTGACTCTCCCATGTATAACTCTCTTTAGAGAGGCACGCTGACTCCATTTAGGGGAGTCGTGGGTTGCATGACCCCCTCTAAAACGGCACGCTAACTCTATTTCGGAGAGTTGTGCGTCCCACGGCTTTCCTAAAGAGAGTCAACGTGACTCTCTAAAGAGAGTTGTACGTGGAGGAGTCACGTGTGTACCAAAGAAGACTCAAAAGACATATATTTTTTTTTTTCTCTCTTAGAGTGCGTATTCGGGCTTCCGGATGAGATTTGGAGTTTCCTTTCCACGCGGCATCGGTCACAAGGCCGTTCGCCGTTCGCCGTACGATGCAAGTGGAAGTTGACTGTGCAGAACAAAAATGAATAGCTTCCTAAATAAGAGAACGATTCGACAGTCCTCATGTTTTTGTGGGCTTCTCAGTTAAAGGGATACTAAAGGCATAGAAAAGCGCTTTTCCTCCTTTCAATAAATCACTCTCTCACAATATCAAAAAACACCACGTATTGTTGGATTTCCAACAGGCCCAAGCTTGTTGGGAAGCCACCTTGAAGTTCCCCCACCAATTGTGCTGACGTCACAGATTTTGAGAGCGTCTACTATAGTGCCTAAATAGTTCCTAATCGGTAAATGTGAAGTATACATTGTCCTCTGAATGGGCAAGAGAGTTAGCACACCAAGTTTCAGAAAATTTTGTTGAGCCAGCGTGGCCGAAATACGAATAAAACATTTTGAGATCCGTGAGGCCACGTGCATAGATTTCGGCGGCAAATTTAAAAGGGAAAGTTTCGGCATTAATTTTCTCATCTATTAATGAACCCATGGTGGTGAAATTAACACACTAGAGCTTTCAAAGTATAATTTGACAGTCTGAACCGATTTATTGTTTGACTTCAGTGTCCCTTTAAACGCTGTAAAGTATTCACCACTGTAAAATAAACAAAACGATCTTCAAACCACGCAGGAATCTTCACACCGCTCGATGGCGCCTATGAGCAGGCTCGAAAAAAGAAATATGTCGTTCCACTCTCTTAAACCACTAAGATTTCAGCACTTTACTGTGGCATATATAATTGCGAGCGTTTTCATTTACATGTTTTAATCTCTTCTAGTAAAAGCTATATGTCATAAGCTTCGCAAGTATACCTGGTTCATGAAACACCCATGGGGATTTTCTTGGAGATTACGACCATGAAATATGTATAGAAAACAATGAGAGAAAGCGCGTCCCAGAGGCTGCATTTATCCTCACAGTCTACATATGTAGAAATGCAGTAGAATGGCAGAAGAAATCTCTGAAGGAATCAATGACTATGTGCGACAACTGACAGGTCCTTCGAGAATAGGAAGCGCGTCCGAATGGCCTCCGAGATGAGTCAAGGGACTCTGCCAGCTAGAAGGCCGTAGCATGATACTGAGAGTTGTTTAAAGCAGTACTGCTTCTTCGTAGACACCCTGCACAGACACAACGGCGCCCTTAATAAAATGAATGAAAATGATATCGCTGTGATAAGTGCGGATGTGATATTAGTTTTCGTGCATTGAAGCATTAATTGGTAACTGATGCATTTAATTTCTTGGGCGTGCTATACACCATACAGCTTTATAAGTTGTGCATGCTTGGTCTCAGACAATGCTGGTGTGTTGCTTTTAGACAGTGCTATTGTCATGACTTTGTAGTGTCCTTACAGACTTTCTTCTCCTCCATCATTCTTTGTTTCATTCTCCGGTTGGCTACCTCTTCCCAAGTACAGGGTAGACAACAGAGTTCTCTTGGTTAACCTCCCTGTCTTTCCTCTACATTTCTCTCTCTCTCTCTCTGCAGCCTGCTCGCAGAGCGGCACCAAACGCGATGCGTTGGCAACATAGACTAACCCTTTCATCTGCTTCTTCGCTATTGAATTCATACAGTAGGCTATCAGCTCTCCCCTCGGACCACCTGCAATACTACGACCACGCAATCTCTTTTGTTCATGTGCAGCATCGCTGGGCCACGCAGTTTCCACATGCACTAGCAGAGTTCCACAACAATGGTCCCGAATGGATGTAAGTGCTAAAGGTATAAACATGGGAGAACGAAACACTTGCAAGACGACGAGATAACGCGAGTAACGTACATAACGAGCCTTAAGTGCACGTTCTGAACGTCTCGCGTGTGTCTTACCTACCGGACGGCACGAACCGACTGTGCGTTGAAGCATGCATACGTATGCACGGTCTGCCAGAGACACAGGCACGCCGCGGCGGCCGAGAAAGAAGCCTAGAATAATGTTTACGTTTGTAGTCGTCATTTTCCAGCAGCTCAATCTTGCCTCCCGTCGTCCTCGGACCTGTTGCATGCATGCGCTCCCCTGCGGCGCAATTCGCGCATCGGTCCAGGGACGGCGAAGCGGAGGGTCCGCGTGGATTTCCGCGGACCCCCTTGTTTGCCGCAGAAGGAAGTCGCGAATTAAATGCTCGTCGGTCGCAATTAAATTCCGATCGGTCAACCCCGTGCCGGACGAGTCGGGGGCCTCCCCACCGAGGTCTCTGCGAGCAGCGCGGTGCCGGCCAATTGCAGATTGCAATTGTCCCTAAAGGTGTATCATTTCGCCATCCTCATCACTTGGCATTGCAGCCGTTGTCGACTGGCCGCGAGCAAGGCACACGAGAATAAGACCGAAACAAACATAACGTTGTGTTGGCTCGTAAGTTTTGTGTTTTCCTTCACGGAGTCGAGGAAGCGAGGTGTGTGCGCCTGTTTTGTGCGAGCTCAGCGGCAGATATCATTGCGCGCATGCGAAAACGCGTTCCTCATGCCCCAGGCTGATTGTGAGAATGTGAGCACGCGTCGGCGCGTTCGAGCCGCGGAGGTTTTTCTATGCATGCCGACTGTGTACGAACGGCCAGGCAGCTGGAAAGGAAGTTTTGAGTGCTCCTACTAATTGTGGTGATCAGCACTGGTGTCAAGTTTCTTTCTTTCTCAGAGTGCGCAAGCGCAAAATTAAGAACGATTGCCTTAGCTCAAGCCGGGATGCACACGTTGCGGGTATGTGCGCTCGAGGCAAAACTAAACTGGCATGGAAACGCGCATTTGGCCTCAGGAATAACATTTCGTCAACAGGAGGAGGCTATTATAAAGAGGAAGAAAAGTACACTTACTCGGAACTCTGCAATTTGTTTCCAGGAAAGGTGGGCAGTGGTCTGCACGTTTAGCAATCTAGGAATATACTATACAAGCCATAGCTCTCAGGTACCATCGGTATATGCCTGTAAGCAGTCCGAGACTATCGGACCGAGCTCCTTCGTAGGAGTTTCCTATCTGCATGCAGCGTCGCCACTGAATAATTTTATTCTTGAGTGATCGGAAGAAATGGAACCAAAGGGTTGTGTACTTCGTTACCTTTACGATCACGTGAAACAAGCAGATATATTGAAGGCGATGACAGCATAAGGGAAACTCATTGTTCCTTTATGTAAACGCACAAATTATAACGAAATGTAAAATAAAAAGCGACGAATAGACGCACCAATTGTGGTTATTAGAAGCATTGTATACGATGCACAACAGCCTTTTCACATAATCTATAGATGATTGAAAGTACTTATTTTCTAGCGAAGTTACACATATTCAGCGCACATATGATGCTTGTGAAAGTCTGGGTTTGTGTCCGTTACATTTTCCGAATGCAACCAGGAAAATAACGTTTTAATGACCTTTCTTTCACAAAGAAATTTCACCCAAACATCGTTATTTCTCCATGCTTTCATGCTTTACAAATTCCCCTTTTTTTCTATTTTTTTTACTCGAAGCAAGCTCCAGTTATTCTGTCCATTTCCAACATTTTAAAAGCAGAAAAGCCACCGCTTAGTCGTGTTTTTTTTTTATCCTAGACTTTTGCGTGTCGTTCCAATCTTTACATTCTCTAAAAGCGAAATGCTTATGTAGTGTATAGTCTCGTGACAAAGAGAAAGACGCACCATTCTGTTCAACACGGCCAAAGGTCAATTTATTATGTCAAAGAGAGAACCACTGAAAGGTCAAACTTCTATTCGTGGTATTCCCAGGAAAAGCACACAATCTGCAAAAGACAGAAAACAAAGTACAGGTTAAGAACTCTGTATACATTAGCGAGTCAATGTTTTTCACCCTATTGTACATTTAATTGGCAGACCACAACAACTCGCCCAGCTTAAACCATGGCATCTATATACACAAGTGATTTCGTCTAATGTGACTTGGGATATAGTACAACGCATTGTCAAGCTACACAACTGACACTACAAGAATGCCTGTTCATGCCAAATTGCAGTAGCACATTCTATTTACTTTTAAGCAATCACGCCAGACGTAAAAGAACTGCTATTATTCAGTGAATTGACATAAAAAGCTCTCGAGCAAACGAATACAGATACGAAATATAGACCGTTTTCACGGAGAGGAGGAGCGTAGCCTCGAAACCGGTGTATTTTCGCGGCTCTCCTCCTCTCCACCGCGTGTCCCAACCGTCCCGACCCACTGCCGCTGGTGTGTGCTGATTCCCGAGTTTTGCATTTGCGTGGTGCGTGCGAGGTCAGCGTGTTTTCCACTTTACAGCGAAAGCTGGTATGAGGATCATTTCCCCGGCCGTTTTGGCGCCGTAGTTGTCCCGCCGCGCGCCGGCCGGTGTCGCGTAACCACTATCGCTCGAAAAAATAAGAAAAAAAAACGGAAATAAGAAAAAATTTTTCAGTATGGTGTACGGGGTTTCGAACCTGGGCCCTCAGAGAAGTGTTAAAGAAAGGGTATCAGCTGCACAGTGGGATGTATACTAGTATCCTACCCTCGTGAAAAGTGAATGATAAATAAAAAAAGAATAATATAAGCATGTCGCTAATTTCCTAACAGGCAACATCATGCTATTTAATTCGCTGGGTAATATGACCTTCCGCACGGTGTTGTTTAAACCGTCGCTGCCACATTGCATGCTGTGAATCGAGAAATAACAAACATGAAAATGTGTAGTTCCCTTCTAAGCAAAATGCATGCCTATCCCAGGCCCGTAGCCAGGAATGTTTTTGCGGGGGGGGGGGGGGGGGCACCTGCCGAAAATCATGACTATTTGAGAAAAACACCTATTTTCATTATTTTTGTTTTTTAGAAACACCCACTTCATCAAAATTTCGGAGGTGGGGGCGGGCCCCTAGCCTTCTCCCCCCCCCCCCTCCCCCCCTTTGCGACGGGTCTGGCCTATTCATATACTGCGGCATTGAGCTATGCTAACTTCTGGGAAGTCGCCTACTCATATCGCGTCGGCGATGCTTCGTTGAACGCTGAATCCATACTACTTTTACAGAAGAGCTCTTACGCTCGAGGTTGGCCGTGTGTCGCAGATAGAAAATTATCATCACCATGAACCGGCACGCGCTCTCTTCTTCATTGTCATCTGCTGCTTCGCTCCCCGAACACGTGCGCCCATCTGTCCGGCGTGGGATGCAATAACTCTGATGAGCGAGAGAACGAGCACAGAGAGAGAGAGAAGTAAAGAGAAATAAAGGTAGAGAAAGGGAGAAATTGTGGGCGAAAAAAGTTTCTTGGCGATAGCAAACATAGCCATGTATAGTATAGAAAAGCAAGGTGCGGGAAAGAGACAGGCGAGAGGGTAAACGCCTAGCCAAACCAGGACCAGCAAAGTGTCCACCAGCTCAGCTGGACCCAGCGAACTTGCACCGTTGATTTCCCCAAGCAGTTGTAGCAAACGAAGCCTGCGATATAGTTGAAGATCTCCGCGCAGCTGTTTCAAAATTGCGGAGCGCAATAAGCATTGATTGAGGGAAAGCTTAAAAGTGACAGTTTGTGCCTTGTTTCAGTTACGCATTTTATATTGCAAACAATTTCCCGTTAATGTATCCTTCATTGTTATCACAGGTGTGAAGTTTATTTCTTTACGTTACTGTCCTTCTGAAAAGATTTTCTGTTGAAGTCAACCTCACGGGGGAGGTCAACCCTAACGTGGCAGCACACACCGCAGCTCGAGCACTCACTCTCCGAGCTACGACAGATGTTGATTCCTCGTCAGAGTATCAGTGGGAGGACAGAATGACTACATTCAATGACATTAGTAAACATTATAAACTGCAGAGGCGCGTTTACACACCATGTCACCCTAAACACAATAGGTCGCAGTCTGTCCAATGGCGACAGTCACGAACCCAGTCATGTAAGAGTCCGGCACTACTACATGGTCTTATATATATCCAGATATATAAACCCGACCGATCGAGGCAATGATCGTGATGGACGAGCCACCTTAGAACACATACTATGGGAATGCCAGTGATTAGTACACAGTAACGAGAACGTGGCCTCCACCGACATCCTCCACGCGCGTTGGCGGGCCGCGCTGCTCAGCTCAGCCCTGGGCGAGCAACTCTGGGCAATCCAGCGGGCCGAGGAAGTCGCTCATGCAAGGCCTCCTGGCGGACACCTGGGTGGTAATCCAGTCCACAAACACGCCGGATATGAGGAAAAGTTTTTCTCTCTCCCTGTCTGAAGTCAAACGTGTATTGGCCTCGAGGCCCACCACTGGAAACGCCGGCGACACCGTCGGCGTGACGTGCTTGGCAGGATCACGTGGTCTCAGCGGCCGCGTCGGCTGCCTGTGGCGCACTGCCGCGTGCTTTGAAAACGAGTTTCAAGTCCCACATGCGCTGCGGTCCGTTGAAATTCTGAAATTTTCCTCCCATTTTCTACTCATTGAAACCATTGTAATAGAGTGGCTGCCTCCGAAGGCGACGAACATGGGGCTCTACCGCTCGGTGCCGCAGTGCCGCGCTTACGCAAAGGAGCCCAGTGTCAGCCTACACTGGTAACCGCGGCACAAGAAACAGCGTGAAGCATGGGTTGTAAAGCTAAGAACCGGCAAGTAGCCATCCGCTACGAGTCTTGTGTGCAACGAGCACTTCCGCGACGAAGACTTTTGTTACTGCGTCGGGCCTGCGATGTTCGGTGAGTAGCAGACAGCGCGCACTGAGACGATGGCTCGCGCGCGCTTCCCGCCGGCAAATGATGCTTATCTGCCACAGGATGGTAAAAGCGCTACCTTTTACCAAGTGCGATGCCATCTCAGAACCCTCCAATGCGACCTCTCGATCGCTGGCCCCGTGCTCAGCGTCCACAAAATTGGCTGCAGATGAGCAAGTCATTGTTTAGATACGTTGAATTAAAAAACGCACAGGGTCCCTTATGCATTCGTTAAAGATGACTAGAAGGCGAAAGCCATCTTCTTGTCTGTCGATGTACTGATTCTCCCGCGCCCCCCTCCAAAAGCGTTCTGCACCTAACGCGGTTTTGCACGGCCTCCGTGACCGATCACGGAGGCAATGCAAAGCGACCATGACGTGTGAATACGTCATCATGTGACGTCATAACGACGCTACATTTTGGCGATCTGTGACGTCATGATGACGTCATATGGTGACACCATCACGTGACGATTATTTTTTGCATCACTCGTGTTGACGCCGCCGACGCGGGGCGCCGACGGGCAACCTTCCCATTTGATGAGGCATGCCTTGCTTCATAAGCTACATAAATTTTGCATTGCCTCCGTGATCGGCCCACCGGCCAACCTCATGTATTTTCTGGAGCCTCATTTATTTACGTGGGAAGATGCTCCCTGTTGGCGTTAGACACGACGCTGCTGCCAAAATTGCTGGGGTACACGCCAATAATTACTATCCTTTTTTGCGGCTGCTGGTTGCTGCCATACCTTCTACGTTATTCACCGCTATGTCAAGTTCATGTGGGTCCTAGTTTCACAGCCGACGTTTGCAGAACAAGTCCGGCAAACGTTACTGTATTTTCTTTCTTTTCCTATATATGCGTCGCATGCTACTACATGCTCGGTCTCGTAGACTGGTTCTCCTTCCACCAGTAATCTCGAAGTGGTGAAGCTTTGGTCTATGAATTTGTTGATGACAGAGAGCGGCAAGTTCACTGGAATGCAAACGGAACGATAATTAAGGAGCATTAAAAAAAGGCGTCGCATTTGCTCACGTTTTGTGTGAGCACCAAACGAAACGAATGCACTGAATAAAGAAACAGAAGCAGCGGCATTTGCCAGCTGAGAAGACCGATCAATACGCAGTGCGAGACAACTTGTCAAATGGCATTGAAACGTACACGAATTTAGACCGAAAAAAAAACAAAAAAACACTGAATCGTCGGGACGGCAGATCACAAAGTTGCCATGCGCACCGAAGCCGCAGTTGTAAGGAAATTGTTTTTGAACTACTCTGATAGCGTCCGTGCAACAGTAGTTGTTTGTTTACTCACAAATTCTCATATTTTGCGGCCTAAAGTTCACAGCGCGGTGCCAAAACGCGCTCGTAGCAAAAGCGAAACCATCATACGAACATACATGCAGACGCTCATACATGAAGAGGCACCGTCAGTCGTCGCGAACCCGTGCGATCGCTGGCTTGAGGCTTCTTTCTGTTATGCTCCGTTTGGTTATACATACAGCCTACTGTAACGAAATATTCCACATAGTTTGCACTCAGCGAGTGACTACCTTTCACGCAAGAAGCCGGTTCAGGGGTCTCCAACGCGGTGACAGCGTGAAGCGGGTGCTCGGTTTTCTGCCAAGAGAGAGCGACTGTAGACTATGTTGTGCTTTCTGTTCGTCGAAAATGATTATTTTGACAGTAAAGAACACAGTTCATTTCGAAAGTACTTACAGAAATGCCCTGGAGGGCTTCCGCGACGTGTTTTTGTAGAGCGCCGACAGCAAAACCAATGGGGAGCGCGCCGGCGGTATCCTGCCTAGCACGCAATCGAGGCGCGTCCGATAGAGGGCGACTCCGTAACTCCTCGAGGCCAATAGGAAACGCAGCAGCGTTGCAGTGTATACACGGCTGTGGAGGTTGTCCCCGCCAACTGGTGCTATAATTCTGTACTTACACCTCCTGAAAATTTGATGCACGAAGGAAAACAAAACAAAACAAAAATTTACAGGAGCCTGAACTACGTTCACAAAACCCAACGTTCCTTTTAAAATCAATGCATGCCTGCCACTCAATGTGATTAGATTGAATGGTCGACATGCATTACAGTCTACTTTTTTTTAAATAACATCTTGAGATATATGGGTGAGAATCAATAACGATATCTGCCCTAGCAGGTGCTGCTACAAAATAACAGCAGCAATTGGTTTTCTATAATTCTTTAGCTATAACGTGCGAGAAGTACTGGCTCCCTTTGTGATGGCAAAAAAGAAAGATATTGCAGCGATCACTCTGTAGTGTTGAAAGAGCACCCACACCCATGGGCGATTACTATAACACGGTAAACAAACATGCGCCTCCTTTAGTAGTATGTTAATCTTTCCCACGCTTAAATTCGGCTTGTTTTATTAAGACTACGCCGTAGATCTACCGCTAATGTAAACACACCGTGAGAGAGTATGAGCTCAGGCAGCAATTTGTGGCTTGGCTCCCGGGGCACTTTTCGCGACAATCTTTTCCTTAGCATGATTACATCGGTGTGAGTAGCGCTACGAAGCAAGCGCTTCCTAGATTGCCAGTTGTCCGGCTGCCAAGGTAATTTCTATCTCGGCGGATTCATGACTGGCCCGCAAGAGGCTGCTCCTTTTACTTATAGCCACCCCGATATACGCCGCTATACTATAGCGTGGCTGCGCTCCGCTGTCGATGCCTTTGCGAGGACCTCCCTGGGGCCGGATGACGTAACCAACGGCGACCGCGGTGAGATAATGTCTAAGAGCATGTCGTCGAGCGGAGAATGCACCCAACACGACGCTTTACGTGAGTTAAGCCTATATACCGCGGAATATAGCTGGTTTAGGTTCTTCAACGGGAGCGCACGGCACTTACTTAATTTTATTTTATTTATTACATCTTACACTGCAAACCGTTTCACACCCTTATAGGTGTATTTGCGATAAAACACCTATCGTACACCCTTTTTTTCTGTCAATATTATCCGAAAGGGTGTAATGTCTTCTTTGCACACCCTTCGCACACCCTTTTTTCATTTTTGGGTGTACAATGGGTGTATGTTCTGTTAAACACCCATGGGTGTTCTTTGGATTTTACACCTATGGGTCAATTCACGCAGTGAATTGACCGTAGGTGTAACAGGTATCGTTGTACTGCTGAATGCAATTAACTGAGACATTGAACACCACGGGCAACGCTCCTGAAACCACGGGTCACCACCCTGTTCGACAGAGCGTCTTGGCACAGGATACTGTTTCACGAGGCACCTGAGTGTGAAGCTACCTGCTCGTGAATCAGTAATGGTTCACCTTGGTCGCTAAGCTTGCCACTCAATTTTCATTCTTTTAGTTGTGCATCACAAGTCTGCTGTAATTGCAAAGACGCATGTATTTTGCCTACTTTATTAGGCAAGTGGTAGTGAAAATAAAATATAGCATTGTCGTGCCTTAGGTTCTGAATGCAGTGAGTCAACTGATGTTACTTATTGTGTCCAATATATTAAGCCTTAATCCAGATTTATTTTTGAGAAATCATTTCCAAAATAATTTCATTTATTGCTTGATTGGATTGCACGTTGAATGAATGCCCGAAATACATTCGGATAATATATGTATTTGTTTAGCATTCATAAGCATTTGTTCAGTTTAGAGACAGTTGGCTTCACTGCTCTGTGATCATCGCAAACCTCTCCTAACGCTTAATCTATAGCATACATTACAGTGAAATCTCGTTGACACGATCTGCATAATACGTTTTTAGCCTAATACGTTTTCGTTTTTATTTCCTGCCAACATCCCTTGAAAATAATGCATTTTCATGAGTTTAATACCATCACATTTCTGCCAAAACTGGATAATACGACCGCGAAAATGGATCTTGACCGATATATCGAGAAATCCTGCGTTTATTCTTCGCTATGACAGCTCGCACCGCGTTCCAACAAGCCACGATCTGCGCGTAGCAGAGCCGCTGAGACCACAGCAGCACCAGTTTAGCGGCGAAAAGATCGCTGCTAGGCGATCTTTTCTTTGAGCTTATATATATACATATATATTGCCGCTTTGTGAGGGCCTCCCCTCCAGTGAAGGGAGACTAAGCCCTGCTTGTAGTCAAGCAGCCCTTACTGTGTCGTCGCAATGCTTACTGCGATTCGAATACACTGTGTAAAGCATAAGAAAACGTAACACTGCCGCAGAAAGAAAGCTGCGCCCACGCGACCCCACAACGGCCGGGACGCCGCCTCCTCTGCCGGCGCAGCCGCCGCGCGTGCGCAGCGCGCGGAACAGCTCTATCACCACGTGACCTAAGCAACGCGCTCAGACACGCCGCCGGACTCCATCGTTTTCTGCGTGTGTTGTGCATCGCCTCCCGATCGGTCGAGTTTTGCAATCGGTGTGTTTCGGTTGTTTGAAGTGTGCGGGCGCTGTGTGCTCGTCCTTTACCTTCTGCCAGTGCTGCTTATTACGAAGATGCACTATACTCAAAGGGAGACCTGCAGCTTCATATCGTGGAGCACTCGAACTGAAACGGTATGTACCACTATCACGTTGCTACGGCCAGCGCTTTGTTAACTCCGAGAGCGCGATCTAATGCCGTTAACTAAGCTTTTCTTAACTGGTTGACGATCGGTGAGCATTTGTTAACGTGGCGAGCATATGTGAGTGTATTGTTTCATCGGGATGAAGGCAAAGTTGTGTGACAGGCGCGGGCAAGCTTTGCTTTGTTTGGTGTTGAAAGCAGTGTGCGCATGCGCGGCTGTGATTCGGAGGGGGATTTGAACGCAGTTGTGGCGGTGCCCTCCTGTCGGCGGTGGTGTTGGAAGGGGGCCCCGCTCTCGATGAACCACTATTTTGATTTAAGAATAGTTGGGTTGTGACGGCGCCAGTTACTCTAAGCGTCCAGCGTGTCTAAGGCGTGTATGCTTCGGCCGTGGTAATTCAAGTGCATTTTTTTCGCACAAGAAAACAAAAAAACAGGACAGAAACAAAGACGTGGTGTCGCGCGTCGTTCTTTTCCGTCCGGTTCGTTTTGTGCGCTAAAACTACCGTGATGCTCGGGTTGATGCGTGTGGGTCATTTTAACGCAGCATGTTGCTTCGTTTTAGGTACGCCGCGCGAAGCTCGCCTAAGTGCTAAACATTCCGTTTCGTTAAATTCGTACCGACGTTTTAATTCATCCGTAACACAGGTTTCCTGATAATGCCGGCACCGTGCACGGGGAGCCGTTCGTTAAACTTGACATGTGTTCGAATAAATTTTTCATGTCTGTGTGTGGCCGAATCGCCTTAATACCTGAACTGTGCAAGCGCTAGTTCGAGCATCAGTGGCACTTAGATGTGCGCAGGGTTCCCCATCGGGGGGAGGGAAGTAGGAAGGTTAATCGCTGCCCCCCTCCCCCCGCCTTACTAAAAAGTCAAAGTATGGGGGCAGACTTTGCGCCCCCCCCCCCCTCTGTCTGAATGACTAGGGGGGTGCGCCCCCCCCCTTCGTGCGTACGCCTGAGTGCCCGCGTTCGAGCACAATTTATTTTATTCTATTTGTTTCCATTATGTCTAGCTTTCATTATTTTGTGTGGTTATTAGGAGTTATATGCGCCTCGCCTCGCTTTGGCGTTGTAACTTCGCTAAATACTTTTACGTGTACAAACATTAAAAAACGCAGTTTGTACGACCACCTCCAATGAATATTATTTGGTAAAAGACAAGCCTAATGATTTATAAGACATTTGATTATAAGATTATAGGACATTCAAGGCTGCAACTTGCAGCCTTGAGAGAAAGTCCTTGTGCAGAGTTTGTTTTATATGCTTTTTATCGCTGTGCAGGAATCCTTCATGCCACTAAAGAATGCTCCTTTTCTTAAAAATGCGGATGATATTTGTCAAATAGTACTTTCTCTTTCCCAAACAAGCTAATTGCACGTAGAAAAGCTGTTAATCTCTCCAGTTCCATATGGCCATGTTAGGAGCTTCATTTTTGGATGGTACTATCGTGAACAATATGAGCTCGAACACGCGAGCGCGTGGCGAACAGCCTGAACCTTACGTCGGCTGATTCGCAGCGGCGGCTGTCAGAAACAAAGCGGAAAGGGCGCCGCGCTTCCACTAGCTGTTACCCTCCCGCTTCGATATTGTTGATGCGAAACAGCATCTTAGAGAGTGTCAGTGGCCGCTAGCGGTGATATGAATTCCATCACGCGAACAGCCACATCAGACTAGGTGCGGTGAGATATCGGCTGTGACGTACCTGCACGATGCGCAGGCCATGCTTGCGCATCGGTATCTCGGTGGCGTCGGCTGAGGATTTTGGTGCGCATCATTTATTTATTGTATCATTGCTAGCGGTCATTGGCACGCAATCAGCTCATCTCGCCAAG